>NC_056745.1:380522602-380868062 GCF_019279795.1 Protopterus annectens
CGTGTTTGAAATATTTTGTTAAATGCTAAAAATATACCATATATGTACATATTTAAAAGAACTGAGAATATCATTCTAAAAACTGAATGTTCACTGTCAGGACCTGATTTTATAAATCAATAAAATCAATAAAATAATAAAGAATTGAATAATATGTAAATGAAAGTGTGTCGAATATATGCAATAAAAACAGCTCCATCTGTTGGTGAAAGTAAAAAGCATTCGTAGAACATGAATATACTTTTCCAATGTTTCCCTAAGTTGTGATATGGATAACAAAAGTAAAAGCCACAACTGTTCAGTACTAAATCCTTAAAACATATTATGAACTAATTTAATGTTAAAACATTTTTTAAAAACGATAAATAATATAAATAATATAGATGCAAAGTAATAGTTTAAAAATATAAATAGTATTGTGTATTAGTGATATGTATATATTTTATAACTTAGCAGCCCTTAGTTTCAAAACGGGCTTTACAGATACCATGTCATTAAGGCCTGGGGGATGACTGGCATCTAAAACCAGCTGCCAGTACAATTCCCTGTATTCTAAACGGGTCTCCCAAAGACCACCCCTAGGGTCTATGGGTACTACCTCAATAACAAAGAACTTAAAATTAGCTTTCTCACAGGTTAAAGTGTGTCTAAATAAAGCATTATTGTCGTTCTTTTTCCTTATATCATAACCGTGTTCATAAATTCTTTGTTTTAACCGTCTCTCAGTTTTGCCTACATAAAATGAATCACATGAAGCACATAAGGCTAAATATACCACCCCTGAGGTGTTACAGTTTGCAAACCCATTTGTATTAATATATTTCTACTTTTTATGTGAAGGGTCTCCAGGTTCAATATATTACAACAGTAACCACAACTACCACACTTATGTGTCCCTTTCTTGTTGTTGTCATATACATTGTATAAATACTTATGTGCACCCCCTTCCAAAATATTTTTTAAATTACGTCCTTTTTTGTAAATATACTGCAAAGGTCTCTCAAAAATAACTTCTAAATCTGAAATTTTTGCAAATCTAGACCATTCAGTACTTATTGCTTTTTAATTATGTTGGTTTCACCCGTATAAGTCATAGTAAAAGCAGACAAAAATTTTTGCTGTGTGTTAACATGTCCTGAGTTTACAATTTCCGTGTTAGTAGTGGGCAATCTTATGCCTAAAATGGGAGCAAATGTATTGCTCCTACCATCCTTTACTTGTGCATAAATTTCTGTTAACATTTCATTTGGATAACCTCTAGTTTTGAACATATCTATGATTTCACTTTCTTCTTCAAATTCCTTGTCCAAAGAGGTCATTCTACTTGCTCTAACTAGTTGACCTTTAAAGACCCCTCTCTTTTGGTGTGGTGGGTGGGCACTATTAAAATGTAAATAAGAGTTGGAAAAGGTTGATTTTCTGTGTATTCTGGACTTAAATCCATCTGTTGTTCTAACTAAGTTAATGTCTAAATATACCAATTCATTGACGTTAATTTGATGTGTGAACCTCAGAAAGTCAGTAGTTCCAGTAATATATTCAAGGAACTCTACAAATTTAGTTTCTGAGTCATCCCAGAATAAACAAATATCATCCAAGAAGCGCCCATATAGATTCCAACAATTGTAATATTCTGAGGAGAAAACATATTTTTTCTCCCAGTATAACATAACAATGTTGGCATAAGTGGGCGCACAATGTGCCCCCATTGCCACACCCTTTAACTGCTTAAAATATTCACCTTGAAAGAATATAAAATTGTTTTTTAACACAAGGTCCATTAATACAAGACTTGTTCAAAATGTTTTAAAAGGAATAGTGTGAATGTCTGCTAGGAATTCTTCAAACCAAATCAGACCTATATTGTGAGGAATACAAGTGAATAAATCTATCACGTCAAGAGTAATGAAACTTTTTGTGTTGATCAATGAACTGTCAATACATCTTAAAAAGTCCCAGGAGTCTTTTAAAATAGTCTTGTTTTCCAAAATAACTGATTTAAGTTTAGAATCTATGTATTTAGCCAATGGTGCAGTCACTGACCCTTCAGCCGAAACTATTGGTATCAGTGGAGGATCAACTAAATCTTTATGCACCTTTGGAATACCAAAAATTGAAGGGACTTTTGGTTTTTCAACAGTCAAAAAATTGTATGTACTTAAATCAATCAATCCTTCAAAAAGTAAATCATTTAAACACACCTGTATTTTCCTGTAAGCTATGTGTATTTCATTTAATGACACCCTAGCATAAGTTTCTTCATCATTTAGAATATCCAACATTTTACCCTCGTATGTAATATAATCCATGAAAACAGCACCACCACCTTTATCCGGTTTCATTATTCTAATATTCTTGTCATCTCTACAGCCTTGTAAAATTTCCCTTTTTTCTATTGTAAGATTGGGGGTTACTCTACTGTGTTTTAAATGCTCCCTCAGTTCTTTTTCCACTATGGTTTCAAAGTTTTTTAACTGAGGGTGTAAAGGTGGATTAAAAGTGCTTTTTCTGGTTAAAGGGTTTTTTACGTGTCTTTTTTCTTGGGCTGAAAAGAATATTTCCAAAGTTTTTTGTCGAATAAACAACTTAAGGTCAACTAGTAAATTAAAAATATTAGTCTTAACCTTTGGTATGAAAGTGAAACCTTTTGAGAATAAAGCAAAGTGTCCCTTGCTAATCTCAGTATTGGTGTAATTAAAAATATTGAATCCTTGATAAGTACTAATATTACCATTCCTTAGAATTTCATTAGTAGAATTTACTTCCAATAATAATTTTTCATTGTTGTTATTGGGTCCCATACTTTCTGTCTGTGGGGACCATAGTTGTACCTGTAATTCACTGGTTCCTTTCTCTTTAATCTCTCTGAACATCTCGAGGAAGGGTGGTCCAAAGGGACCTGTCTATCTAGGTTTTCCTGGTTGTCTTCGCCCTCCCATCTGTCTGTATAATTGTCGTTGAAAGACATATTCTGGGAATTGCTGTTTTCTTTGTATTCCCTAGGCCTTGGATAATGTATTTGTTTACTATATTCATTAACATCTCTATCTATCTTTTTTAACTTTCTCTCTTGTGTCTTTTTACATCTTGACTCAAAGTTAGCTAACATTTTAATGTATTTGTTTTTTTCTGTTTCTGCCGAGAATAACAAATCATTCACTACTTTGTTGTTCACAGTTTCAACCTGATGAAAAACAACCTCCATTTAAATAGAAGTTTAAAATGTTGACATCCAGTGAAAATACAAAAACAATGGTAGTGCTGAGGGAGAAGGACAATTAAACAATTCATTTCCAACAGGTACAAAAAGACTTTTTAAAAACATTTTAGACTTTAAAATAGACTTTTCTACGAAAGTACATGATACTACTCATGGCGATAATGATTCTTATGCCACGATGTTAAACAAATTGGACATATTACTGCATAAATACAAGAACTGTGAAATGGACAATGCATATTTAAAACATTGTCTAAGTTTAAATATAGTTCCAAAAGGTTTACGGGTATGTAAATACCTGAATAATGTCAAAGAAGGATCTGATTTTCATAAAGATTTATTAAGAGCGTTTGATAGATGTGGTATGGACATTATGAGAGCCATTATACGGAATAATGAGCTCGAAATGGAGGTTGTCTTTCATCAGGTTGAAACTGTGAACAACAAAATAGTGAATGATTTGTTATTTTCGGTTGAAACAGAAAAAAACAAATACATTAATATGTTAGCTAACATTGAGTCAAGATGTAAAAAGACACAAGAGAGAAAGTTAAAAAAGATAGAGATGTTAATGAATATAGTAAACAATTACATTATCCAAGGCCTAGGGAATACAAAGAAAACAACAATTCCCAGAATATGTCTTTCAATGACAATTATATGGACAGATGGGAGGGCGAAGACAACCATGAAAACCTAGATAGACAGGTCCCTTTGGACCACCCTTCCCCGAGACGTTCAGAGAGATTAAAGAGAAAGGAACCAGTGAATTACAGGTACAACTATGGTCCCCACAGACAGAAAGTATGGGACCCAATAACAACAACGAAAAAAGATTATTGGAAGTAAATTCTACTAATGAAATTCTAAGGAATGGTAATATTAGTACTTATCAAGGATTCAATACTTTTAATTACACCAATACTGAGATTAGCAAGGGACACTTTGCTTTATTCTCAAAAGGTTTCACTTTCATACCAAAGGTTAAGACTAATATTTTTAATTTACTAGTTGACCTTAAGTTGTTTATTCGACAAAAAAATTTGGAAATATTCTTTTCAGCCCAAGAAAAAAGACACGTAAAAAACCCTTTGACCAGAAAAAGCACTTTTAATCCACCTTTACACCCTCAGTTACAAAACTTTGAAACCATAGTGGAAAAAGAACTGAGGGAGCATTTAAAACACACTAGAGTAACCCCCAATCTTACAATAGAAAAAAGGGAAATTTTACAAGGCTGTAGAGACAACAAGAATATTAGAATAATGAAACCGGATAATGGTGGTGGTGCTGTTTTCATGGATTATATTACATACGAGGGTAAAATGTTGGATATTCTAGATGATGAAGAAACTTATGCTAGGGTGTTATTAAATGAAATACACATAGCTTACAGGAAAATACAGGTGTGTTTAAATGATTTACTTTTTGAAGGATTTATTGATTTAAGTACATACAATTTTTTGACTGTCGAAAAACCAAAAGTCCCTTCAGTTTTTGGTATTCCAAAGGTGCATAAAGATTTAGTTGATCCTCCACTGAGACCAGTAGTTTCAGCTGAAGGCTCAGTGACTGCACCTTTGGCTAAATACATAGATTCTAAACTTAAATCAGTTATTTTGGAAAACAAGACTATTTTAAAAGACTCCTGGGACTTTTTAAGACGTAGTGACAGTTCATTGATCAACACAAAAAGTTTCATTATTCTTGACGTGATAGATTTATTCATTTGTATTCCTCACAATATAGGTCTGGTTTGGTTTGAAGAATTCCTAGCAGACATTCACACTATTCCTTTTAAAACATGTTGAACATGTCTTGTATTAATGGACCTTGTGTTAAAAAACAATTTTATATTCTTTCAAGGTGAATATTTTAAGCAGTTAAAGGGTGTGGCAATGGGGGCACATTGTGTGCCCACTTATGCCAACATTGTTATGTTATACTGGGAGAAAAAATATGTTTTCTCCTCAAAATATTACAATTGTTGGAATCTATATGGGCGCTTCTTGGATGATATTTGTTTATTCTGGGATGACTCAGAAACTAAATTTGTAGAGTTCCTTGAATATATTACTGGAACTACTGACTTTCTGAGGTCGACACATCAAATTAACGACAATGAATTGGTATATTTAGACATTAATTTAGTTAGAACAACAGATGGATTTAAGTCCAGAATACACAGAAAATCAACCTTTTCCAACTCTTATTTACATTTTCATAGCGCCCTCCCACCACACCAAAAGAGAGGGATTTTTAAAGTTCAACTAGTTAGAACAAGTAGAATGACCTGGACAAGGAATTTGAAGAAGAAAGTGAAATCATTATAGATATGTTCAAAACTAGAGGTTATCCAAATGAAATGTTAACAGAAATTTATGCACAAGTAAAGGATGGTTGGAGCAATACATTTGCTCCCATTTTAGGCATAAGATTGCCCACTACTAACACGGAAATTGTAAACTTAGGACATGTTAACACAGAGCAAAAATTTTTGTCTGCTTTTACTATGACTTATACGGGTGAAACCAATGTAATTAAAAAAGTAATAAGTACTGATTGGTCTAGATTTGCAAAAATTTCAGATTTAGAAGTTATTTTTGAGAGACCTTTGCAGTATATTTATAAAAAAGGACGTAATTTAAAAAATATTTTGGAAGGGGGTGCACATAAGTATTTATACAATGTATATGACAACAACAAGAAAGGGACACATAAGTGTGGTAGTTGTGGTTACTGTTGTAATATATTGAACCTGGAGACCCTTCACATAAAAAGTAGAAAGAAATATATTAATACAAACGGGTTTGCAAACTGTAACACCTCAGGGGTGGTATATTTAGTCTTATGTGCCCCATTTGATTCATTTTATGTAGGCAAAACTGAGAGACGGTTAAAACAAAGAATTTATGAACACGGTTATGATATAAGGAAAAAAAATGACAATACTGCTTTATTTAGACACACTTTAACCTGTGAGAAAGCTAATTTTAAGTTCTTTGTTATTGAGGTAGTACCCATAGACCCTAGGGGTTGTCTTTGGGAGACCTGTTTAGAATATAGGGAATTGTACTGGCAGCTGGTTTTAGATGCCAGTCATCCCCCAGGCCTTAATGACATGGTATCTGTAAAGCCCGTTTTGAAACTAAGGGCTGCTAAATTATAAAATATATACATATCACTAATATACAATACTATTTATATTTTTAAACTATTACTTTGCATCTATATTATTTATATTATTTATTGTTTTTAAAAAAAGTTTTAACATTAAATTAGTTCATAATATGTTTTAAGGATTTAGTACTGAACAGTTATGGCTTTCACTTTTGTTATCCATATCACAACTTAGGGAAACATTGGAAAAGTATATTCATGTTCTAAGAATGCTTTTTACTTTCACCAACAGATGGAGCTGTTTTTATTGCATATATCTGACACACTTTCATTTACATATTATTCAATTCTTTATTATTTTATTGATTTTATTGATTTATAAAATCAGGTCCTGACAGTGAACATTCAGTTTTTAGAATAATATTCTCAATTCTTTTAAATACATACATATATGGTATATTTTTAGCATTTAACAAAATATTTCAAACACGTCACAATTTTAACAAGGTTTTGTTTTTGTATTTTCATTGGATGTCAACCTTTTAAACTTCTATTTAAACAGTCAATTTTGATTGTGGTATTCATCTGATGAAGTGATATGATGAAAACGTTAGGATATTTTATGCTACGTTAATGTTCTTTGGTTTGCAGTGTGATCTATCAGTGTTGGTTCGTGGATTTGCGGAATAAACAATCATCTGGGACTGGCTATCTGGCTTGTACCTTTTTTGGTTTATCAGTGCAGTTTCGGGTACTTGTGACCAACTTGCGTGTTTCGTGTATATATGCAAATTACCCTTTAAAGATATCAGTTGTTTCAGCTAAATGGCAATTCTGAATGTCCATGACTTTTTCTTTTACTTTTAAGTCTATTTATGGACAATTTCAGGCCAATAAAGCCAAATTCCTCTAGCTGTGGACACACATTCTCCCTTCTTATGGCATCATCAGCACAACATAAGAGGAATGTTTGACTTTTGGAAACACAGGGTTGTCGTACCCAACTGATATCCATAAACATTAGGGTGTCTTTACTTATTGTTTTCAGCTTATCAGTACTCCACCAAGATACAGCAAAGATCTTACCTGCCAATCGACCCTAGAATGGATCATAGTATTCCACCCTGCCAATTACCCCTCTTCCGATACACTGTGTAGCTCCCTTAGCGAATATCTACTAGCTTATTCCCTTAGAGCAAACTCCCAATAACTAAGAGTACACACTGTAAAATCAGTTAGGACCTCAGCTAATGTTTGTTAGCATAAATTCAACAGTCTCATACATGAAATAGACTAGACACCCCTACTATACTTTAATAACAACTTCCTTCACATACTTAATACCCCAGCTCCCATTCGTATGAAAAGAATCAAAACGAACTCAGCACCATGGCTCTGTAAGGAATGTAAACACCCGATGAAGCAAAGGGACCTAGCCTAGTCAACCTGGAAACAAAACAAAAATAAACAACATCATGCTAATTTCAAAACACTACATAACAAAGTGACAAAACTAATTAACAGAGATAAAAAGTCATATTATTCCCAGCTTCAACTCCAGCATAAAATCAACCCCAGTAAATTTTGGCACTCCAAATCTTCTCAACTTAACCCTGGAAGAAATGGAGAGTACACCCTATCACCTGATACCCCTTCATCACAAATAGCCGAAAACGTTAACAAGCACTTCATAAAGTCAATTTTGGACTGACTAACAGCCCTAATGCTGAACCCCACCCACCCTTCAACTTATTCAGATGCCAACCCCAGACCATCAGCTATTACTCAGCCTGTTATTTTTAACCCCCCCCCCACTGAACAAAATGTCATACAAGCCCCATTCTCACTTCAGCCCATACCCACTAACACCATTAAGAAACTGCTACAAAAACTAAAACCCTGTTCTACCTCAGCTAATAATCTTCCACCACACTACCTCAAACTGGCTGCTAACTCAGTCGCCTACCCAACCTGTATCCTTAAAAATAGGTCTCACATCACCCCCATCCTCAAAGGAGGCAAACCTTTTGATCAATCCATTTTCCGTCCTGTATCCATCTTGTCACTCATATTCAAATTTTTCGAGAGAGGTATCCATTAGCAGGTAATGCAATATCTATTGTAAAACAACCTTTTAACCAAAACCCAACATGGCTTCTGACCTAACCACAGCACAGCTATAGCCCTATTATCTTTTACAGACACCGTGAACAAGGCCATAGATGCAAGATGATATACAGCCTCAGTATTCCTTGATCTCTCCAAGGCCTTTGACAGGCTTCTCATATAACACAGTAAAATGGTTTCAGAGCTACCTCAAGGATTGTAAACAAGCAGTGAAATGGTCCAATGAACTCTCACCCTTTCTCCACAACCTTACTGGAGTCCTTCAAGGCCCATCCAAGGACCCCTACTCTTTAACATTTTCACAAACAACGTTCAAATTGTCTTTCACCCTGGGACCCTCATTTAATACGCTGATGATTCCACCATAATCTGTACTGCCCAATCACTACCAGAACTACTTTCAAAAACTTAGCAGTTGAATTCTGGCTAAGAAATGCCCGACTTTTTCTTAATCCAAAGAAGACAAAACTAGTACTCTTTCATCCCCAAAACACCTCCCCTGTCACTTATCATTTCAACATCCTTGCATCTGACAACACTGTCATAGAAATAGTGCAAGAAACCAAGCTTCTAGGCATTATCATTGACAACAAACTTTCATTTGACCCCCTTATACAGCAAAATATAAAGAAAACTCATCAAAAACTGGGACTCTTATATAGAAACAAACATTTCTTTACTGCAGCAACCAGAACTACTCTTGCAAAAATATTATTGCTTTCCTCCCTTCTTTATGGTGCCCCTATCCTAACTTACAAATTTCTACCCTAAGCAAGATGGAACAGTGCTACAACAACATTTCAAAGTTAGCCACAAACTCTAAATATCACACAAATCACTGTAAACTGGCTTGAACTCCCCAACCAACTTGCCTTGATTCAGCTATCCACCTTGCACAACCCTATTTTCCAGCCTACTGCCTGCCCTGCACTAGCCAATCTAGTCACACCTTACACACCAAATCGATCCCTATGATCAGAAGACAAAAATCTCTTAGCTATCTCAAAACCCACAAGGAAACCAGGTCACTCTCTGTATTCATACTCTGTCTCTATACTTTCGAATTCACTACCTTTAGCTACCAGGTCTATGCCTGGCCTAATCCATTTCAAAGCCTGTTTAAAACATAATCTCAAAAATACATGGCTGTGCTCCTGCATAAAGCCTGCCTAATGCTCAGGTCTTCCTCTTCTTCCACACTAGCCTCATCATCTTCTTATGTCACATTTCATTCCCTCACAGATTGCAAGATCCTAAGGCTCTTCTAACTCCTTCTCTGTTTCTATACCATATCCTTAAGCTACTTCTCAGGCTGTATTGCTTCTATTCTTCTTAACTCTTTCTCACTATCTGTTTGCATCACTAACTTTTTGACTGCTGTTTTCCTAAGTGAAACTAACATTCTATTGTTCATGTACTATAACAGTCAATGTCACACATTGCACTACCTACGTACTATTTTTTGGACATTATCTACATCATGTATAGTGAGAGTGACTATTACTGTCTATAATGTTTTAACTCTGTAGAATTGTCTAGATGTTTAGTAATATATTGCAACATCTTGGAAGTGGTAAGCACTAGGTAGCCTATCTACCACAAGAGGAGTGGTTTCTGGCCCAGAAATTGTAGTCTATTGGCCATTTGGGCAGTTTTTCTATCTCTTTCAACTTTCTGGTTTAAAGGCCCACATTTTGCGCTTGTTTCCCGCCTTTCCTTTAACTAGTCTAGTCCAGATACTGATTTGCTGTATCCAGGACTGTTTGTAAGCTTCTGAGCTCCCCCAAGCCTTTCTGTGTTGGAGGGAAGCCTTCTAGCTTATCAGTGGGAGTGGTAAGCACCAGGTAACCTATCTACCACAAAAGGAGTGGTTTCTGGCCCAGAAATTGTAGTTTATTGTCTGTTTGGGCAATTTTTCCATCTCTTTCAACTTTGGTTTAAAAACCCGCATTTGCACTTGTTTCCTGTCTTTCCTGTAACTAATTTAGTCCAGGTAGAGATTTGCTGTATCCAGGACTGTTTGTAAGCTTTTGAGCGCTACCAAAAAGTCTGCTCTTCAGTTTTTCCCTTAGATCTGCTAGTTCTCTCCTCTCCTGCACTTTTACTAGCTTATTAGTCTAGCACTTTACCAGATATCTTGTAACAATTATTATAGCACACAAAAGTGCTACCAACACTAAACGTTCTACAAGGCAACAGCTCCAGTACTTATTATTAATGCCCACCCCTCCAGGCATGTCTAAAGGTCAGTTACCTTTGCTTTCTGCTGTTAATCTGACGAGCTTGGGCATCCTGAGGCAATGTAGCAACTGCCTCATGTACACTGACAACCCTCTCCTCTTACCTCCCAACACTCAGACTTGCGAGAGATGCACTTATATGTCCAAAATGGAAGCCACACACTCTCCAGTCAAGACTGGAATAGCTGGCCAAGAGGAGAAGGTCAACACTGGCACCACACTACATGGAACACATAGCCCTCCAGAACACACACACTAGTGCTGCCTTCACATAAAAACACAAACCACACACCCACCTTTGCGGACGCTCTCAATAAAAATCTACCCAAACAGCAGAGACCTCCAAGGCAGAAACGCACTCGACTACCACAGCACAACACTAATCATGAGACACATAACTCTCCTAAACAGTGTGCCACTCAACCAAAGCCCCTAAGGCAAAACTGCATGCCCAACACACTAGTCATAGGTGTCTCGATAGTGAGGCACACTGATGTCCCACTCACTAGGTTGAATAAGGAGAAAGTAATAGCTGCCTGTCAGGTGCCAGGATCCTCCACATAACACACACACTCAGGTCCCTCAACAACAGGTACAAATATGACTCTGTTATTGTACATGTGGGTGTAAATGACCTGAGATGTACCTCCCTGGACTACATGAAAAGAGACATGTTGGCGCTCTTGGATTATATAGCCCAGGCAGGCATGACCCTAGCCCCGAACAGCTACCTACCATCACCCAGAATTATACCACACTACAAGCAGAAAATGATTGATTTCAACAATTGGCTAAGTTTCTGGTGTCATTCTAAGGAGATCCAGTATCTGTCTGCCTGGGATGACATGATTGACAGACCTCGATGCTTTGCCAGTGATGGCCTGCATCTGTCACCCCTGAACTTCCGGATACTGGCCAAGGCTCTTGCCACCCCATAGTGCCTTTTTTAGGTGGCATTCCAAAGACCAAATTACCACCGTAGCAACTACAAACAAATGCAATCTCTGGGTCATGCTGTTCATTGCTAGAAGTCTAAATCTCAAAATGCACTCGCTAGAAGCACTCCTTAAAATGGAGAACATAGACATTTGTGCTCAAACAGAGACCCGGATCAAGGCAGCAGAAAGCACCCCTGCACTACCAGGCTATAACTCATTGCATACCTTTCGGCCCCAGAACTTGGACCAAAGCTCCAAAGGCGGTGGTGTTTCCATATTCATTAAGGATGCGCACACCACCAGACTGGTAGCCCAACATAACGTATCAGAGATACTTCAGGTGCAGCTAACATTGGGTAAGACAGCGATTCAGGTCATTGCCTGCTACAGGTAACCAACCATGTCGCAAAACTCACACTCCACGTTCCTAAGCACCTTGGAGAATATTAGGGTCCAGCCTAACACTCTCATACTGGGCGACTTCATCTACCCCTCCATTAACTGGGAAAACTACTCATGCACCAATACAATTGCCCAACATTTCCTGGAATTCATTAAATCCAATGCCCTGGACCAGCTCATTCTTATCCCCACTAGAGGGGTAGAGGTAGCAACATCCTTGACCTGGTCATTCCTAACGTGGACGACCGTTACTCTACACCAGTAGTCAACTCCTCTCTGGTTAGATACGACCACAAACTAATCACCTTGGAAATTCACATCCCTCCCACCCCCCGCCGCAAAGGTAACCACCATGAAAAACTTCTCCAAGGCTAACTTTGGGCTCCTAAAAACAGAGGTGGCTAACTTCACGGCACCCATGCAAATGGAGAATAGTTGCATGACCGCCGAATCATACGCCAATGCACTGCACAAACACGTACACAAATGCATGGACCTCGCCATACCCAATAGAACCAAGACGCTCTCCTCCAAAAAAAAGGAAGCCAATCTGGTGGTCCCCTGCCTTAAACAAACTCTACAACAGAAGGAGGAAACTGATGTGGAATAAGATGAAGTCCCAAGACTGGAAAAACTCCATTATCAGCATCAACAAAAAGCTCAGATCCCTCATCAAATCCTCTAAAGCTAGCTATGAAAACAGAATTGCAGCAGATAGTAAAGACAACCACAAGGCCTTCTATAGTTATGTAAAGACTTCCCGGCAATACCCAGATTTGCTCTGAGCTACTGTGCAATAATACCTCCTATGCCAGTATACTGGCTGACAGATTCAGTGCCAACTTTACCCCTCTCTCCCCCACCAAAGGACCATTCACAATACCAGTAGATTGCCAGGCACCCAATATTACTACTGCACAGGTTAAAACAGCACTGTCCAAGGCCAAGAATACAGCTTCTATGGGACCTGACAGTATCACTGGCTGTGTTCTACATAAACTACAGAGTGAACTGGCACCACACCTGTGTGCCCTGTTCAATCACAGCCTCACCTCAGGCTTTGTCCTTAACGAATGGTGCACTGCTACAGTCATCCCTGTCCACAAAGGAGGAGCGACTACAGACCCTGGGAACTATCGCCCCATTAGCCTGACAAGTCTGATATGCAAAGCTATGGAATGCATTATCATGGACTTAATAAACAAGGATATAGGGAATCTCCAACCTCTGGATCCCAAACTGTTTGGTTTTGTGAAGGGTAGATCATGCCTGCTCAGCCTGGTCGACTTCTTTGAGTCAGTCACCAGAGCTGTGGATGAAGGCAAGGTGGTTCATATAGTCTACCTTGATCTGGCCAAGGTGTTTGATACTATTCCCCACTCAGGAATCATAGAAAAACTCACTAAGCTAGGCATCAACCCCTATATCACTAGGTGGGTTGCAAACTGGCTCACATATAGAACCCACAGTGTGAAAGTAGATGACTCCAAGTAAGACTGCCAACCTGTCACGAGTGGAGTCCCAGAGGGTTTAGTCCTGGGTCCTCTCCTATTTGGTATCTCCTTCTCAGAATTCCAGGCCAACACGAAGAGATTCTGGATGACAAAGTTCGCAGATGATTGCAAGTTGGTAGCTATTATTAACTCCCCAAGTGATGATGACATCCTACAGAAAGGCCTCACTGAGACCGACGACTGGTGTCAGAACCATGGCCTTAAGCTCAATGCCAAAACATGTGTCGTCATCCCCTTTGGGAAAAACCTGGTTCCCATGAATTACCACATCGATGGTAGTCCACTGAACACAGAAGGAATTATAACAGATCTGGGAACATAGGTTGACAGCAACCTCTCTTTTGACCACCACATTGCCACTGTGGTCGGAAAGT
This sequence comes from Protopterus annectens, assembly GCF_019279795.1. Taxonomy (NCBI): domain Eukaryota; kingdom Metazoa; phylum Chordata; order Ceratodontiformes; family Protopteridae; genus Protopterus; species Protopterus annectens. The sequence goes on from NC_056745.1 coordinate 380,536,538, forward strand.
CCTTCTATGTGGCACATTTCATTACTAGGGGTTTGCATCCAAAGAGGTCATTGTCTCCCTGTACTCTTCCCTCATTAGGCCAGGCATCGAGTACAATACCCCATTTGGCTTGTACCTCACTAGACACCTGCAACAACTGGAGAGGCTGCAAAAGTACCTCACAAAGAGGATCCTAGGCCTTAAACTCTTGTCCTAGATGGACAGACTCAAAAAACTCCAACTATTCTCTGTCTCATACCGCCTCCTTTCGGCGATCTCTGCTTGATTTACAAAACCATGTCTGACCCAGCTCTGTTAGAAATGCTACATCTAAAGAAATCCCAATCCCTCTGTACCACACACTCCAGAGACTACAACATCATTACCACAATCAACAGAACAAACTTGGAGGGACAGGTTCATAACCCAGAGACTGGCCATGCTATGGAATAGACTTCCCATACATGTCAAACAACCTCACTGGCCCTCTTCAAGAGAAATCTAGATGAGTGGATGGGAAATAGAAAATTCACCCCAGGGATCATTCCAGTGGCTCTACTCAACAGAGAGAGTGGCAACTAAGGTCAGGTGGCACAATGCCAGGGTAATCCTATGGGCTAGGCTTGTAAAGGCTCCAGGGCCACTAGCCTAGTACACACCTATGAACATAGTTTGTTCTTTCAACTTATTTTTGTATAGTATTTCTAATGTAATTTGTATTGTATTGGATTATACTCTATTTGTATTGTACTGTATGTGGAGCTTTTTTACCCGGGCCTCTGCTAAAAATGGGTTCTGTAGACCCAGTCAGACCACCCTGGTAAACAAATGTCAAATAAAGAAAATTATTTTAGAAAGTCTTTCCAGTTCATTAATGTTTACAGAATATATATTTTAACTCTCCTTCTATTCATAATAGAGTGAGTTCCAGCTATGCTTTATATCTAGTTAAACTTTAGCTTTAAAGCTAGATTCTGTACCACTGAAGTAGATGGAAACTAAAATGAAGTTTTAATTTGCTTAGTCTCTAACCAGTATCTAATATACTTGAATTATTTTGTGGACTTCTTTATTTGAGAGATCCTTGTAAAATATTAACTTCTGCTGCTTACCTACTAGAAATAAAAAGATTTTATATATACGTTCCACACTTTACTCTCAACTACTGAAGGAAAAAAAACATTGTTATAAACCAAGGAAATTTATTTTTTTGTATTCACTTTCTTCTCTCTATTCATAGGGTTCACCACTCAATGTATTACATCTATTGCTGTGATTGTCACGTTCCTGTCACAGCAGTACATGTAGTACATTGAGTGGTGAACTTCATTTCAGTTTCCTTCTGTTTCAGTGGTACAGCATTTAGTTTTAAAGCTAAAGTTTAACTAGATATAAAGCATAGCCGGAACTCAAAGTGTTAAAAATCTTAGGATAATGGAGATGAGGAATCTGTTATCGATGTGAGCAGGGTTGAATTTACACACACTGTACATACTGATGGGCACATGTGCTAGGAATCTATTATGAATATGCAGCAGTGATGAATTTTAGAGTAGAAAAAAGTTATACCGCTATCTGGAGTACAAAGGCCTCATCTCATCCTGCACTAGAGTAGCTGCTACTATTCGAGATCCCATTTCTAAATTAAGACATCTCTCTCCATAATTATTTTATTGTCTTCCTGAAGAGATTTGCTGTTTTTCAGTACTAAAACTTTGTGACTTCATTTGCTTTATTTTTCTATGTAAGTTACAACAGTTGTTCCAGAATTCTTTGATAACTACTTTACATCATCAATATGTCCTTTGCTGTGATGTGAATAATTTGCATCTTTTGTTACCTCATCCTTAGAAATTGATACACCCAAGGAGCTAGAGAATTCAAACTTAGTGGATTTTGCTTCTAGAAACTTTTTAAAGAAACGGTGTCTTCCTGTAATGGAGAGAGCTGCAAGGAAGTTAAAGGACCTTAAAAGCCAATTTAATAACAGTTTATTCTCTTGGCAAATCAGATTGCTGTAGGGATTTGCCTTGTTTGAGGAACATTATCAGAGGAATTTCTGTCTCGGCTATCAGAAGAGAGGGAAACATTAAACTGTCCTATGTATTTTATAACTCCTGAGTATTGGAGACCTGAAGCAGAGCTCATTAATTTTCTTTTTGGAAGTCTACAAACTGCCCCTTTCCATGGGAGCCACAGGCCAGGGTGAATATGTGATTTCCCATCCATTGGTCCAAAGTGCATTTGAATAAGCTTAGGGAAGAGCTCTGCTTCTCCTGAATGGGTAGTCTGTTCCAGTCTTGCAACACATTTCTCAAGCTATATGAAAAAAGAACACAAAAAACAGAGACTAAGGCACAGATCTTAACTCATAACAACACATTATAGAGAAAATTTTAAACAGAACAGTTGGCAAAGCTTTATTAAAGCTTTTTTAAAACCTTGGTTCATTAGAACAAACACATTTAGCAGCTGGAATGAACCAGAGAATGGCCAAGAGAAACATAGGGTATCATGGAAAGGGCAAAGTGCAGTTGCAGCCTCTGAAAGTTAAATCTGATGAACTGAGCTTGTTTTGTACACTAAGTCCTAAATGTTAACAAAGATTAAAATCTTCTTAGTCATATCTCTGGTTTACCAAATATGAAAACATGTAAACTGTGTAGCATAGTTGCATCACTCATAAATACAAGAATGCTGCAAAAAAAAATTAGATAAAATGCACTGTTGATGCAATGGTGGTATCCTCTCAGTGCTAATAAATTGCAACATAGTCAGACATTTAAAACCCCGTGGTCAAGTGGCGTTTGAAAGACATGCGTGAATGGGTGTGCCTTCGTTGAAGGTTGGGCATCAGGCTGGCACCTCGGCACCATAAAAATCGACTGCCAATCATTAGCGGACCGGAGTTCTGCTGTGGCGACCCCTAACCGGGAAAAGCTGAGTTGATGTTTTAATTTATTAGCTATATTCTGTTATATTTTCACTAATTAATTGCTGTGCTTCCATTTGACTTTTTCTAGCATCTGATGAATGCTGCTTCCCTTGTGAAAGCTTGTGGATCTTGTTAGTTTTGCAGTGGTCGGTTAAAATGTGTGTATGCCTTATCTGCTGCCTGTGTAGTAAAATTTCAGTGTGACTTTATACATAAACTGTAAAGTAATACTGAATGTTCTTTGGATAAGTGTGACTTTAGCATTCCATAAAACTATATAGTGTACTTAACATGGTTATCAGTTGCTTATATATAGCTCAATGTTATGTATAATATTTTTATTATTAACTCATACTAATTGCCTATAAAAAAGAATGTAATGTTTAATTTTTCTCCTTGCGGAAACCGAGCAGCCCGCCTTTCCTGGTACTCAAAGGCTAGTAAATTAAGTTAATTAATTAATTACGCAGAGTTTAGACAGAAGCTCTAAAACACTAAATGTGTCACAAAGTCAATATTTTCAAGCACTGCAGTCGCATAAATTATAGCCATTGACAAGCAACTGTACCACTACAAGTACAATCTAAACATACTTATGATAACTCCATCGGAACTTGACCATCACTTAGCCTTTGGTCAGCAGCTCCTTTCAACTCTGCAACCAACAGTAAGACTCTCTCTTTTTCTCTTTCTACCTTTTCACAAGCCAGATTTCCTTATAACTTCATTCTTCAGTCCTATTCTGCTACAGTTACTTTGTGTGTTCATTTCTAATTGCCATTTAATCTCCAGAATATCTTCAAGAATCAAAGTTGCAAATATGCACATAGGCAAACACATTACAAGGTAATCATTGTAAACATGCATCTTTTAGATGCTATTCATGTATACAGTTAATATGGTTAAGTTTACAGTTACCAGTTATAACCAGCAGAAGTATTTTTTGACTTGAGTAAAATCACTGTTTGCATGTGTATTTGTGGTAATGTTACTATACTATTGTGAAGGCACAATGAGTGATTGGTTTTAGTATGCTAACATATATTTACTAAATAGAAGTGTATTTTTGTTTATATTATCTCTGGGTTCAGTACAGAGAAGTATGACATTCAGGATAATTGATATACTTTGGTAAACATATTTTAAAATAAAATAATTAGTTACTTAATTAAATTTTAGTGACATTTTAAGTGGACTTTATAGATTTTTAATTTACAAGTGATCTGTAATGTTTGTGACCATTTCATGTTGTTTTAATGCAATTTGATTTCTTTAGGATCAAGTTGCTGATTTAAAGGAGATGTGTGAACTCTTGAAAAGAGAGAAAGCAGAGCTGGAGAGAAAACTTGGAAATGTTAGGGGGGTAAGTTCCATTTTTAATTTTTATATTTTGTTTCTTGTGGTATTCTTTAGCTGGGTGACTCTTCTTCATGATCCATCTTTCTGGTCTTTTCATGTTAAATGTCTGTGTCCATAGCCAGTGTTAGGCACCCGCCAAACCTGTGACTGCGGGGGGGGCCCCCAAATCTATCATTGCAGGTCAGGGCCCCCACTCGAATGCAGCCATCAAGATTCAGCATTCAGGTATCAAGGTTTCAGCAGTAAAATCTCAGCTAAAAGATTGCAGTTTGTGTTGACATTTTCTCCCCTTGTACTTTCTCTTAACTCAGTGGGTGACATTAGCAAAGGCTCCTATCCACCAGGTCCACTTCAGGACTCGATTGGCTGCAACCTGGAAAGTTTTTTTTTTTTTAATGGCATAGACGTAAATAAAAGACTTGATTGGTCCAGACCAGCTTGCCTTTAGAAAGACATGTGCTGCAAGCTTTATTGGTGTTTGATGAGTAAAGAGTTAAGATGTGTGGTGTTCATTTTGTATTTGGGGTCGAGGAGCAAGTGATCAAGGTATTAGGGAAGCCCTTCTTATCAGAAGCTTTTTTAACTATGCTTGTAAGGGCAAAACAGTCTACAAAAAAGAAAAAAAAAACTGTCCTTTTCAGGACAGCTAAAAGCTCTTGTGGAAAAAAATTCAGTCTGCCATCAGGGTGAGCACGAATGCCCCAATTAGCTGAAGAACAGAAGCAAGCAAACCAGTAAGCCCATCTATAAAAGGCAAGACGTTGCTGTTTTTGGGGATGGCAGATTGGCAGGCATACCTCTCAACTGTTCATAGTTTTACAGAATGTCCAGACTTTTTCCTGTTGTATATTTTTAGTCTGTTCTCCTGTTCTTCTCACAAAAAATGTGTTTTTCTGGCAAATCACTGAGGACTGAAATCACTAAATTGTGACCTACATTTGAGTTTGTATTTTCTGTAGGCTATAAAGTGTAAGACTAATACAAATCATGTTCTAGCATCTTTCTAAATTTGTAACATTAAAATCTAATCTTATTTGTGGGCTTTGTCCAGATTTCATGTGTTGAGAAGTTTTGTAGGAGGGATATCTTTGTAACTCTAAAAGTATTTAAATGTTCCCTGGCTTTATGCCTTTTGTTTTGCATTATTTTTGGTTTTGTCCAAAATTATTTAGTTGTGGTAAATTATTTAATTGTGGTAAGGAGGTGGGGAGGGGAGACAAAAGCAAAACAAATTTGAAATGATTTTCAAGTGTATCGCATGTACACAGTCCACAAAGAAATGGTTGTACACTGTGTTGTTTAGTTTATATATGAGAACAAGGTTTCAGCTTTCCTTGATGTTATGCCTCTGTTTTCCCATTATTTTTGACTTTATCCAGAGTTGGGCTAATAAGAGGTGGGTGGGAGTGGGGGGGGGGCGGTTATGGAGCGAGTGTGTTGCAGAATGGCCAGATTTTGTTTGATGTCTGCATACTACTGCAAAATTTGTTCTAACATTTGTCTGTAAAAGTAGTCTTGAGAATGTGTCCCTCATACCGCACCTTTGTACTGCATTATTTTTGTCGATGTCCAGAATTCTTGTGCAAGAAGGTTGAAAGGTGAGGGCTGTGAGACTGTTGCCAAATGTCTAGATTTTTAAGATTGAAATTAACTTGTTTTATGCCTTTGTCCTAACATTACTTTTAGCAATGTCCAGATTTCTTTTGCCAAACAGTTGAGAGGTGGGGGCTGTGATGGAATACTGGCAAATCTGTAGGTTAAGTTTGAAATGTCCCCTTTGTTCTACTATTACCTTTACTTTTCTTGTGATGTGACTGAGAGATGGGGGGCAGGAGCTGTGGGAAATATTGGCAAATACCCATTTTTTTCAGTTTGCAAGATCAGTACTTAAAATGTGACCCTGATTTTTACACCTTTGCCCTGCCATTATTTTTGTCATTGTTCAGAATTCCTGTGTTAAGAAGCTAAGAGTTGGGTGCTGTGAAACTATTGATGAATGTCCAGATTTTTAAGTTTGAAGTGTCTCTGATTTTCTGCCTTGGTTAACATTACTTTTAGCATTGTACCGATTTCTTGTGCCAACCAGTTGGCTGGTTAGAGCTGTGGTGGAATATTGTCGAATGTCCAGGTTAAGTTTAAAATGTACCTGACTTTACGCCTTTGCCCTACCATTATCTTTACTTTTAACATTATCCGGATTTCTTGTTCTGTGTGGTAAAGAGATGGGGTGGGTCTGTGGAGAATACTGCCTAATGTACATATTTTTCAATGTGTAAAATCAGTATTTAATATGTCCTTGATCTTTACATCTTTGTCCTACCATTATTTTTGCCTTTGTCCAGTTTTCTTGTGGTAGGAGAGATGGGGGGGGGGTGCACACTGCAGATAAATCACACACTGGTGTCTCTCCTATATGTCTTCTGTGTCTGTAGTCTTTTCAGTATGGCTTTTGTGTGTGCCTCTGCAGTCAGACTGTTATACATGTCTCTAGCTGTCTTGTGTGGTGAGGTCAGTATGTCCAATGCATCTTGTTTATTTCAGTCTTGCTGTAGTACACTCTTTGTCTAATGTGGATGTCTCTGTCCTGTGTCTGGGAGTCTCTCTTCATCTTGCTGTTCTAATGCTGTTTTTGTATTTTGTGAGTGTCTGTTCAGTCTTGTTGTAGTACTCTATTCACCTTTTTGCTACAAAATGCCAACCAGTGTTGTGCATATGCCTGAGAGTGTCTACCTTGCTGTGGTACTGAGGCTTGAAATGTAACATTTGTACTAAATGTCAGTCCGTGTGTGTGCCTTGATGTACTAATAGTGGCCCTACAAGTATTTGCAATGGTCTGAGTGTACTAACACTTTTATAAAGTGATTGTTAGAAGTGTGGTGAGAGGAGCTTGATAAGGAAGCTACATGGTCCTTCTTTTATACCCTCCTGACTAGGGCTCCCAACTTAAAATTTGCTGGTGGCCCCCAAAATGCTAGCACCAGCCCTGTCTGTGTCCTAGGTTGGAGAATCTCCCGTGGCTATTCTATGTGAAAACACAGCACCCTCAACAAGTAGTCCTGTGCAGGGTGACTCTGTGGTGTTCTCCTTTAGGACCTAAGAGTGTGTAAATTACTCCTCATATCTAGCTATTGCAGTTGTGTATTGAAGTGGGAGGGGACCTTCAGTCTTTCCAAGCCAAACACAAAATAAAGGCGTTATTGATTCAGAACATGTCTTTTCAGCACTTCCTTCTGTACCTTTTGCTGACTGTAGTGTTATTTCTGGTGACTGGACTGTATTTTTTCTCTTGTAGAAATACAGAAATGGCCATGGTGGTGCAGCAGTTAGAGTTGTCGCCTCACAGCAAGAGGTTCTCCCGTTCGATTCTTTGCTGGAGTGCCTTCTTTGTGGAGTCTGCCTGTCCTCCCCGTGGTCAAGTGATGTATAAAGATATGCAAGTAGGTGCGTGCATGAATTGGTGTGCCTTCTTTGAAGGTTTGGCGCCGGGCTGGCAACTCGGCACCGTAAAAATCCACTGCCAATCATTAGCGGACTGGAGTTATGCTGTGGCGACCCCTAACTGGGAAAAACCGAAAGACATAACTTTTTTTTTAGTAATGAAATGCAGAATACTAAATTGTGTCCTCACCTTGGTTGGTTGTCTATACTAGGCTAATTTCCATATTGCATATGTCATAGACAACAGCTTAAACAATACACCAAGATAACAGCCAACCTAAGTTGAAGAGAAGCTTCTTATTTTGTCTTGGATTATGACAACAAAAACAAGAGGGTCTAAGAGTGAAGACTGTAATTTGAAATAGGATTTCAAGATGAAGTAAATCATGTAAACTCCTTTCCAGGGACATACAAATATTCCACTTTTTAACCTAAGCTACCACATCAGCTATATGCAAAGGCATCTTTCTTTCATGACATAAATAGAGTTTACCACATTTTAAGTTATTTGTTGATTTTCAGAGACACATTTATATGATCTATTTGTAATTTTAATATATTGTGGATTAATCCATATTTTGTGTTTTTATGTAAACATAATGATGATATGCAAAAATTAAATATACTCTAGTTATACTTATTTTTCAGTGAAACCACATGTGGTGGATATGTATGCATGTAATATCCCAAAAGAGGGTGAAATAAAAACATGTCTAGTAGAATATGTATATATTTTTAAAATTCTGTATGTTCTTTACACTATCCAAAAAAAGAAATTAAAGGTTGATTATGCCATTGTAAAAAAAAAAAAAAAAAAGTAAATAAACCAAGCCAGCATCACTGATGTTCATCATAATAAGGTCTCTATTTATCAAGTTCAGCACATTGAGAGTTCAACCTGTTGAAAAATTTTGAAGACATTTTGTAGGAGATTCATCCCCCATATGAGGGGTAAGTCCCCCTCACTCTCAAATACACACATACATATGCACTTCATATATTGTATGTATATATATATATATATATATATATATATATATATATATATATATATAAAATGTAGTTATGTGTGTGTATTTGTAGTATATGTGTGTATTATGCACACGCATAAATAAATATATGTATATATATATATATATATATATATATATATATATATATATATATATATATATATATATATATATATAGGTCTACTTTGATTCACTGAAAACTCATATCACTGAATTTCAATTCACCCTCAAAAATTCACTGAAAGCTCAAATCACTGAAAACTCATTTCACTGCATCACATTTCACTGAATGTAAGTATTGCTGGGCAAATAAAATATGTGTGCCCTTTTCCCCACTGTAGTGCGATTGGTTAGCGTTGTTACCTCACAGCAAGAGGTTCTCTGGTTCAATTCTTGGCTGGGGTGCCTTCTGTGTGGAGTCTGCATGTCCTCCCTGTGGTCGCTTGGGTTTCCTCCTGGTGCTCCGTTTTCCTTCCACATCTCAAAGACATGCTGTAGATGGATTGGACACTCTAAATTAGCCCTAGGCATGAGTGCGTACGTGTGTGTGCCTTCTGTGGAAGGTTGGGCGCCGGGCTGGCAACTCGACACCGTAAAAACTCCACTGCCAATTATGAGCAGACAGGTGATCCGCTGTGGCGACCCCTAAGTGCGAAAACTCAAAGTTTTTCAGTGGAGATAGCTGTACAGGGAGGATCAGGAAATTTACCCTTTTCTTTAATGTAATGTGATCTCGGAGTTGGTATATATAAGTGTACACACCCCTGTTAAAATGCCAGTTTTTTGTGAAATAAAAAAATTAGACCACAATAAATCATTTCAAAACTTTTCCCAGCTTTAATGTGACTTATAGCCTGAACAATTCAATTGAAAAACAAACAAATCTGTTCGGGGAAAAAATATAAAAAATAAAAAAATGTACAATAAGCTGGTTGCATAGGTGTGCACACCCTTAAACTAATACTTTGTTGAAGCACCTTTTGATTTAATTACAGCATTCAGTCTCCATGGGTACACACACTCTGATTAACCCCAAGTAAAGTTCAGCTGTCCTAGTAGGATTTTCTTGACATTTACTCAGTTGCCTGCTTCAGCAAAAGCAATGATGTTCATTGTGTTTCACTGTTGCAGTCCTAACCAATGGTTTATCTGGCTCCCGGTAGCCCTCTATCGGCCAGAATACCAAAGGTAAGTAAAGATGACATCGGCTATTGTCAGTTGTAAAGGATGTCAGGGCATCCGATACAAAAGGAGGCAGCCGATGTCACTTTCTCAGTCTTCCTTGCCACGGAGCCCGAAGCAGAAGCATTTCTTGCACGAGTGACGGTTGACAGTTTACCTTTTTTGTTTCCGACTGCAAAGTTGAAGTCAACTACAGCTAAGTACCCCATTGGGGATCCTGTTTTCTTGCCTTAACGAATGTCAGAAAAGGTTAATCGTTGTCTTACCTGTGGAAAGCAGATTCCCCATAGAAATTTTCATTCCTATTGTATTATTTGTTTAGGCCATGACCACAACGTTCCTAATTGTGATCTCTGTGCTTCCTTTAATCCGCGTACTATTCGTTGTTGGGCTAAGCTTTTATCTAAGCATTTTGGAGTTTGGCCTAAGTTTGTCGGTATGGCGTCCGCTGGTCTTCAGGCTTTGGATATCCCCAAGAAACGTAATGATAGGGACCACGACAGGCTTCCGATGGTCAGGTCCTCGGATGATGCTAAGTTGGTCATCAGTCCTGCGGAAGCCAGTGAGGTGCCTTTGCAGCCCCTGCAGCCCACAGATTTTCAACCGCAGGCCTCGGTTGAGACCATTTCAGAGGCCTCCGGCTTTTATTTTGCCTTCTGACCTTCTGCCTGTTGCCTCTTCAGCTGGATCTGGAGCCGCTAAGCTGACTCTGGTGTCCGAGGCCTCCGTTCTTCATTCAGACAGCAAGCTCATACCGACTACTTCGACTGCAACTTCGGCGGTTGCCAGGCCTCCCGAGTCCTTCAGCCTTGCAGGTAAATCTTCCAGTCGTAAGCCTGTGAAGAAACAGGCTCCAGTTTCCTCTCATTCCCAAATGGTTAAAAGGGCTGATGACCTTTTGACTGTTATTAGGGGTTTACAGCCTCCTCCTTCAAAAAAAGGTAGGGATGTCTCTCCTTAGGCTTTGTCATATTCAGGTTCTGATACTTCTAGCATTTCTGTTGATGAAGAGGAAGTTTCTCAAGCTTTCTCTCCTTTTGAGGATTCAGACGCAGAGGAGTCCATCCCTTCTGTTTCTCCTCCAGAAGATTTTTCTTTTGGTGATACTTTAAATACTCTCAGGGAGCATTTTAAATGGGAAAGTCAGGATTATCCCCTTTCTAAGAAAAGGATTAGGTAGTTTTTGGATTTACCTCAACATAAACCTTCGGCTATTCCACCTGTGTTGGAAGTGGTTGATGATGTTTTTCTGGAAAATTCCTTGACTCCAAATTCGGTTTCTCCTGCTCCCAGGAAACCTGACAGGTACTATAGAGTCCCTGATTCTCATTTGTTTCTTTTCAGGAATCCATTGGCTGATCCAGAGGTTATTTCTCAAGGCCCTAAAGGAGTTAAGGCCACTGTTACTAAAAATCCTGTTCCTTCTGACAGGGAATCTAGGACCCTAGATAGGTGGGTTAAAAAGGTTTATACCTCTGTCACTCTTGCTATTAGGTCTACTAATTGTCTTTTTCATATGCTGAAGTACTAGCAGCATACCTTGGATGCTATTAAGTCTAGGACAGCAAGTGTGTTTCTGTTGGCGGAGAGTAAGGATATGCAGGATTTGCTGAATTCTGCCAGTCTTGTCAATAAACATTCATTACATTGTGGTTTTGACATTCTAGAATCCTCCTGTAGGGCTACAGCTATTGGCTATGTTATTAGAAGGCATGCTTGGCTCAGGGAACAGCCCCTACCAGAGCCTGTCAAGGCTAAGCTTTTAGATGTACCTTTGCATAAGAACAGTCTCTTTGGCATAAAAGCAGAGGAAGTGCTCAAGAAAATGGAAGACAAGGCCAAGTCTATGCAGACAGTTAAAGACTTTCTGCAAGTTCAGCCTCCTCACTTTAGCAGGAATTACCCTTCTAAGAGTTGGATGTTCCCTTAAACCAGCAGACAGAACCGTTCTAGGACTAGAGGTTACAAATCTTCTAGGAGACAGGTGGCTAACCCTCAAAGGTCTAAGCATTGGCATGCTTCCTCTTCCAAGGCAGGAAGTTCTAAGCCTGCATCTCAATCTAAACATTCTCAGTGACTCTGTCCAATTTCTGCCTGTTCTTGCCTGCCAGGAGAGTCCTTTAGGGGGAAGGTTGGCCCTTTTAGCGAAGGTCTGGGCCACCATCACGGATGACAAATGGGTACTCTGAACTGTATCCCTAGGACACAAGTTTTCTTTCCAGTACCCAAAAGATTCCCAGACGCTCCTCCAAACCAAAGGGCAGAAGTAGAATAGCAAATTTTGTCTCTGTTACATCTAGGAGCAATAGAATTAGTTCCTGCTCAGCAGGTAGGCCAGGGTTTCTATTCCAGACTTTTCCTAGTTCCAAAAAAAAGAAGACACCTGGCATCCTATCCTAGATCTATCCATCCTGAACTCTTTCTTGATAATTCCAAAGTTCAAAATGCTCACTCTTCATCAGTTGCTGCTAATGTTAGAAAAGGATTCCTGGATGGCAACGTTGGATCTCAACGAAGCTTATCTGTACATCCCTATCAGGGAAAGTTGCAGGCAATACCTTTGTTTCAGGGTGGGCAAGCAACATTATCAATTCTCTGCACTGCCCTTTGGCTTATCTACTGCTCCTAGAGTTTTCACAAAGTGCCTGGCTCCAGTCATTGTTTTTTGCAGGCAGAGGAAATTTCAGATTTACCCATACCTGGACGACTGTCTAATTCAAGCAAATTCTCAGAAACAGCTGTTAAAGGATCTAGAATTTGTAAACTCTTCTCTCTTCCCTGGATTACACTCTCAATGAGGAAAAGTCAAAAATGGTACCATCCAAGGAGATAACATTCCTGGGAGCGAGTCTGAACACAGCTGGCCAGATGATATGTCTCACCCAGGAGAAGCAGACAACTCTTTCGGTTTACTTTAAGGACTTGGCAAGCCTGTCCCAGCTCCCTGCAAGGAAATACCTGCAAGATCTGGGATTCATGGCCTCTAGCATTCTCATGATTCCATATGCAAGACTGCATATGAGGAAATTGCAATGGTACCTCAAGAACATTTGGTGTCAACACACACAGGACCTGGATGTGATAATTCCTTTGCTTCCATGTCTGCAGACAGAGATTCTATGGTGGGCAACAGCCTGTCTACAGAACAAAGGCATGCCTTTTTGCCAGCCCTTTGCCACTCAAGTTCTTACCACAGATGTATCGGACTATGCCTGAGGAGCTCACCTGGATGGCAGATGAATACAGGGAAGTTGGAATGCCCAGCAGATGCACCTGCACATAAATTTAAATGATGGCAGTCCTGCAGGCCTTACTAGCTTTTACAGCATCATTCAGTGTTGGGGCACTTCTCAAGTGGATCTTTTCTCCTCTCCAGACAACCATCTTCTACCTCTTTTTTGCACCAGACAGCATCACAGCAGAACCTGGAAAGTGGATACTCTGTCCTTCCCTTGGAGGCTGTTGCCAGTTTATGCCTTCCCTCCTCTTCCTCTTCTTCCCAGAGTATTATTGAAGATCAGGGATGAATGACCAAGGACTATTCTCATAGCTCCGGACTGGCCCAGACAGCATTGGTATCCACTGCTTCGCAGTCTCTCCCAATTTCCTCCTTGGCGTCTTCCTCTGAAGCCAGATCTTTTGGTTCAGGAAGGGGGAAACATTCTACATCCTCATCTTCAGTCTCTCCATTTGGCAGCATGGCTCATTGTATGACTCCTTCCTTTTCTTCTTCTTCCCTTTCCCAGCAGCTGGTTGACGTGCTGAGGGAAGCCAGGAGGCCTAGCACTAGGAAGTCCTACACTGGCAAATGGGAAAGATTATCTCATTGGATGCAGGCTAGAGGGGAATATTCTACTCAGCCTAAACTTCCTCTGATCCTGGAATACCTGGCTTATTTGCTTCAGGGTGGTCTTTCTTTTTCCTCCATCAAGATCCATGCTTCAGCCATTTCTGCTCATTGTTCTTTGGAACAACCCATTTTCTCTCATCCCCCGATGAAAATGTTTCTCAGAGGTCCTTGCAATGTAAAACCTCCCAGAAGGGCGCCTACTCCAGCCTGGGATATTAATTTTGTTCCAGAGAAACTCACTCTTCCTCCTTTTGAGCCAGCTGCCACTGCAGATTTAAAGTTTCTGTTGTGGAAGACTGCCTTTCTCTTGGCTATAACTTCAGCAAGGAGGGTTTTGGAGCTGCAAGCTTTGATGGCTGTGGAGCCTTTTCTTATTTTCCATGCAGATAGGGTCTCTCTGAGAACCAACCCCTCCTTTATGCCTAAGGTGGTTTCTAGCCTGACTCTTAATCAGTCCATACACCTTCCTACCTTCTTTCCTAATCCTTGAAATAGAGGTGAAAGAGTCCTACATTCTCTTGATGTGCATAGACAGCTCAGGTTTTACCTGGACAGGACTAAAGACCTTCGGAAATCAGCACAGTTATTGGTCAGTTTTGCCCCTGGAGCCTGGGGCAAGGCTATTTCTAAGCAAACCATTTCTAAATGGATTCCTCATTGTATTACCTTTTGTTATTCCTTTCATGGCAAGATTCCTCCCCAAGGGGTTAGGACCCACTCAACTAGAGCAGCTTCCACTTCTGCAGCCTTTTTAAAGGGTGTCCCTACCAAAGACATTTTGGAGGCTGCCACATGGTCTTCTGTTCACACTTTCACAAAGCATTATAATTTGCCTTTGTTTTCAAGAGCCAGGGCAGGGTTTGCCACTGCTGTTCTGCAGGGCATTATCTACAATCCTTGATTCTGTTGGTTCCTCATCCCTTTTCTCTGGGCTTTGGTAATCAAACCACTGGTTAGGACTGCAACAGTGAAACATGATGAACATAGTACAGTTGTGTGCACTTACTATAAATGTAGATGTTCGAGTGTATTCATTGTTGCAGTCCTGGTTTCCCTCCCCCCTTCCCCCTTTTCTCTTTTCCTAAGGTACAGGCTAAGTTTGGCATTATTTGCCAATATGGCTTTTGGTTTAAGCCTTGTTTTCTGGGGGCTTCTGACTGTTATGGCAAGAAAGACTGAGGAATTGACATCAGCTGCCTCCTTTTGTATCGGACGCCCTGACATCCTTTACAACCGACGACAGCCAATGCTATCTTTACTTACCTTTGTTATTCTGGCCAATCGAGGGCCACCGGGAGCCAGATAACCCATTGGTTAGGACTGCAACAGTGAATACACTCGAACATATACATTTATGGTAAGTGTACACAGCTATACTTTTCTCAGAGAGCTTAAAAAGCATCAAAGGGATCTCATTGTTGAAAGGTATCAGTCAGGAGAAGGGTACAAAAGTATTTCCACAGCATTGGATATACCATGCAACACAGTGAAGACAGTCATCAAAAAGTGAGAAAATATGGGACAGTAGTGACATTGCAAAGAACTGGATATCCCCCCAAAATTGATGAAAAGACAAGAAGAAAACTGGTCAGGGAGGTTGCCAAGAGACCTACAGCAACACTGAAGGAGCTGCAGGAATTTCTGGCAAGTACTGGTTGTGTACTACTTGTGACAACAATCTCCTGTATTCTGCATATGTCTGGGCTATGGGGTAGTGTTGCAAGATGGAAGCCTTTTCTTACACAGAGAAACATCCAGGCCCAGATAAAATTTGCAAAACATTACACTGTCTCCCCAAAACATGTAGGAAAATGTGTTATGGTCTGCTGAGACCAAGGTTGAACTTTTTGGCCACAATTCCAAAAGGTAGGTTTGGCGCAAAAACAACACTTCACATCACCAAAAGTACACCATCCACACGGTGAAGTATGGTGGTGATAGTATCATGCTTTGGGGTTGCTTTTCTTCAGCTGGAACTGAGGCTTTAGTCAAGGTGGAGGGAGTTATGAACAGTTCCAGATACTAGTCACTTTTGGCCCAAAACCTTCATGCATCTACTAGAAAGCTGAACATGAAGAGGAATTTCACCTTTCAACATGACAATGACCCCAAGCATGCATCCAGATCAACAAAAGAATGAGTTCACCAGAAGAAAATTAAAGTTTTGGAGTGGCCCAGCCAGAGCCCAGACCTAAATTCAATAGAAAATCAGTGGTGTGACTTGAAGGGGGCTGTGCACAAGAGATGCCCTCGCAATCTGACAGATTTGGAGCACTTTTGCAAGGAAGGGTGGGCAAATATTGCCAAGTCATTATGTGCCATGCTGATAGACTCCTACCCAAGAAGACTGAATGCTGTAATTAAATCAAAGGTGCTTCAACAAAGTATTAGTTTAAGGGATGGAGAGAAGGAAGGTTGATAAATTGTGCATGCAAGAGACCAGATGGAAGGTAAGTAAGGCCAAGTGTATAGGAGGCGGGTTCAAATTGTTCTATCATGGTGTGGATGGCAGAAGAAATGGGGTAGGGGTTATCCTAGCGGAACATTATGCCAAGAGTGTATTTTTATTTTTTTATATTTTTCCCCTAACATATTTCTTTGTTTTTCATTTGAATTGTACAGGTCATAGGTCACATTAAAGGTGGGAAAAGTTTTGAGAAGATTTATTGTGGTCTCACAAAAACCTGGCTTTTTACCAGGGGTGTGTACACTTTATATCCACTGTGTGTATATCTGAAACTCGATCATATGGTCTCGTCCAAATGAATTTTGAGTTTCTGAAAACTCTACCATTTAACATAGTCTAGATACACACACACACACATATATATATATATATATATATATATAGGTTTACTACTGAAATGTCGACGTCAGAATGTACGCCTATGAATTACTCGAACTACAGATGTCTGAGTTCATATGTGTATATGCTAAATGTTCAAATGTTATATTTGCGAATGTACTTTGCATTCGCAAATATAAATGTTCAAAGGGATGTACAGAGATCGCAGTGGAGTGCGGTTAAGGAAATACATCCCTTTCCTTACTGTAGTGCGATCTCGGAGTTGGAAAATATAGTTGGGGGGAGGCGCAGCCCCCCTGCAAAAATAGGATGTTAGTTGTAGGATTTGGGGAATGTCCTTCATGGATGCATCTGCAGTCATAACAACTGGGTTGTCCTGTCGTCAGGCAGCCCTTCGGTCGGCCGGATTCCAAAGTCTGGGTCCGGCTTCGGCTGATGTCGCACCTCACCCGACGTCATCTCTGCTGGTCTTCGGGTATAAAGGCATCAGCCGACGCCATTTTCCTCAGTCTTTCTTGCTGCGTGGCGCCCGAAGCAGAAGCTGTTCGCAAGTGCCGGTCGGTCAGATCCAGAGATTACTACTACCGAATACTACTTCGAAGACTTCTAAAGCTAAGTACCCCGTTGGGGACTCTTTCTTGCCTCAGCCGATGTCAGAAAAAGTCAATAACTGTTTAACTTGTGGGAAACAAATACCTCATAAAGATTTCCACTCTTACTGTTTGCCTTGTTTAGGCCCAGACCACGACGTAGCAGCCTGTTCGGCCTGTGCTTCCTTCAACCGACGAACGCTTAGGCGTCGGTCGGAGTTTGCTGAACAGTTTTTCGGCTCAGATTTTGCGTACATTATGCCGTCGGATCCTCCGACTACCCAAATTGTTAAAAAACGCAAAGAAAAAGACAGACACTCGCGGTCCGCGGTTTCGGCCGAAACCACGGTTAAGCAAACCGCGAGTGTCTCGGTTTCGGCCGAAACCGAGAAAACTGATCAAAATACAGCCGAATCAATGACTACTACTGAGGTTTCTGCCACTTTACTTGAAACAGCCTCAGATATTATACCTACAACTGTGGTTACTAGTGACTTATCAGACACCATCCCTTTGGATGTCTCTACCCCAGCACGTGGTGCTGCTAGGCCTCCTGCAGCCATGTCTATTAAGGCCTTTGCCAGGGCTAAAGCAGCCAAATCTACTAAATCAGTGCCTGTTAAACCCCCCTCAACCAGGCCCACTTCTAGTTCACAAATGCTTACTCTGGCAGAAGATTTAATATCCTTAATTAGGGGATCTCAATCTCACCCAGACAGGGCCTCTCAACCTCCAGAAAAGAGACCTAGAGCAGAGCCCCCTGAGCCTGTCTCCTCTGATGATTCTGCGGATGACTCAGATATTACAGACCAGCCAGAGGCTCCTTTTTCCAATTATGAAGACTCCGATGCTGAAGAATCCATTCCAGCTGCCTCTCCACCAGAGGAATTCTCCTTTGGAGAAACCTTACATGCCATGAGAGAACAATTCCAATGGCAGCAACAGGATTTCTCAGATTCCAGAAAAAGACTTAGAACTTTTCTGCACTTACCACAACATAGGCCCTTAGCTATACCTCCTGTCCTTTCTGTTGTGGACGATGCATTTAATGATGTCTGCACTGCACCTGATTCCTTACCTCCAGCCCCTGCCAAACCAGATAGATTTTACAGGGTGCCAGACACTCATCACCACCTATACAAGGCCCCACTGGCAGACCCCGAAACTATATCCCAGGGGCCTAAGGCAGTAGTCTCGACCACAGCAAAAAACCCTATTCCTTCTGAAAGGGAATCCAGGTCTTTAGACAGATGGGGCAAAAAAGTTTACACCTCTGCTACTCTCTCAGCTAGAGCTTTAAACTGTCAGTTTCACATGATACAATACCAAGAGTTTATGCTTGATCAGTTAACTAAAAAGCTATCCTCTGATGACTCTATAGATAAGAAATATGTATTAGAAATGGTAAATAACATACAACAGGTTAGTAACCATTCTTTAAAATGTGGCTATGATGCACTGGAGGCTTCATTTAGATCAGCCATGACTGGCACAGTGATAAGAAGACATGCATGGTTGAAGGAACAGGCCTTACGGATCATGTTAAAGCTAAGTTATTAGATGCTCCTATGGATAAGGCCAGTTTGTTTGGTACACCTGCCCAGCAGGTAATGAAGAAAATGGAAGAAAAGGCAAAATCTGTACAAACGGTGAAAGATTTCTTACAGGTTCAGCCCCCAAGGTTTAGCAGGAACTGGCCTGCCAAAAATTGGTCCTTTCCTGACTCCACAAGATCCCAAAGGGGCAGGAATAGACGTTCCAGAGGCAGAAATCAATCCAGATGGGGTGCCTACAGAGGACGACAGTGGCAAGGTAATAACAGAGGCACAGACACAGCCACTACCACTGCAACAGGACAATCACAATGACTTGACTCTAACTCCACCTACCAGGGAACAAATAGCAGCACCATTAGGCGGAAAATTAGCATTATTTTCAAAAAATTGGCACTATGTCACAAAAGACAAGTGGATTTTGCAAACCATAGACCAAGGTTACCGGTTCCACTTCCACACTTTACCAGTCAAAGAGGAATGCCAAACCTGCCTCCAAATCAAAAATAGAAGCTCTACAGCAGATAATGCAATTAACAAAGATGAGAGCTGTGGAAAGAGTACCAATAACAGAACAAGGCAAAGGATTCTACTCCAGACTATTCCTAGTTCCAAGAAAAGAAAAAAGTTGGAGACCTATTCTCGACCTGTCCATCTTAAACACATACATCATTGTCCCAAGATTCAAAATGCTGACCCTACAGCAACTTCTTCCCATGCTGGGCAAGGAGTGTTGGCTGGTAACTCTAGATCTCAAGGAGGCATACCTGCACGTCCCCATTTGACCAAATTGCAGAAGATACCTCAGATTTCTTGCAGGATCAGAGCACTATCAATTCTCAGCATTGCCCTTTGGCTTATCTACTGCCCAGAGTATTCACAAAATGCCTGGCATCAGTAATCGCCACTGCAGACTACAGGAATCCAAATTTATCCATACCTGGACGACTGCCTGCTACAAGCGGACAACAAAAGCAAGCTGACAACAGATTTGCAAAGGGTCATTTACTTGCTACAAGCCCTGGGATACACAGTCAATTTTCAAAAGTCAAGGCTGATACCATCCCAAACAAGGACATTCTTGGGTGCGGAATTGGACACAGTAAAACAAATGGCATTCCTAACTGCAGAAAAACAAAGAGAACTCCCTCTTTACTTCTTGGCACTAACAAAACAGAACAAGCTAACAGCAAGAAAAGTTCTGCAGGCCTTGGGCTTCATGGCATCATGCATAATCTTGGTCCCACATGCCAGACTGCATATGAGAAAACTACAGTGGTACCTAAAGAATTTATGGTCCCAACACAGGCACAGCCTAGAAGCAGAAATACCACTAATTCCATGCCTAAAACAGGAGTTCCTATGGTGGGCTCAAGCATGCCAGACAAATCCAGGCCTACCCTTTCACAACTTTCGAGCAAGCCAAACCATCACAACAGGCGCCTCAGACCTAGGATGGGGGGCTCACATGCTGGACAAATGTGTACAGGGATTGTGGACTCAGGACCAGCTACACCTGCACATCAACCAAAAAGAAATGCTGGCAGTAAAACTGGCAATCCAAAAATTCAGCCCATTTCTCAAAGAAGGCCATTTGATGATAAGGACAGACAACACCACAGTCATGTGGTACATCAACAAACAGGGAGGCACTCATTCATACCCCCTATGCAGAATGACTTTGGACCTTTGGAACCTGGCACTCAGCTACAACATACAGTTACAGGCAATGTTTGTACCGGGAAAGGAGAACACTCTAGCAGACATATTAAGCAGAACCACCTCGGATGCTCACGAATGGATGCTACACCCGGACATCTTCAAGACCATCACAAAGAGATGGGGAATGCCGCAGATAGATCTATTCGCTTCCCCTCTCAATCACCAGCTCAAAAAATTCTGCACAAGGACATTCCACCCACTTGCATGGAAGGTGGATTCGCTCTCCTTCAGCTGGAAAGGTCTGACAGCATATGCATTCCCACCTCTTCCCTTGATACACAAGGTATTACTAAAAATCAAGGAGGAACGTCCAAGGATAATCCTGATAGCTCCGAACTGGCCAAGACAACACTGGTACCCATTGCTGAGGAGCATGTCTCGGGACAAAATGTGGGCAATACCCCTGATGCCTTTGATGTTAACTCAGAACAACTACAGCATCATGCATCCAAACCTAAAAACTTTGCAACTGACTGCATGGAACATCACATAGCAGCAACTAATCCAGATCTTTCCCAAAGGGTTAAAGACATTATCCTTGAAGCCCGCAGACCTTCAACAAGAAGGAACTATGCAGGAAAATGGAAAAGGTTTGTCATTTGGAGTGCTGAAAGAGGAAAAGGCGTGTCGAATATAGATATTGCTAACATTCTGGAGTATTTGGCAGAGCTACTACATACAGGCCTGTCCTATTCCTCCATCAAGATACATGCATCAGCTATTTCAGCAGAATACAGCTTTGATCCACCGGTCTTTTCACATCCTCTACTCAGGCAGTTCCTCAGAGGGATCAAGAATGTAAAACCTCCTAGGAAACCACCATTGCCAGCTTGGGACTTGAACTTTGTGCTAGAAAAGTTGACACTCCCGCCTTTTGAACCAGCAGCAACAGCAGACCTACAGCATCTATCATGGAAAACTGCTTTCCTACTGGCAATAACCTCAGCAAGGAGGGTTTCTGAACTTCAGGCCCTAATGGCAGTACAACCCTTCCTAATCTTCCACCAAGATAGAGTGTCCATGAGAACTAATCCTACATTTATGCCTAAGGTGGTATCCAGAGTGTCTTTAAACCAGGCAATCCACCTACCTACCTTCTTCCCCAACCCACAAAACAGAGGGAAAGAATGCTGCATACCTTGGATGTACATAGACAGCTACGCTACTACCTGGACAGAACCAAAAGTAACAGAAAAACTGACCAGCTTTTTGTAGCCTATGCAACAGGAAGGGAAGGAAAAGCAATTTCCAAACAGACAATCTCCAAATGGATAGGAAATTGCATACGATTCTGTTACTCCTTCCATGGAAAACCAATTCCACAGAACATAAGACCTCATTCTACAAGGGCAACAGCCACTACCACAGCCTTCTTATGAGGAGTGGCAACCAAGGACATTATTGAGGCGGCTACTTGGACCTCCGTGCATACATTTGCCAAGCATTATAATTTACCTCTGTATTCCAGATCCCGAGCAGGGTTTGCCACTGCTGTACTGCAAGGGATCCTAACCACACCATAATTTCTTCTTCCTCCCCGGCTAGTTGGCTATGGTATTCTACCCAGTTGTTATGACTGCAGATGCATCCATGAAGGACATAGTACAGTTTTGTACCTACCATAAATGTAGATGTCCGAACTGGATAGCATCTGCAGTCAGATTACCCTCCCTCCTTCCCTCTGTGGTACTCCTAGGGTATTTACCCCCCTAATAGCTAGCTGGTGGGGGGAGTCTCTTATGGTGTATTTGTTTGTATATATGTACATACATGCTTATTTCTTGTGTTTGCCTTCTATCTTTTTGGAAACATTGGCATTTATCCAAAATTTAGCCTTCCAAGAGGGCAACTGGCATCTGGGGCAAGAAACACTGAGGAAAATGGCGTCGGCTGATGCCTTTATACCCGAAGACCAGCAGAGATGACGTCGGGTGAGGTGCGACATCAGCCGAAGCCGGACCCAGACTTTGGAATCCGGCCGACCGAAGGGCTGCCTGATGACAGGACAACCCAGTTGTTATGACTGCAGATGCTATCCAGTTTGGACATCTACATTTATGGTAGGTACAAAAATGTACTTTTTATAGCAAGGGCGGCATTGTCGTTAATTGACGTAAAATGTTAAATTCTACATTTTCGGCAAATACTGCAGATTTTCGACTAACTGAACAGTCATAAAGCTGCAGTTTTTTAATTGTCGACATTTAGTACAAAATTGATTTTAAATTTTACGCCGGATGCCCTTCCTGACGCAACACTCCCCATTTATCCGGGCTACCTCTGCCAAGTTTAATGATGCAGAGAAAATTTCATAATTACATACCGGATCGGTCAAGGCCCGGGTTAACAACGACCACCACCAGTACTGTTAGCCAACAGGGTGCTGGCGGAAATTGGGCTACTCTTGGCCGAAGAAGAAGAGGAGGGGGAAGGCATGCCCAAAAGCAGGAAGAGAGGAGGAAGGTGAGGAGTGTAGTACTGAGGGTAGGAACTTTGAATGTTGGCAGTATGACTGGTATAGGGAGGGAGCTAGCTGATATGATGGAGAGAAGGAAGGTTGATATATTGTGCGTGTAAGAGACCAGATAGAAGGGAAGTAAGGCCAAGTGTATAGGAGGCGGGTTCAAATTGTTCTATCATGGTGTGGATGGCAGAAGAAATGGGGTAGGGGTTATCCTAATGGAACAGTATGCCAAGAGTGTTTTGGAGGTGAAGAGAGTGTCTGATAGTGATGTTTATGAAGCTTGAAATTGATGGTGTAATGATGAATGTTGTTAGTGCATATGCTCCACAAGTTGGGTGTGTGATGGATGAGAAAGAAAAATTTTGGAGTGAGTTGGATGAAGTGGTGGTGAGTGTACCCAAGGGTGAGAGACTAGTGATTGGAGCGGACTTCAATGGGCATGTTGGTGAAGTGAATAGAGGGGATGAGGAAGTGATGGGTAGGTATGGTGTTAAGGAGAGGAATGAAGAAGGTCAGATGATTGTGGATTTTGCAAAAAGGATGGACATGGCTGTGGTGAATACATATTTTAAGAAGAGGGAGGAGCATAGGGTGACGTACAAGAGTGGAGGAAGATGCACACAGGTGGATTATATCCTATGTAGGAGGGCCAGTCTGAAAGAGATTGGAGACTGTAAAGTGGTGAGTGGGGAAAGTGTAGCTAAGCAGCATAGAATGGTGGTCTGCAGGATGATGTTGGTGATCAAGAAGCGGAGGAGGAGTGTGAAAGCAGTGCCAAGGATTAAGTGGTGGAAGTTAAAAAAGGGTGATTGTGAGGTGGAGTTCAGGGAAGAGTTAAGACAGGCACTGGGAGGCAATGAAGAGTTACCGAATAGCTGGGAAACTACAGCAGAGCTAGTAAGGGAGACTGCTAGGAAGGTGCTTGGTGTGACATCTGGACAGAGGAAGGAGGACAAGGAGACATGGTGGTGGAATGAGGAAGTACAGGAGAGTATACAGAGGAAGAAGCTGGCGAAGAAGTGAGATTGTCAAAGAGATGAAGAAAGTAGACATGAGTATAAGGAGATGAGGCGCATGGCAAAGAGAGAGGTGGCGAAGGCTAAGGATAAGGCATATAGAGAGTTGTATGAGAGATTGGACACTAAAGAGGGAGAAAAGGACCTGTAGCGATTGGCTAGACAGAGAGACAGAGCTGGGAAAGATGTGCAGCAGGTAAGGGTGATAAAGGACAGTGAGGGAAACATACTCACAAGTGAGGAGAGTGTGTTGAGTAGATGGAAAGAGTACTTTTAAGGGCTGATGAATGAAGAGAATGAGAAAGAGAGAAGGTTGGATGATGTGAGGATAGTGAATCAGGAAGTGAAGCAGATTAGCAAGGAGGAAGAAAAGACAGCTATGAAGAGGATGAAGAATGGAAAGGCTGTTGGCCCAGATGACATACCAGTGGAAGCATGGAGGTGCTTATGAGAAATGGCAGTGGATTTTTTAACCAGATTGTTTAATGAAATTTTGGAAAGTCAGAGGATGCCTGAGGAGTGGAGAAAAAGTGTTTTGGTACCTATCTTTTAGAATAAGGGTGATGTGCAGAGCTGCAGTAACTACAGAGGGATAAATTGATCAGTCACAGCTTGAAGTTATGGGAAAGAGTAGTGGAAGCTAGGTTAAGAAGGGAGGTGATGATTAGTGATCAGCAGTATGGTTTTATGCCAGGAAAGAGCACTACAGATGCAATATTTGCTCTGAGAGTGTTGTTGGAGAAATACAGAAAAGGTCAGAAGGAGTTGCATTGTGTCTTTGTGGACTTAGAGAAAGCATATGACAGGGTGCCTTTCCTTACTGCAGTGCGATCTCGGAGTTGGAAAATATAGTTGGGGGTAGGCACAGCCCCCACATTGGGGGGGTGGGGGGTGTAGGCCCCCACTTAGTTTGAGTACATATTGTCTTCTGAAGAGAGTTAGTCATTGGTGTTCCAACTATGCATGTCTATTGTTTAAAATGCATTGTGCTCCCCATACCCCCCCCCACAACTATATATACAGACTCCAGGATCACACTACAGTGGGGAAAAGGGCATATACCTTCTACTTGCCTTACAGTACTCTACATAGTGCCATATATACTAATTCATTTCAGTGAAATGAGATTTAGTGAAATGAGTTTTCAGCGAAGTGGTCGGGGTGAAATGAAATTCAGTGAAATGGGATTCAACGAAACAAAGTAGACCCACACACACACACACACACACACATATATATATATATATATATATATATATATATATATATATATATATATGTATGGTTCCCTTTCAAACTATCGAAAGTTTAAAACATCGAAGTTCAGATCATCGAGACCAGAACATTGAGTTTTAAACCATCGAAGGTTTGAAGGGGAAGAAAAAGGTAAGTTTAGGTGGGAGAATGTTTGTGTTTTTGCAGGGCACCAAGGTGCCCTGCATACTGTGTGTGTCTATGTTCTATCTGTGTGATGACACTAAAGATAGGGTACAGAAAATCTCCCGTTTAGCGTTTCTGCATATAGCGCTAAATGGGAGATTTCCCTTTACTCCACTGTAGTGCGGTCTCGGAGTTGGAATATTAAAGTAGGGGGGTGTGGGGGGCGCAGCCCCTCTGCATACAGTTGTTAAATTTATTTTTCTTTTTGTTTTTTGTTTTTTTTGGTTACACTTGTAACCTTCGATGTTTCAAAATTCTATATTCTGGTCTCAATGATCAGAAGTTCGATGTTTTGAAATTTCAGTGGCTAGAAGTGGAACCATA
The DNA here is from genome assembly GCF_019279795.1 of Protopterus annectens. Classification (NCBI taxonomy): domain Eukaryota; kingdom Metazoa; phylum Chordata; order Ceratodontiformes; family Protopteridae; genus Protopterus; species Protopterus annectens. The sequence goes on from NC_056745.1 coordinate 380,562,209, forward strand.
TATATATATATATATATATATATATATATATATATATATATAGTTGTGCACGCACACACAACAGTTTTAACTGCAGAATCAGTATAGTAACAGTTCACTTAGTTGACATTTCCTTTTGTAGACATAATTAAGTGGGTTGGTGTTTGGGTGGGAGTGTTTTTATGAGAGTGTTTGTGGGTCAGGTAAGGAGATAGCTCTAGTGCTGTGTGTGTGTGTGTGTGTGTGTGTGTGTGTGTGTGTGTGTGTGTGTGTCTGTACACATGTCTGAGCCTGTCTTCTGTAGTGGTATTGTCACAGAAAGGGTTTTTCTGAGGAAAACTGCTGGATTAGGGTTAGCGTTACCTCGCATTAGTAAGGTTGGGTGGGTGAAACAGTACTTTAGCAACTTACTGTACAGTCTGGTATAATAATGGATACAATCCAGTAGAAATTAAGCTGATGCCATTGTAACAGATGTTAATCTATTGTTGTCATGTATACCTCATGTGTGAACTACATAGTCTTCTGTGAGGCAGTATGCTCATGTCATGTTGAATTTCCCAACTTCAGGTAGAATTGTTTTAAGAAGATTTCTTTCAGAAGTCTTTACTCCTTGTCTTCAACCTCCCACAGGGTTGTCAGAGTGGGAATGCCCTTGACGAGACACATTCATACTTACATACATACAAATATTGAGAGCACGGGCAGTAATTCCCTTTTAGTCTGCCAAAATACCGAAACAGTCATCCCCAAGTCATAATTTGGTAATCTATTCAGTGAGTTAGCTACTCTGTCAGAAAACCAATTAATATACCAAATCTTTTGGGTTTCTAATACAATGTCAGGAATGGACCCCATTCCTAAGTCAAAGTATAACTAAAGTTCATGAAATTAGTATAATTTCAGTCTTTGATGTTAGCCAGAAGTGGTTTCTACAGCACTCTCAGTGTGTCCAATAATGACTCCAGCAATTCGTATGGAGTTGCATGTATTGTTAACATATTTAAATACGATTGAGGATTATTTTTTATAAGACCCTTTGCTCGTACTATTATTGGAACTGTGTGGGTCCACATTGCTCTCATTTTTGCCTGCAAATCCTGATATTTTATGACTTTGTGTCTCTGTATGCAGGATACTGTAGTCACTGGGTGTAGCGATTTCACTCAATGCTACTTTTGTCTTTTTTTCATGGACCACTATATCTGGTTTTCTTGCATTTATCTTTTGAACTGTTGGTAATAAGTGATCTCATGTGATGTAGACTTCATCATTTTCTGTGATGCTTTGTGGCTCATGTTTCCAGTGTTTTTCAGCTACTTTGGTATTATAATGGTTGCACAATCCCCAGTGCAACAGTCTTGCCACATTATTATGCCTTTCAGTATAAAGTCCTTCTGCCATTAGTATAGCACAACCAGCAACAAGGTGTGCAACTGGTTTCCAATTCTGTTTCACAGAACCTACATTTGTCTGTTTCTCTCACATGTTTAGTGGACAGTGTAAACCAAATAAAAATGTGTGTTCATTAATACAACAGATTTATGAAAAACAAATCTCCAGTGAAGGTTTTCTGATGTTTCAAAATCACTCTTTGATAACCCAAAGCATTCCCAGAGGTCATTGTCTCTAAATGCCCTACATACCTGGATAGGGTCTTTACTTAAATATCTGTAGGAGACGCTGTAAAAGTTTGTATATTTTAATCGTTCACAATCACTTAAACTTTTGCATCCATGGATGCCATAGCATATTTCTGCTTTGTATTATTCTTCCATACTGTTGTTAGTGTCTAATGTAACTTACTATGATTTGATCATTTCTGATTTCTTAGACTTTGTAAATCTTTTTTATACAAAATACAGTTTACAAGTGTCATTAACCATTTTGTTTATAACATCAGAAAAACTTAAAGCTGGACCTATCCGCAGGTCTTTAAATTAATCCACAGTTCATTTATTGTGTACTGTATTAAATATTACATCCTTCAGTCTATGTCTCCCAATTGTCACATAATTAGACTTTGCTGTATTTATTAGCATATTAATTTTCTTATGCTCAGCCAGTGAATTTAGGCAATTTCTTTTGCAGACATACCCTGTCTGTAAGAGGTGTAATCAGTTTTACATGTTTAATTCATCTGCATACAGGCTATAGAACACCGGAGATGAAAAAAAGGTAAATCGCAAAGATATAGTATAAACAAGTATGGGTCCTGGACAGAAATTGCTTTATGATATTTGCCTTTTCATATTTATAGGACATCCAGCCATCCATCTTATCACAGTCTCATTAATACTGGAAAACACAAAAACTGTAATGGTATATCCAAGAAGCTTGAAAATACGGACACCAAATATTAGCACTTTCATTCACTTTTATTTCCTTGTGAACTTCCTCAGAAATAATAACACTCGACTCATATCCTTTTTTATACAAATTAATTAGTCACATGCTAAATGATGTCATAAAGTAAATGAATTAATTCTCTTAAAAGACACTGCAATAAAATGTAACTATAAATATCAAACATGTGTTAAACAAAGAACTTTTTTTTAAAAAAATTGTTATAAATGTAAATATATATATATATATATATATATATATATATATATATACATATTCAAGTAATCAAATTTAATACTGTTTCATTTGTAAAAAAACACTTTAAATTTATTGTTTCCTTTAAGCCAGGAGCAAAATCTGCTCCTAAATGTAGTTGCCAAAGGGATTCTTTACATTCTAAAATGACTTTAACGTCACCAATAAATGTCCCTGTTGGAACAGAATCCATTACAGAAAAAATGAATTTCTTAAAATCTTTACAGAGCAAAGAATGTTTAGCCAAAGCATTAACTAAATCTTTTTTCTTTATGACTGAAAGGTGTTCACTAATCCTTTTTTTAAGGCATCTTGAAGTCATGCCTATATAGAAACTAGGGCATGTTGAACATTGAGCAATATAAACCACCTTATCGGTACTACATGTATAGTAACTTTTGGACCAGTATGTTTTATGTAAATGTGAAACATATATTGAAGAAGAATTACTTATAAACCTGCACTGTCTACAGGCATTACATGCATAAGTGCCCTTAGCTAGAATTTTCGGACCTATATTTTCATCTCCTACTTTGTTTGTCCATTCTAACATATTTTTAATGTTTTTTTAAAAACAAATTTAGGTCTTTCACCTATAATTTTTATCAATTCCTGGTTTCCTAACAGAATTTTCCAATTGTCCACAATTATCTTTTTTATATACCACATTTCATTTGTGATAGGCAAAACAAAAGCAGAAGAAAATTCCTTATCAGGACAGTTAACTCTTCCATTAGAAAAATTATCAGTTGTCCCAGAATTAAATAAATGAAAGGACAAAATGGGGCAAACTTTATCTTTTCTAAGTGCTACCACTTCATTAGCTATGATTTGTAACCATGCTGAGTCATAGCCCTGGAAATAAAACACTTTTTAATAATTTCCAATTCTTGAAAAAACATAAAGTCCTGTGATGTAAGCCTACTAAGCCTAATAATTTGTCCCTTGACCACTCCTTTTTTCATGTGGAATGGATGTAAACTAGTTTTGTGTAAATATTGATTGGCAAATGTAGCTTTTCTAAATATACTGCTAATAAATTGCTTTGTGATTTTGTCATAAGTTAGATGCAAATCCAGGAAATTGATACTCTTCCCGTATTCTCCTAAGGTGAACCTGAGGAACATAGTAGTACTATTTAAGTATTCTACACATTTTTCAAAATCTTCACGAGTACCATGCCAAAGAAAAAATAAATCATCTATATATCGGCGATAAAATAAAATATTATCTCCAAAAATGTTGTTATTATCAAGAAACTCATTTTCCCATTTGGCCATCACATGATTGGCATATGCTGGAGCTACCTCAGCTCCCATTGCCACTCCAGCAATTTGTTTGTAAAATAACTTATTAAAGATAAAAAAATTGTTGTCAAGTACCAACTCCATCAGGGTACAAATTGTATTGATTTTAGTAGTATTAAAAATATTGTTGTTAGTTAAATAATCTCTCAAAAAATCAATACCTATTTCTTGATCTATACATGTATTTAAAGAAACTACATCTAGGGAAGCAAAGCAAAAAAACTTCCCTGTACTATCAAATTCACGTAGTAACTCTAATAAATGCCAAGAATCTCTAAGATAGTATTTAGATGCTTGCATAACAGGGTTAAGGAAATAATCTAACCAAGTAGAAATGTGCTCAGTTTTGGAATTATGTGCCAAAATAATAGGTCTAAAACACATTTGATATTTATAGTTACATTTTATTGCAGTGTCTTTTAAGAGAATTAATTCATTCATTTATTTTATGACATCATTTAGCATGTGACTAATTAATTTGTATAAAAAAGGAATTGAGTCAAGTGTTATTATTTCTGAGGAAGTTCACAAGGAAATAAAAGTGAATGAAAGCGCTAATATTTGGTGTCCGTATTTTCAAGCTTCTTGGATATACCATTACAGTTTTTTTGTGTTTTCCAGTTTTGGTGTTTTTTGGCTGTTTTTCATGTGCAGAACTTTATTGTCCTGTTTGTGGTCTATCCTTGGCTTTTAAGTATGTCACAGGACACCCTTTTAAATTTATCCACTCACTCAGTTCCAGATAGTTTTGCTCTTTTTTCTGAGCAAATCACGAGTGTCATTACCACTGCAATTCAAAAGGGATTTGAAGGTGCAGCTATCGGTAGTGGCGGATCTTTAGAGGGACAACATGTTTCCGGGCAAAGTTGGAAGACTATTAACGCTACAATGGACATTCAAATCAACAAGACGCGGGCTGAAGAGCCGCCAGTTAGTCCGAATGGCATTTTGGATTATATTTTACAGACTAAGAACAATCCTTTTGCTGAGATAGTCCAAATAGAGACAAACAAATAGCAGCGTAAGTGACGAAACAGCTTCTGGCTCTTTTTTTGAGCAAAAAAAACTGGTAAACAGACTATATATGAACTAGAAAAATTTACTCTGAAGTATGTGATGTTGGACATTGAAATAAGTTATTTAACTGAATGTGTTAAAAGGAAATGTGTTCCGCAAGGTTTAAGAACTAACAAATTTCCCAACTGTGTTAATTTTGGTGACAGTCTATATCATAAACTTGTAGATATGTTCGACAATTTTGGTATTCAACTTATGAAATTGTTGATAGAGCATTATGTTAAACAAATTGAAGAAGTGAAGAACAAAATGAATGATTTAGACAAGAATATAAAGAATTGTTCTTGTTTTACTTCATTTAACAATTTATATCGTGGAATTGCAGCAAAAGCAGATAGGCAGAGGGCTACTATAATAGCAAGGAAACAGAAAAAGCTTAAACGAGACATTGTAGCCTATGCCAACAAAACTGCTTATTCTGTAAAAAAAAGTACAGATGTCACCACTGAAATGAACAAAGTAGAAACAGTGAATAGAAAAAACAACTTTCCTACATCTAATGTTAATAGTAATGAAGTCCACAACAGTTCTTCTGTTTCTTTTACAAACAATAACAATGGAGTGGTATCTGATGGTGAAAGGGTCAATATGCACAATAATAATACTAATACCGAAGCTTGTAATTCAAACAACAATGAAGGGACCAATGCCTCCAACAATGGTGTTCCTTTTTTGGTCGACAAGCAGGGGAACAAAAGAGGGCCTACTTGGTTCTAAGTAGCTCAAAACAAGGGGAAGGGAAAGACCAGGGGCAAGAAAAAGTGGTAGTTTCTGATTATGACTTTCAGATTCATAATCTATCAAGCCTTGTTCTTTCCCAGCCCACTATACAAGTTTTAAAGAAGGGATTCTCTTTTATTCCTGGGAATTCCTTTAACGTTGCTAAAACTTTGGTTGATTTCAGGCTAACTTTAAGAAAATTTAATTTAAGATATATTTTGCATGATATCGACCATCAGGATTTTAATATAGGTCCCAAGAAAACAAGTACCTTTAATCCACCACTTATGGGTACATTGCAGGTGTTTCAAAACATCTGTGAGGCAGGTTTTAGAGCCATTAAACCTAATAAGGATGTTATTAATTTGGAAGCTCCTGAATTAGAAGCTTTTAAGACTCTTAAAGAAAACAGGGAAGTAAGAGTTATGAAGGCCGACAAGGGTGGAAATATAGTCATTATGGATGTGGATACTTATAATAAGAATATGCAGGAGATGTTGACCGATGACAAAACATATAAAAAAGTTGAAATGAGTTTTATCTTACAAAGTTTTATGAAAATAGACACATGTCTATTTGATATGTTTTGTCAAGAAGAATTAGATCATCAGAGTTACACCTATTTAACAGTTCCACATCCTCAAATGGCTCATCTTTTTGGTATTCCCAAAATACAAAAAGATAGCCAGAATCCCCCTTTTAGACCTATTATTTCGGCACATAATTCCAAAACTGAGCCCATTTCTACTTGGTTAGATTATTTCCTTAACCCTGTTATGCAAGCATCTAAATACTATCTTAGAGATTCTTGGCATTTATTAGAGTTACTGCATGAATTTGATAGTACAGGGAAGTTTTTTTGCTTTGCTTCCCTAGATGTAGTTTCTTTATATACATGTATAGATCAAGAAATAGGTATTGATTTTTTGGGAGATTATTTAACTAACAACAATATTTTTAATACTACTAAAATCAATACAATTTGTACCCTGATGGAGTTGGTACTTGACAATAATTTTTTTATCTTTAATAAGTTATTTTACAAACAAATTGCTGGAGTGGTAATGGGAGCTAAGGTAGCTCCAGCATATGCCAATCTTGTGATGGCCAAATGGGAAAATGAGTTTCTTGGTAATAATAACATTTTTGGAGATAATATTTTATTTTATCGCCGATATATAGATGATTTATTTTTTTTTTGGCATGGTACTCGTGAAGATTTTGAAAAATTTGTAGAATACTTAAATAGTACTACTATGTTGCTCAGGTTCACCTTAGGAGAATACGGGGAGAGTATCAATTTCCTGGATTTGCATCTAACTTATGACAAAATCACAAAGCAATTTATTAGCAGTATATTTAGAAAAGCTACATTTGCCAATCAATATTTACATAAAACTAGTTTACATCCATTCCACATGAAAAAAGGAGTGGTCAAAGGACAAATTATTAGGCTTTGTAGGCTTACATCACAGGACTTTATGTTTTTTCAAGAATTGGAAATTATTAAAAAGTTTTTTATTTCCAGGGGCTATGACTCAGCATGGTTACAAATCATAGCTAATGAAGTGGTAGCACTTAGAAAAGATAAAGCTTGCCCCATTTTGTCCTTTCATTTATTTAATTCTGGGACAACTGATAATTTTTCTAATGGAAGAGTTAACTGTCCTGATAAGGAATTTTCTTCTGCTTTTGTTTTGCCTATCACAAATGAAATGTGGTATATAAAAAAGATAATTGTGGACAATTGGAAAATTTTGTTAGGAAACCAGGAATTGATAAAAATTATAGGTGAAAGACCTAAATTTGTTTTTAAAAAAACAAAAAACATTAAAAATATGTTAGAATGGACAAAGTAGGAGATGAAAATATAGGTCCGAAAATTCTAGCTAAGGGCACTTATGCATGTAATGCCTGTAGACAGTGCAGGTTTATAAGTAATTCTTCTTCAATATATGTTTCACATTTACATAAAACATACTGGTCCAAAAGTTACTATACATGTAGTACCGATAAGGTGGTTTATATTGCTCAATGTTCAACATGCCCTAGTTTCTATATAGGCATGACTTCAAGATGCCTTAAAAAAAGGATTAGTGAACACCGTTTAGTCATAAAGAAAAAAGATTTAGTTAATGCTTTGGCTAAACATTCTTTGCTCTGTAAAGATTTTAAGAAATTCATTTTTTCTGTAATGGATTCTGTTCCAACAGGGGCATTTATTGGTGACGTTAAAGTCATTTTAGAATTTAAAGAATCCCTTTGGCAACTACATTTAGGAACAGATTTTGCTCCTGGCTTAAATGAAACAATCAATTTAAAGTGTTTTTTACAAATGAAACAGTATTAAATTTGATTACTTGAATATGTATATATATATATATATATATATATATATATATATATTTACATTTATAACAATTTTTTTAAAAAAAAGTTCTTTGTTTAACACGTTTGATATTTATAGTTACATTTTATTGCAGTGTCTTTTAAGAGAATTAATTCATTCATTTATTTTATGACATCATTTAGCATGTGACTAATTAATTTGTATAAAAAAGGATGTGAGTCGAGTGTTATTATTTCTGAGGAAGTTCACAAGGAAATAAAAGTGAATGAAAGCGCTAATATTTGGTGTCCGTATTTTCAAGCTTCTTGGATATACCATTACAGTTTCTGTGTTTTCCAGTTTTGGTGTTTTTTGGCTGTTTTTCACGTACAGTCTCATTAATTCCTGATTGTTTTAATTTATTGATGTGTGTATTAAAACTGTAATGTGTTCTATGGTTGTCTTTGTTGTTATTGTTGCACAATCTACAGTACTGCTGGTAACATCAAAGATGTAAGAATCACAGATCTCGTAATCTTTAATCCATATCATAATACCTCCACCTGATTTTTTTTAGAATGTCTGTTAAAGTAAAAATGTTTATACTGTAATAGTATTGATTTCCAATCAATGCTGTTTACCCTTGTATCACAAACAAAACCAGTAAATTTTCCAATAAAAGCATCGTTAATGTTTTTTGCATTAACATCAAGCATAGATAAATCAACTTTGTGGACTGCTGAACTGCTGATCTGGCAAGTTTCCATTCTTGTGTTAGTCAAATATGATGTTTGTTGCAAACATTCTCTTTCCTTGGCTTGAAAAGTAGTCTCCATGTCTTCTTTTCATTATCCCCACTTCCATTATTGTTTACTGTTAACAAAATTAGAACTTGCATTTTGCTGTGTAATGTAGAATTTAATTGTCATTCCTCATTTATCATCTGGATTGATAAAATGTAAAATAAGCTTTTTGTTATTTTTAGTAACTGAGATGTGACTAAAGAAAATCACTAGTTAGTTTGCTTCTTTCTTTCTAGTCTTAGACTACAGAGCAAATTCTGGCATTTTTATATGGTGTTTATTGAGCCATCATATTTATTTTTAATTTGCATTCTATTGACTTGTTATGCCACTGTGCTTTTTCCCAATATGCTTAAGTGGATGCATATTTCATTATAAAAGTGTAGGTATATAAGCACAACGTTAGCAGCTTTCCGAAACAAATTAAACATATGTTGTAGAGTTGAAGATGTATGTCTGCTAAGTTATCCTGCAGTAGGTCCCTTTTTCTTTTTTGCCGTCTTTAATGGTTCCTTGGGGTTCAGTGCCATTGCCCTAGGGCCCTTCTTCGTCTTTATGTAAAGAGATGTTGTTTCTTTTTGTTGCTGTCATCCAGACAAGATGAGACACTTATTCCATTTGACTTACCACACTGGATTCTACATTGTGTTCGATTTTTGTTAGCTTCCATTAAAGCTGTACTTTGAAAGTGCTATGACTAATGACTATAGCTGTAAGACAATGTGATTGACCTTCCCATTGACAGGAAGGCTTGACTTTGCAAACACTGACATAGATACTAGTGAAGACATTGACACAGGATCCATTAGCTTATGATTGATTGCTCTCTGTGTTTATATCCACAAGTAGTCCAAAATAGAAAATAACTTGGGTTAAAGGTCCGGATCCTCCATAAAAAAAAAATCAATAAAAGAAACTAGTAATCCGGAGCCACAAGTAGTTCAAATAGTTTATTGTTGCTAGTAAGATCTTTTGCAGTGGCTTCTTCTTCAGGCATAAGACAATATATACTTCTTTTCTCAGCTGTTCAAGTTCAAACTCGCATTGATATCACTGGAAGAATGCTCATGAAAGATATGTCACCCCCCCCACACACACACACACACACACACTTTTTTCAAGCCTGCCCTACTGGGTTTGATCTTGGCCTTTGCCATTGTGAACTTGTTGCAAGCTGTGTAAGGTAAGTGTGAGACACACGACTTTATGCCCACAAGTGTGAACCCTAATGTGTGATTTCAAGTTAAAACACATAATATTGAAAGTCATTGTGTTTTGGGGGGTGGGGCTTTACTCCTTACATTCCCCACATCCACCTGCTACTTCTATACACCATCTCCAAGACTGTTGTACTGTAAAGGAAGGGGAAGTCTCATGTAAATTACAGTTTCAAACCTGTATGCACTTTGCACAGTGGTATTCTTTGTAATTTAGCTGTTGTCGTTGCACTTTCAATTGATCCCCTTTTCATGGTGCTTCATTTAGTTTTACTGAACTCCCTCTTAAGAAATATGCATTTTCTCCAGATCTTTCAGCATTCAGATTGTTTCTGACTTTTTTCTTTGTTGATTTGAAAGAAATATTGGCTTTCTTGCAGTATTAAAGACCTTTTTTGTAAGTGCTGGTGTGGAAACAAGACTGCACGGCAGAAAGGGGATTTTATGCACCTTGATTGTTTAGTCCTTGTACTGATCAAAAAAACTCATCTTGCAGGAATGTGAATCTTTGTGCTTTCTATTGCCAGGCCAAAGTAATTAGAGATTCTTTGCAATTGAAAAAAATAATATTCCTCTTCTTCCTCAGGTAAAATGGAGTCATACTTCTAAGCTTTATCAATGCAGTAGTTCTACAAAAAATATAAGAAATATTGCCTCAGGCACAGCGAAAGTTGTTATTTCCCTAGTTGCTGACTTGTAAATTACTCGTCATTTAATGAATCATCTGCTAGTTTGGCTACCTTATGGGGTGCCTTTTGAATTTTGGATGACAATGTCTTTGATGATCATTCTTCCCCTATGCAGAGAAATGTGGTGAGGATATGGGGCATGACCTTACCGTCACTGTGTGGCCAGTGGCTGCTGTGCATTATCAAAACTAACTCTTAGTTTTGATAAGCTTGATACTCCTGGTCAGATAAAGTTGAGTGTTCTTAAAAAGAAGAGGCACTCTATCTCTATAGTTACCTCATATTTTCAGCCACTGTCCAAGACTGAGTTTCAAAAGCTTACTTAGTGTCTAGATTGCTGGACAAAAAAGTTGCCTCTCTCAGTGGTATCAAAGGAGTCATCTGCCCCCGAAGACACACTGGGGTAGACTCCTGAGCATTATGTTGTTCATCGCACATATGATGAAAAGCAGGGGAGTGCTTCAGAGAACTTTGACCATTTTTTCTGTGCAAGAGAGAAGTGTTCTGAGAGTACTATTTTGCAGCTAGATTCCACTTTCTTCTGGGTCTTCATGGTTAGCAAATAGCCACCCCACTCAAATATTACATTTGTAAAGATCTGGTTTGAAAAAGTGCCCTTTTATGACTTAGTAGTGGACAAGAGAAAATTGAGATAGCAAGCAAACCTGCCAGAACCTTATCTTAAAGTTTGCAACCTTTCCTGTGATCACATTGTTCATCAAGCCTGCATGGAACTTTTTTGCAGACTGTAAACCAAAGTTTACTGATCAGATCTCAAGTACCCAGCTCTCTCACGTTACTCATTTTTGGACTAGCACTCCCTTGACACTTTTGCAGTGATCCTGGCTGCTTTTGAATATCAAAATACACTTTGCCACCTTAGTAGTGTCCCCCAGAGAAAAGCTTTTAAGTGCCCACATCTGCAAGAAAACATGATATGTGGTTTTGCCCTACATTTTCTAAAGAGAACAGTGGATGAGGTTTAAACTCTTTTGAGTTCATTTCTCTGATGTTGAACTCTCTCATCAGTGTCCCCAGTAGGAAATCACTGCCAGTGCAGTTTCTGTTTGCAATGATTCCATTTGTGTAGGTTTTGCTCTTTTCTCCATGGTTGTGCAACTTTGGAGTTACTATACATAAGTAAGACAAGTATGGAGGGGGTGAACCCATCCATTTAAAAATATATTTTTTGTTGATTTCATTGACCTGAAGTTTTTGACCAGTATGTTCTGCCCAGTTGAAGCTTCATAGAGCTTAAACTCGAACTGTAGGAATAGTGATATGTGTCCCTTCTGCCTTGGATCAATGCATTATTAATGATAATGCACACTTAAAAAGGTACTGTAAGCCTTTGTAGGAAAACATGTGGAAGTGGAAAGTCCTAACTCAAATGTGAAGTCTAATCTTATTCTTATTATTATCTGGTCTGCTTGTGTTACAGCAGTTATTATGTCGGATGATAAGGACAAGCATCCCATGTCTGGTTTTAAAAAATGTCCGGACTGCAATCAAAAAATGTCAGTTACCGATGGACATGTTACTTGTGTATACTGTTGAGGGGCTGTCCACTTACAGGAATCTTGTGCTATATGCCATTCCTTTTCATCTAGAGTTTTATTAGAGAGGAAAAGGAAGTTAATGGACAGGGGCTTGCTAAAACACCCCTTTCAAGAGGGTTTGAGTGACCGGAATGTGGCCAGCAAATCTTCCAATTCCTCTGCTGAATCTAAGGACTCCAAGCATTCAAAAAAATCCAAAAAAATCTGATGACTCTGTGACATTGGCTCCACAGACTTCTGAGCCAACTGTCTCTTCTTTTTGGAGCCGGCCCACAGCCTTGGAGCCGGTATCCGAAGTGCCTCAATCACCATTGCTTCAGTCGGCACCATCCGTGCAATCTTCTAGATCATCTGTCATCCTTTCAGATTTGGATATGGATCGATTGGTGCAGAAGCTTTTACAGGCACCAGGCCTTTCTAAATTGTTGTTGGCTCCGACCCAAGCAGCTTCAGAGCCGAAGACCACCACTCCTGCTTTGGCTACTCCTCCTCTGAGCCGTACTGGCCCTTCAGAGCCAGAAGAAGCAGACCTGTTGATCGTGGAGCCTTAGGAGTTGAGACCTGCTCCAGTGTCCTCAGCTGCATCTGCACTGACATCCTCGGCACTGACCAGGGACTCTAGGATCCGACACTCTCCAGTCGGATCCGGGGAGGATAGTTGGACCGACTTATCGGTGCCGACTCTTTCTCTCGGGGCCTCGGCTCAAATGAGCTCGGCTCCTACCTCCGGCTCAGAGCCCACTGCCTCAGTGCGGGAGGCTTTGATGGTTCCCTTGGATTTGTCGATTCCTTCCCATTGGAGCCATGGTGCCTTCGAGGCCATGAGGAGAGCTTTGTCTCCCAAGACTTTCTCAACTTCAGGCCTTGCTTCCTCATCCCCTAAAGCGTCTGTGTCTGCTTCTGCTTCCATCGTCCATGCTAAGCGTAGAGACGCAGAGCCTCAGGTAGCCCCACAGGGTGCCCCCTGCTCTTCTGAGACCTCCCCAGAGGCCCCCACTGAGGAGGTTCCCAGGAAGAGATTGTGCAAGAGGAGACACTTGGACTCCCCACAGGAGTCCTTAATATCTGACACTGACTTTGATGAGTCAGAAGGGTCCCCACGGTCCCCCTCTGAGGATATCTCCTACTGAGGATGAGTCTCCTCCTGAAGGCTTTTGGGTCTCAACCCTCCACCTCTTGGGTGTCTTTGCCCTTCGATGAGCTCATGCAGTTGGTCTCTCGAAGGGCATGGGATTCACCGGAGTCCATGGAGTCGGTCCCTAAGAGGCCTAACAAGTTTATATCAGCCCCATCAGACAAAACATTCTTGACCAAAGGAGTCCCCATTGATGCCATGGTGGTGGCGGTGGCCACCAAAAATGAAATGTCTGAGACGTCCTCGTCCATCCATCTTCCTAATAGAGAGTCTAGGATCATGGATAGATATGCGAAATGCATGTTCAGTTCAGCGACTTTTGTTCTCCGTTCACTGAACTACTTAACCCATTTTACTAGGTTGCAAAGAGATCTCCTTAAGGAGTTGGGAGATACTCTTCAGGGTACAGTAGCTGCAGGTGCCTCTGATAAAGTTAAAGCCCAGCTTTCTACCCTAAATTCAATTGTCAGCTCATCCATACGTCTCATATCCTATGAGCTGATGGAATGAGTAGGGCAGCGGGTACAGGAATCACTCTTAGAAGACATTCCTGGATGCACTTGTCTTCCTTCGCGGAGCCCTTCAAGTCATCCTTCATCGGTACCCCTTTTAATGGCTTATCTCTTTTTGGGCCTAAAGTGAAGGAAACCTTGACCAGGTGTGAACAGGAAGGAAAGACTCTGTCTGCTGTTGGAGTCCCCCCCCCACCCGACCTTATCCCAAAGGTCAAAGTGGGAGATAAAATGTGGTTCCGGAAAGCCCAAGGAGCTTTTCAGGACACACGTGTTGAATCCCCCTCCAGGGGCAGAGGAGGGGGCAATAGTGGAAGACGCCACCCTTGTGGCAGAGGGGGTCCGCAACATCAGGGTGACAGAGATCACTTCTCTGGGCAACCCTACCAGTGCTCCTGAAAGGAGGCCCAACTGTCCTGCTCTGGTGGCAGTCAGGGATCACTTATCTTTGTACCCAGATGCCTGGCAAAAAATATCAAAAGACAGCTGGATACAAAGTATCATTTCCAGAGGGTACTTCATACCATTTGCCACACCCCCTCCATCCATCCCGGACGTTCCACCCAGTTACAGGGAAAAAGCAACTCTAGAGGTCCAAAAGTTGCTAGAAAAAAGAGTAATCCAGCCAGTCCCAGCAGACCAAACAGGATCTGGAACTTACTCAAGATTTTTTTTGGTTCAAAGAAAACAGGGGACTGGAGACCCATTTTGGACCTCAGCAGACTCAACCAATATGTAAAGAAAGTGAAGTTACGGATGGTCACACTTTAGTCTATACTTCCCTTCCTAGGGAAAGACAATTGGATGTGCTCAATAGATCTCAAGGATGCGTACTACCACATAAAGATAGCCATGCCATCCAGAGATCACCTGCGTTTCCGGCTGGGAGACAGTCATTTCAGTTTCGAGCTCTGCCCTTTGGTCTCACTACAGCCCCCAGAGTGTTCACCAAATGCATGGCAGTGGTCACGGCTTACCTGAGACGTCTAGGATTCCAGGTGTTTCTGTACCTAGATGATTGGCTCCTTACCGCCACCACCAGGCATCAACTTATTCAGGCAAGGGAGTACACTCTGTCACTTTGCAGTCAGCTAGGCATTACAGTCAGCTCAGAAAAGTCTGCCTTGTCGCCATTGCAGCATATCATTTTTATCATGGCAAAGCTAGACACCTCAACTACCACTCTAAGGCTACCAATAGAAAGAGTCTTTCTTCTTCGTCAGCATGTCAGCACATTAGTATCGAAAGACAGAGCACCAGCTTCAGAAGTTCTGAAAGGATTGGGTATGATGGCAGCAGCAATCCTAGCCGTAGCATTAACGAGAATGCATATGTGGATTCTTCAATGGCTGTTGTTCACTCAGTGGTCTTACCAGGAACTACCCATGGATCATACAATACTGATTACAACCTCTTGCAAGAAAGACCACCAGTGGTGGTTGACGTCTCTTCATGTCATCATAGGACGCCCCTTTGTTCTATCCTCCCAGTAGCCATTGTGACCATGGATGCTTCCCTGATAGGGTGGGGTAGCATTTTCAGGGAAAGACTGCCCAAGGCACATGGACCGAACAGGAGTCAAATTTGCATATCAATGTTCTGGAGATGAGAGCAGTACTTTTGGCGTTGCAGTACTTCCAGGACTCTCTTCCTCTAGGAACGATTGCAATTCAGACAGACAATATGTCAGTAGTCTGGTACATGAACAAGCAAGGGGGAACCAGATCTTACCCCTTTTGCCGAGAAGCCCTCAGAGTTAGGCAGTGGGCTGTTTCTTCCCAGAACTTTCTGTTGACAATGCACATCCCGGGGAGATCCAACATGATAGCAGACAAACTAAGCAGGGCAATCCTATTGCCTTATGAGTAGTCCCTCAAGCAAGAGATTGCGAACAGGATTTTCTGCAAATGGGGCCAGCCTTGCTGCGACTTTTTTGCCAGTCACATCAACACAAAATGCAGAAGCTACTTTGCCCTGATTCCCCCTCTGAGAGAAGCCCCGAGGGATGCACTCATACACGATTGGCCCCCGGGTCTCCTCTATGCATTTCCACCAATACCGTTGATACCCAAGCTTCCACAGAAAGCAAATTCCCTGAGAAGGACCATCATTCTTATAGCCCCTCATTGGCCTTGGCAGATTTGGTTCCCATTCCTTCAACATCATCTCTTGGAGGATCCCTGGATTCTGGACCCAGTTCTAGACCTTTGACACACCCGTCGGGGGACCTTCGTCCCTCTCTGCAGTCATTGAAGCTGACAACTTGGCTGCTCCAGTTCCCCACACAGCCAGGCTTCATAACCTTAACAATGAGACAAAACAGATCCTTTTACCTTCTCATAAGCCATCCACTAGAAGATTATATCTTAGTAAGTGGAAGAGATTTTCCTTATGGGCCTCTAAGCATAATATTGATCCCTACCAAGCATCCATGACATCCCTACTAGAATTCTTGACTATGATCTTTAACAAAGGAGCGGCAGCAGCAACAGTACGGGTGCAGTTGGCTGCTATATCTAATTTTCATCTTGGAATTGACGGGTTAAATATCATGTCCCACAAGTTATCCAAGGCCTTTCTCAACAGGACATTTCATATGAGACCACCTGTGAAAACTCCCTATTCTCCATGGAATCTAAATTTATGCTGTCACGTATAATCCTCCCTCCATTTGAACCAGCATCATCTTGTGACCTCAAATATTTGTCCTGGAAAACCATTTTTCTGGTAGCTATTCTGCCCGCAGAATGTCAGAGCTTCAGGCTTTATCTGTCAGCCCTCCTTATTTGACTTTTCATGCTGACAGAGTATCACTTGGGACAAACCCTTCCTTTTTGCCCAAAGTTTGTTCAGAAACCAATATTAACCAAGTTATTGAGTTACCAGTTTTCTTCCCTAATCATTCTAACTAGTTAGAGTATATGCTGCACAAACTTGATGTTCACAGACAGCTCAGATTTTATTTGGATAGAACAAAAGATTTCAGGAAATCAGACCAGCTTTTTGTTTCATTCTCTGACTCCAGAAAAGGTAGACCAGTGGCTAAAACAACTCTGTCTAAATGGTTATCCAATTGTATCACCTTTGTCTACTCAGATGCTAATATGCCTTTGCAACACAAGATTAAAGCTCACTCATCCAGAGCAGTTTCTACATCCTCTGCCTTGTCAGCCAAATTGCCCCTTGATAACATGTGTGCATAAGCCACTTGGTCAAAACCTTATACCTTTATCACTCATTACAAAGTTGATAAGGCCTCCAGGAACAGGGCTTCCTTTGGATCCACGGTCCTGAGAAATGTACTCCCATAAGCCACCTGAAATTGATAGTGCTTGGGACACTACCCATCAGTCAAGAATGAATGGCGAGATTGAATAACTTCACATTAAGTAGTTATGTACTCACCATAACGTTCCATGTGAGTTGTTCATCTCACCTTTATTCTTACGTCCCTCCATCCTGGCTGACAGTTGACCTAGATGTTAGTCTCATCCTGGTTACTCAATTTCTTCGTCCCTTCCATAGGGCAATAGATGTTTTATATGGTTATAGTACACGCAGCAAACAAGATCTGAGGTAATTCACAGTGCATCATGGGATAGGGGCTTGGCCTCGAGCTGCTGGAAGAGCTTTGCATATGGCCGTACCGGAGCCGATGGATCAGCTCTGAACCCATCAGTCAAGAATGAAGGCGAGATGAACAACTCTCATGGAACATTATGTTGAGTACCTAACTTCTTAGCTGCAAGTATTGTTCACACAAATCAAATTTTTCTATGCAATTTGCTCGTACCCTTTTCTAAAGATCCAACTTCCAGTTCTTTTTTCTTTGTTACTATACACACTACTTCTAGTACAGTTGGTTTATACTTTGATTTCCATTTTCTAGTAATTTTTTTGGGCAGCCACCATAATTAAACTCAACAAGGACTTAATATGTTTAGCCAATTCCGATTGTGTATCACAGCTCAAAAAAAAATTTTCTTAGTTACACCAATTTGCGCACCCAGTACGTCTGGCAGAATAGTCTGCAGGGAATTTATAAAGTCTGCCATCTCTTTACACTCCTCAAAACATTGTTGCCAATTACCTCTTTCTTCCCCATCATATCTCCAACATTTGTAACCTACCTGAGGAAAAATTCTTTGGAGTCTGCTTGGGGTGTAAAAATATCTGTGCAAACACTTCCAAGAAGCAGATATCCTAAGTCTTGTAGATTTTGTTGCATATTTGAGAAGCATACATATATATCTTCCCATTGTTTCTTAGTGAATTGCTTATCCAGTCTCTCTTTCCAATCCTTTCTAACCTCCTCTGATTGATTCTTATAGTCATCATGCAATATTTTGTATGCTCTACTAATGATTCCTTTTTAGCAGCAGCTTCTGTTCTAGATTCTACTAAAAACACTGCCTGTACTGGTCCTTCCCCACTTCTTTCTGTTTGTCTGTACTCTGATATCAGTCATTGATAAGAAAGGCAATCTTTAGCCTGCAGTCTAAATAAATGCCCCCTCCCATTCTATTATCTTTCCCTCTCTAATTATTTGCTCCCAATACCTTGGTTCCTTCGCCAGTTTTCTCCAATAAATTCCAGCCCCCTCCTGCCTGTTGTCTGTATCCCAAATTGCAGTCATCTCTATTAGCAGAATCACCTTTCTCCATTCCCTGTTGGCTTAGTTCTTTGAATACTTTCTGCTACAATATGAATATAATATTCTGTATGGTTATTGTTATTCTGCTTAAGGATCAGCATCCAAAATCCCAGTCTGTCCTTGTTTCTTCAGCTAAACCCCTGCTTTATCATCATCCCTTTCCAGTATAATTAATAGGTTTCTGCTTGTACTATATATAGGAGCCTTAACTGTGTAGCTCTGAAATACCCCTTCAGATCAGGTAATCCAAACAGTCTTGTTCAGCTGGAAAAATCAGCTTATCTCACTTGACGTTTGCCATCTTCTCCTCCTAGATAAAATCTTTCAGCTTTTTATTAATTGCTATCCACAATTTCTCCTCTGTATAAAACTAAAGTGACTAAAAACATTTTAACTGCTTGTATCTTGCTATCCATATCCATATAACAGAGCCTCCAGTTCCTCAGTTTTTGTGTTATCTTTTCTTTAGTCTCTTCCCACATAACCTTAGTTGCTACACCATAATCCTTTTTAATCCATACTCCATTTTATCAGATTTTAAGTAGTTCGTTTTATCATGTGCCAATAAAAATGGATGTTGCTGAACCAGTTTGTGGATGGGTACATAATTTACAGCTATTGCCTTTGTTTTAGTTTCATTAAATTTGTATCCTGAAAAGATTTGAAACTGCCTCAAAATGTTCCACAACACTGAAATGTCATTTTCTGGTTTGATCAGGTATAATATACTATCATCTGCATATACAGCCTGATTTTCTTGACTGCCGTACCAATTATATCCTTGAATATCTGAGTCTCTTATTTTGTTTGCCATTAGTTCTAAATACAGGGCAAATAACAAAGGGGAAAGAAGACACTCCTGCCTCGTTCCTCTGCTCAAACACAATTTATCAGAGAGGGACCCACCCACTTTAATTTTTGCCTCCAATCCCTCATATCTTATAATTTTATCAAGGAATGCAAATGCTTCCATTGCCCTGCTGATATACTCCCAGCTTACTTTGCCACGTGCTTTCTATGCATCAAGATCCACCAACAAGACTAGTAGTTTCTTACATTTAACCTCCCTCTGGATCATCAATGTTCTGTTAATGTAGTCAAATGTTTGCCTCCCCTACACAAAACCACATTGATCCATTTCTATCAATTTTGGTATTGCCTTTGCCATTCTTTTAACCGTTATAGACATAAACACTTTATAGTCATCATGGTTTAGGATTGAAATGGGCCTGTATGAAGCTGGATCTGATGGGTTGCCTGAGTCATTTTACTAAAAGTTTTTGTGCTGTGCCATTATTATCAAAAACAGTTACTTGACAGCAATCTTTCTATACTCATGCATAATAGCAAGGTAATCCTTTATTTTTTGTTTAGCATTTTGCAATTGCTCCTCTTCTTGTTCTGTGAGATTCCCCTGATTTTGCTTTACTTTAACATTTGTCAGTCCCTCTAAATAATTCTTGTTACTTCAAAACCATATATTTCATTCCTTTATTTCCACCCTATTTTTAAACTCCATGTTAATTTTATCCCACTCCTTAGCTATGTTTTCTGAAGATATTTCTATCTTCTGTAATAATTCCCAAATAATTTACACTATGCATTTTTTTAATTTCTCTCTTTTAGGCAGATAGATGGGAAAGCACCAGTGTCTCATTTTTATTTCATTACTATGTTTTTATTTTGGTTATTGTTGGCACATGATCTGAAATTGTTACTGGATGTATATCAAAACTTTCAATTAAATTCACATGTTCCTATGGAATGCAAGTTCTGTCTAGCCTAGCCCAGTTTTTGTATCTTGGGGAATAATATGTAATATACTCTGAATTCCTGCTACTGAATTCACGTCTTCCATGCCAAATAATTTCATAAATTTCTTCAAAAATCTACCCTCCTTTGTTATAATTTCCCTTCTGGGTTCCCCAGACACATCATTCTGTATGGTTATTGTTATTCTCCTTAAGGATTTGCATCCAAAATCCCAGTCTCTCCTAATTTCATGAGCTTTCCCTGTTTTTATCATCATGCCTTTCCACTTTGAATTATAGCTTTTTAGTTGTGCTATGTATAGGAGCCTTAACTGTGTACCTCTGAAATACCCCTTCAAATCAGATAATCCCAAACCACCTTGTTCTATTGGAAGGATAACTTCATCCCACTTGACTCTTGCCCTCTTCTCAAAAAGACTGCACATCATTTGTTAAGCAAAGATGCTTTGGAGCAAAATACTTGCTCTGTGAAAAAGGATTATTACTCAGTGTTTTTCCTTTTTTTTTTTTTTTTACAAAGATAGGGCATCTGCACCTGATTCTGGACTTCAGAAGTGTCTATAATGTCTAGTATGTCTGTGCAGGAATAAAAAATAACAGGTATGCAAGTACTCACAGTTGCTGTTGATCAGCATGATGACCCTCTGCAGCTGATTGCCGGTGGGATTTCATTTTTTCTTATATCCTGATCATAACAAACAGTTGCACACTCTAGCTTTTACATTTGACATACACGCCTTCTACTGGCACTCACTTTGACATTATGTGTGAAGCTAGGTGGGTTTACCTAGCCCATGCAGTGCTCATTTTCATTTCTTATGAGCACAGCCAAAGCCATAAGGAAGCAGGAGTATGCAGTTAACACTTTTGCTTGACTTATGGGCAGGTACGTCCATAGTGGTGGGTTGAAATGTCATCCATATAATAAAGGATAGCAAGAGGGGAGTCAGCAACTGCTGCAGAAGGTCTTCTCGGAGATGGTTAATATGATAGTGATCACATATCTGGTATGTCTGGTTTTTGCAGGTCCTATGGAGTCGGTAGCTCTTGGGAAGACTCCCATGTATAACCAATTGTACAATTACTACTCATTAATATTCAAAACTTAGCATACAGCCCAACCAGCATGCCCATTGTAAATTTAGTGTATACCAATAGAAAAAAGTCCTGCCTCTAAAGTAATATTGAGCAGCAAGATTTTCTATTGGCATATGCTGTGAGACAGTGCAAAATACTAGGAGAATCTGGAACGTTCTGCAGAACTAAAGAATCATAAATATACCTAATTGTTTGTCTGCACTGTACTTTGCTAAATCATCTTGGCAGTAAAAAAAAAAAAAAAACAAAAACAGCAAGCAGCAAATAAGATTTTCTCTTCTCCATCACTTCTCCTGCACTATACTGATGTACTGTGCACGTGTGGGAATGTAAGTCCCATACACATGCGCAGTACATCAGTAAACAAGAAAGAACTTGGAGGAATAGTACAGCACCATTATAGAAAAACATTATTTAAGAAAGGTAAGAAATTGCTTTCTTAAATAATGTCATTGTATAATAGCAATAATCCACTCTTCTTTGTAAGTATATCAAGATTTACCTGTGGCTGACTTTGTTTGATCGCTCAGGCTTCACCCTCATGATCAAACCACACCAACCATGGGTAAATCCTGATATACCCATACACTGTCATGGATTATTGCTTACATATCCTCCCATGGAATAAAGATACTAAGAAAGGCCTAAATGTGAGTGGCTTAGAAGGCTTAAACCTGATGAACTGAGGATCAAAAGGAGGCCTGACTTTTGGAGTCAGGATCCAAATAATAATTCTTGTAAAGGTGTGAACCAGTAGCCACCTGGCTACAGCACATATGCTTACATGTAAACATTCATGAAACAAGGAACTCCATCCTAAATTCAGTCAGGACTATATCTAGCTTCCATGTATTTAAGTAATCTCTCAAATATTTCCTCACTAACTCATGGTTATGCCCATGCATCTCACCTCTATGATCTACATCGACACATACTTCACATTCATACTAACCATTCATATCTATCCGTACCTTTCAACATATGCCCTCTAGCTCATTCCTTCGGTGAACTTGTATCTTTCTTTTTTATATATATTTTTTCTATTATTTCCTAACATAATGGACTATACCTCTAATACTTTTGTATATGCTGACTGTTGTATTTAATTGTCATTTTTTATTATTACGTCACTTGTGTGTCTCCTCATGCTTTATTGTATCCTATTTATTCCACTGTTGAATTATATGCATATATACTTTTTTTAATTACATCTATACTGCTATTTTATGTGATGTTATCTAACTCTCTGGAGCTTTTCTCCCTGATATTCCTCTGAAAATATGTATGTATTACCTAGTCAGACTTTCCTGGTAAACAAATGTCAGTAAATAACTATCAGTAAAAAGCATTGGGTTAAGCCATGACTGGGGTGGAGTGGTCATGACTGCTTTGGTCAAAATGTGTGTGTGTGTTTTTTTTTCTACCAAATGGCAGAAAACCAGACTTGGAAAAATATATGTGGAACAAAGGCAATAAATATGAAGTCCAGTTTTCTGAACTCATGTACATTCTTTTGGTAGAACCTGAGTTCACACTGTATATCAGGGGTGATTAGGAATGTCAGTCTTTGAAAGGAAATCTGGAAGATCAACAGAGTGTTTTAAAGACAATGTCAGGTCCACTTTTGTCAAGAACCATGAAGTAATTCTTGGGGTTAGCCATTCCTTGTGAGCGACAAAACAAGTTTCTGTACAGGTCAAGGTCTGTAGCTGTAAGATCAACTGAATGGAGGAAATGGCTCTGAGAGCAGCAACTTTAAAGACATGAACTTCAAAGCTACCAAACCAGCTTGTCCGAGTGGAGGATGGGAAGGTCTGTTAATCTTGAAGTTCAAGTCCTGTGGAGAAGGGTGTCCATTCATCTTGAAGTTCGAGTCTCAAGCCAAAAAAAAAGTTCCTTCAAATGTGGCAAAGATGCAGAATCATTTTAAGGAGTTTCTTGACAAGCTAGTTTTGGGTCACTCTTTTGCTGTCCACAAGTTTATGCTACAGTGAAATAGTAGAAATATGCACCTTGACTTAAGTGGCAACCAACTCCAAGTCAAATAGATGGCGTAAAAAGATCAAGATTCCCAGCAAACCAACCAACTTATTCGGTTTGAAATAACTCGTCAGCGAATCTTATTCCACATAGCAGAGCAAGTCTGATGAGTAAAAAAGCTTTCTGACAACTTAATGTTACTGAAAAATCTTAGTTGAAAGGCCTTTCTAGATGTGTTGATCTACTAGAGCAGCCAGTCCCAAAGGGTAGCTGGTTATACCAATCAAGAGAGACTTTTTTGGCTTGAACCATGAGATTATCCTGGGCTGTCAAGAACCTGAAGACTTAAAAGTTCCACACATCTCAGCCAACAAAGGATAATTAAGATAAGTTCTGGACTTTTTTAACTGAATTTTCCTGTCAGGCAAAGAACATATGCGAAAGAGTAGAAGGTGTAGAAGAATCTTCCTTTCCATGGGAAGGAGCTTATATCCACAATCATTTTCACCTTATCTTGCTGAACCAGAAGGAATTGAGGGAAGACCATCACATTGTCACAATAGGCAAGCAGGTCAGTGCTTGAGTCCACCCTTCTTAGAAGATCCTAACCAGGTAAATCACTTTATTCTTATTGCCAAAAAAGGGTTGGAACTGCAGATTGAGGTCCCTGCCAGCACATTCTTTCCCTTTTGGATATGAACAGATTAGAAGAAGCTGGCCTGGTTTATGGCTGATTGCCAGATTCACTTTGCTTCTCTTCACAGAGTGTACAGTTTCCTGTCATCCTACTTGTTAGTGTATCATAACATATCTTGGTTGTTTGAGTGGAGCAAAAAGCTCTCAGCTTAAGCAGGTTTTTGTGTAGCCCCCCCCTTCTGGAGGGGCTGTTTATGCACTTTGGAAATCTAAGTGTGCATTTAGCCTCATCAGCAAAGAATCCACTATGAGTCTGCATTCACAAGACACTAATGGATTAACAGGTGCCAAATAAAACTATAGCATAAAACAACATGACAGCTGTATACTCTGAAAAAGTTTTGTCTGTTACTGCTGGAGACTGTAAACATTTGAGAACCCAGTGAGAATACTTTTGATTAGCATAAAGTCCATGATAGTTTTACTGATACAATGATGTGCATTGGAGCACCATTTTGCAAAGGAAGGCTAAAAGGCAGTAAAATAGTGTTTGTTGTGAGACCCAAAAATATTCAGAAGTTTTCTGACAGAATTCTAAGTTTATGAGTGCCTGGATCTTTTCTTTAAGCAGAACTAATTTACACTAAGCAATAGCAAGCTCTGCTCTAAAGAAGAAAGTCCTCCGACTTGAGACAAGAGAAGACTTGAGTTTGTTGATACCCCCTAGGAACTGTTATTTCAGAAGGAATCATGGGGAGGGCCACTTCCAGGGAGTTCTTTGACAAAACATCAGGATCCAATCCAGGTATTAAAAAAGTAGGAGCACCTTCCCCTGCAAGGCCTCCTTCAGCATGGCTAGGGTCTTGAAAAGCACTTTGGATGTATTTGATAGGCCAGACAGCAACACTTTATATTGAAAGTGCCTTCTATCCATAATGAATAAAAGGAACTACCTGTGAGACCTTAAGATACTGATGTTCAAAACGACATCCATAATATCCAGTAAGCACCATTCAGACTTCATACGGAATGAGGGAAATGGCATCCTAAGGAGTTGTAATCTAGAACTACATGAACTTACTGGCGTTGCTGACAGAATGAACCTTTGGATTTCCTTCAAGAAAAAAAAAACGCTTAAAGTGAATTTCAGAGTATGCTGTTATGTATTTTAAATGTATTTCAATCTTGAAGTGCCAGTATTGACTGGATTGGGTGTCATACACTTCTGAAGTCAGCAATGCCATGCGATACAGTGCAGTCATTCCAGCTGCTGCAGCCTAGTCATTAAGCCTGTATCCACTAAGGGGGTCTGACTAAAAGAGTTTAACCACTAAACATTACTGTTTTTGAGGTGTTGGATTTACCATATCAGATGTAAATTCATTCATTGGTATTGCATCATATATTGTTCCATTCAGTGACACGAACAGAAAGTCAAGGAATTTGTCTAGCGTGCACTCTCTACCTACTGTTGCTGTACAGTCCAAGTTAAATTATACTGGCGTGGCTCAGTTTGAAGTAATTTTCCATTGTGTGAGTTTGAGTTATCTCTACAAATAAGAGGATGAAGGTCTGCCATTAATAAAGAACTGTACCCTTGAGTCTGTGAACGGTAGACTGGATAAGAACTACATTTTGACAAAGGTTTAGAAGCCAACCAAGGCAGCAGACGCAACAAAGAAACCGAAAATGGTAGCAAAGCCCAAAGCCAAGGCAACGAAATCCAAGAAATAGACTGTTTGAAACTAAATACTGTTTAAAGCACCGCTCGCACTAACATGCAGCGTATTAGCGTAAAAGTATACTTCCTTTCGCTTTTTTTGTGGTATAAACTGACTTTGAGCACTGTTGTGGACTGAAACGGGGCACTTTTTTTGTTGGTAAATGATATTTTATTCCTCTATAAAGACTTGTTTATTCCTCATTCTGAAATGCGTAGCAGATTGCTGGCCAGGGGTGGCCATTAGTCATTTTGAACTTGAGGCCATGCCTCCTTGTAATTGAAACTACCAAACCAAGACATTGTATTTCGTAAGGGATACGTTTCCTATTTTGGGGCTAGTCTCAAGTGTGTTCTTGTGGGAAATGTTTATTTTTTATTTCTTGTGTACAGTTTTCTTAAAATGCTTGACCAAGTATTTGCTTGTATAATGTTAGACCACAACCATTTTTTTTATAAGTGTTTTGTTTGTAGGCTGCACTTTTTAGAATAGTAAAGTCCTCTTTTTTCCAAAGCTTACGCTATAATTCAGTTGCACTTGAAAGGACATTTTCGGTGTGAAGAAAGCTATTTTTAATATACATTTTCTTGTGTGGTGTTTGTATGTCTTTTTTTTTTTTTCAGTAATGGTGGGAGGATGTCGTCTAATAGGAACTGATTCTAAAGTTGTATATGCACTAAGGTGTTTTTTGACTGTGGACGCCTTTACAAGTGGTGGAGTGACATTCGTTTTCACTAGAAGCCATATATGGACTTAAAACAAACACTTGGCGTATTTATTGGATCTGCATTTCATTCTGGTGACTGTAACGAATAGGGTTTGCATAATAATTTTTGTATTGTATATTATCTGATTTGTTGTTTGAAGGCTCTTGTTTAGTGTTACCATATGCAATAATTGTAAACAAGTTTTTGTGTTTTTGAGACTTCTCTCACTTGGGACAAATATCTAAGATTCATATAAGTTTTACAGGTTTACTTTAAACTTTTGGAACATCCACAACATTTGGAACATACTTCAGTTTATAACATCTGCTCACCATTTTAATGAATGGGTCAACTATCGTCTTCTGACTTTTTGTTTTGAATGTGCCTGATTTTTTGTCATGTATTTTTACTTACATTGATATAAGAATCTTATTTGCTGGATGCTTTTTAACATTTGATCATTTATAACTACAGTGACCAGCCTTTGGTGTTATCCTAGTTGACCTTCATTTATCATATTTTTGGTGGGATCATATTGTTGAATAATAGCTGTGGGTGTTTGCAGTTATTGGTTGACACTGGGTACTTCACCCCTACACCATGATATCAACATCTCAACCCTCACACACTCAACTCCTATTATATACCATTTGCATCACTTCCCTCACTCTGCTAAACACCATTACCAGTTACCAAACACCACTTACTTGCACACTATTCATTCCTTGCAAAGGAACATCCCCCAATACTCCAGACCCCATACCATATTTACAACTAACGCCATACAACTATCACGCCACCATAATTAACCACCTCAGACACAAGCTATGCCCATCAAATAGCCAATCCCACACCACTCTTAATTACACAAAACTCATCTACAAACTAGTCAAACTTTATGTACACCTGAAAACAGCACTAGTATGCTGCATTGACATACACCCCAACCCAGGCCCACTCAGTCCAGATAGACCAATCCCAGACCTAAATACAACTTTACTCCAAAGGCCCACAAACTCACTCCTCATCATAAATCTAAATATTAGAAGCATCTTCAATAAGGTCCATGACCTTCATGCCTTAATCTCCTTTTACCATCCAGATATTGTCATTCTGACAGAGACCTGGCTTAAGCCCCTAATTCAAGATAATGAAATCACAGCACCAGGCTACAATATAATCAGAAATGACAGAGTAGGAAAAAGGGGTGGAGAAGTAGCAATACTATATAAAACTCACCTTATCTTAGAAAAACTAGACATAACAACCCTAGACTTAGATAACACTGAACTCATCCTCACTAAACTGAAACTTAACCCACATAAACATATCAACATTCTAGGATGCTACATTCCTCCCAAGGAATAATATTACCATCACAGAAAAACTACTAGAATGGATGACCATCACCCTTCCCCAAGAGAACATCCTATTAGGCGACCTTAATATTGACTGGGATAACTGCTCCAGTCTAAACCCTATCTCCCATATCAACCTACATGGACTAACCCAACTATTAACTTCCCCCACCAGAACAGACAAAAGAACCAAACATCAATCTGTACTAGACTGAATACCTCATCTTTCCCATATATCTAACACTGGTTGCCTGCCAGATGCCGTTAGCGACCACCTAGCTACATTTCTGATAAGAAGCAAAACTCTCCAACTGACCTAAGAAACTTGTCAGGGAATGTAGGAATAGGAAAAAACTTCAACCAACTCAACTTCAATATTGACCTAAAACTATGTAACTAGACCCCCCCTAAAAACTTTGGACCTTGATGAAGTAGTACTATACTTCAATTCTACCTTCATTAACATACTTAACCACCATGCCCCTCCTAGAACTACAAGAATCAGAACTAAACATGCACATTGGATAACTTTAAATCGTAAAACATTACTCTGAGATAGGAACAAAGCATGGACAAACTATCATAAAAGCAAATCCCAAATAGACAAGCATGCCATCAGTTACCTAATAAAGTCAAACAACTTATTAAAATACACAAAATCTCCTACTACCAAAATATGCAGAATAAATATATTAACAACCCAAAATAGTCATGGGCTGCTGTCAACACTATACTGCAACCAGGGAAAACAGCCACCCCCAAAATAGTGAACAACCATGACAACATCCCCACTCAGCTCAACAAATCCTTCACAGAAACTGTCCAAAACCTAGCCAAAAACCCATCCCCAACTAAAACACCCTCTTCACCCAAAACAAATCTCAGTTACCCCATATTCACATTCAACCCAGTACCAACCAAAATGACTCCTAAAACTTAGGCCAGCCTGTACAGCCGCCGATAATATACCTTCCGAATATCTGCAACTAGCAGCTGAAGCAAGTAGCCTACCCCTGTCTCCATATTAATAAACAGATCTATCTCAGAGTGCAAAGTACCCCATCTTTGGAAAATATCACATATTACACCACTGCACAAAGGGGGTACCTCTGTAGAACTTAGTAACTATCGACCCATAGCTATACTGTCCCCGCTATCAAAACTTCTAGAGAAGGTTGTCCACATGCAACTGATGAAATACCTCTTAGAAAACAAATTACTGTCCACTCAGCAACATGGTTTCAGACCCTTTCATAGCACCACCACCGCACTTACATCATTAACTAATACCGCCAATAACCACAGAAACAATGGACTGCTGGTATCTGCAACTCTCTTAGACTTATCTAAAGCCTTTGACATAGTCTACCATGAAAAACTGCTTCATACACTAACCACCCTAAATCTCAGCTTCTCTACTATTTCTTGGTTTAAGAGCTACCTAAATGGTAGGCAACAATCTGTAAAATGGCTCAATCAGCTCTCTCCCTTACTGCCTGTCTCCCTAGGGGTACCCCAAGGCTCCATCCTGGGTCCTCTACTCTTCACCCTATTTACTAATCAACTACCATCCACCATACCCAAAACCTCAATAGTCCAGTATGCAGATGATACCACCATTATCTGTGCAACCAATTCCCTTGACCACCTCTTCTCCCTAACACAAGAATGTTTTTCCCTGGCAGAAACATGGATCACTAACCAAAACCTCATTCTAAACCCAGCCAAAACTAAATTACTCCTCTTCAGCCCTTACAGATCTCTACCCTCTTCATCTAACTTTTCAGTCTCCTCGCATAACAACACCACCATCACACCCAGCAGTCATGCCAAACTTCTAGGCCTTGAAATTGACAATAGCCTTAAATTTGACATTCATATCTCCCAGACCATAAAAAGAGTCCACAGAAAAATGGGCCTACTCTATCGCAAGAAACATATGTTCTTCATGTTTCACTGTTGCAGTCATTACATTTGGGTAATCCTGCTGGCAGGTTGCCCTCAGACGGCCTGAATTCCAAAGTCTTGGGTCCTGCGTCGGCTGTAGTCACCCCTTCCCTGACGTCAGGTTGTCAGGGGTATAAAAGAAGCAGCCAACACCATTTTCTTTAGTCTTTCTTGCTGCGCGGTGCCCGAAGCAGAAGCAGTTCGCAAGTGCCAGTCGGCTGACTCCTGAGATTTTCGAGTTCGAATTTCAGATCCGAAGTCTTCTATAAAGCTAAGTACCCCGTTGGGGAAACTTTTTTCTTGCTTCAGAACCGATGTCAGAAAAAGTTGATAATTGTATTTCTTGTGGGAAGCAAATACCTCATAAGGACTTTCATTCTTACTATATTCCTTGCCTAGGCCCTGATCATAACTTTCTGGGTTGTCGGTTTTGTGCTAGATTTAACCAACGCACTATTAAGCGTTGGTATGATTTTGCTTTAAACTACTTTGGACGCAGGTTTAATTATCCAGAAATGTCGTCGAAAGCCATCCGACTACCAGAGTTCACAAAAAACGCAAAGAAAAAGAAAGACATCCGAGGCCCATAACCGATGACGAAGCTTCTCCTAAGCCAGTCGCTGGTTCTCAGTGAGGCGCTTTCGCAGCCCCTGACGACCACTACTTTAGAGTCGCAGGGCGTTGCCGACTCCCACGTGGAGTCGGCCATGCTGCTGGAAACTCAAGGTATTGAAGCTTTGGATGCTAATCCTTCAGATGGGTCCGAAGCCGCTGTGCAGGCACCGGCTTCTAAGGGTGTATTCAGACCCAAACATCTATACATTAAACCAACTTCAAAGGCAAAGACTAAAGCACCTTCAAAGGCAAAGAAGCAAACTCAAGAGCCACGTGGACAGGCCTCCATTCCCAAAAAACAGATGCTCAAAATGGCCGAAGACTTGATTACCTTGATCAGGGGTTCCCATCCCCCTCCTGATAAGAGGCCTAGGCAAGAGACTGACTATGAATCTTCAGATCAGGTTTCCATTTCTTCCGATTCCTCTTCTGATCAGGAATATTCTTTTCCCCCCTATGAGGATTCTGATGCTGAAGAATCCATACCTTCAGCTTCTCCTCCTAAAGACTATTCTTTTGGGGAAACCTTACATACCATGAGGGAGCATTTCCACTGGGAGAGCCAAGATTTTTTAGACTCTAAAAAGAGGCTCAGGGATTTCCTGTTACTACCTCAGCACAAGCTAGTAGCCATCCCTCCTGTGTTAGACATTGTAGATGATGTGTTTTCGGAGTCTAGCCTTACCCCTGACTCCTTACCTCCAGCTCCTGTTAAGCCTGACAGATATTACAGGGTTCCTGACTCACATAAGTTCCTTTTTAAAAACCCTGCTGCAGACCCAGAAACTATTTCTCGGTCCCAAGAGAGTTAAGGCTTCCGCTGCAAAAAATCCTACCCCTTCTGACAGGGATTCTAGGGCACTGGATAGATGGGAAAAAAAGGTTTACACATCTGCTACCTTGGCTATAAGGGCCTTAAACTGTCAGTTTCATATGCTCAAATATCAGCAACATGTCATGGCATTGCTTAAACAGAAAATGTTGTTAAACTCTGAATGTGCAGAAAACAAGGAAGTGCAGGATATATTGCATGCAGCTGAACAAGTTGGAAAGCATACTTTGCAATGTGGTTCTGATTCTTTAGAGGCCTCCTGCAGGGCCGCAGTTACAGGCTCTGTAATTAGAAGGCATGCTTGGTTAAAGGAACAGAATCTACCTGATCATGTTAAAGTTAAATTTTTAGATGCACCTTTACAGCATGATACTTTGTTTGGTGTTAAGGCAGAAGAGGTGTTAAAGAAAATGGAGGACAAGGCTAAATCTATGCAAACGGTCAAAGATTTCTTACAAGTACAGCCACCTAGGTTCAGTAGACACTGGCCAACAAAGAATTGGTCCTTTCCTGTGTCAGACAGACCTCAAAGGGGCAGAACCAGATGCCCTAGAGGCAGATCCCAGGCGCAAGGTTCATACAGGTCAAAGCAATGGGGTGCTTCTACCTCCAAAAGTGGAGAAGGCAAAGCACAACCTTACAGGAAACAGTCCCAATGACTTCTCCCTGCCTGCACCAAGCACTTATTTCCTGGCAGCACCCTTAGGGGGAAAATTAGCATTTTTTTCTCAAAATTGGCACATTATAACCCAGGACAAATGGGTTCTAAATATCGTGTCACAAGGCTGCAAGTTCCATTTCTATACCCTGCCAAAGGCAAACAGCTGGCCAGATCTGCCAAAAAATCAATGGGCAGAGGCACAAAAACAAGTCTCATCCCTCATGGACATGAGGGCCATTCAACAAGTGCCAGAGCAAGAGTGGGGACAAGGATTTTACTCAAGACTGTTCTTGGTACCCAGAAAGTACAAGGCCTGGAGGCCAATACTGGACCTATTGATTCTAAACACATTCCTGGATATACCAAAATTCAAAATGTTGACTTTGCAGCAGCTTCTGCCCATGCTGGGCAAGAACGCTTGGCTTGTAACTTTAGACCTAAAAGAGGCATACCTGCATGTCCCAATGAGACAAATATGCAGAAGATACCTCAGATTCAAGGCTGACTCAAGGCATTACCAATTCTCTGCACTGCCCTTTGGCTTATCCACTGCGCCCAGGGTCTTTACAAAGTGCCTGGCACCAGTAATTGCATTCTGCAGACAAAGAGGAATACAAATATATCCTTACTTGGACGACTGTCTAATTCAAGCAGAGAACAAGGACATCCTTCTACAGCATCTGGCGTTTGTGATAAAACTTCTAACATGCCTAGGGTACACAGTCAATGAAAAGAAATCAAAACTAGTACCCTCTCGAGAGATAATATTCCTGGGTGCAAGCTTAAATACAACTGCCCAGATGGCTTATCTCACGCCAGACAAACAAAGACAACTGACTACCTATTTCAAAATGTTAGCAACAAAGGCCCAGTTATCTGAAAGAAAAATTCTGCAGGCATTGGGCTTCATGGCATCCTGCATCCTACTAATTCCATATGCAAGACTGCATATGAGGAAACTTCAGTGGTACCTAAAAAGTATTTGGACTCAACATTGCCACAGCCTGGAAACTATAATTACTCTCATTCCCTGCCTGCAACAGGAGTTTCAATGGTGAGCAAAGGCTTGTCACCAAAACAAGGGACGGCCGTTCACATTACCCCCAGCCAGGCAGACACTAACAACGGATGCATCATATTATGCCTGGGGGGCCCACATGGCAGGAAGATGCATTCAGGGAACATGGACCTCAAACCAAATGCATCTACATAGCAATCAAAAAGAGATGCTAGCTGTTCAAAATGCCCTGACAGCCTTCAAGGACCTACTTCATCCAGGACAACTTCTGATAAAGACAGACAACACCACGGTCATGTGGTATATAAACAAGCAGGGGGGCACACATTCTTACCCCCTTTGCAGTCTAGCCATGACTTTGTGGGACACAGCATTGACTTACCAAGTACATCTGCAGGCACAATTCCTGCCAGGAAGGAAAAATACTCTGGCAGACGATCTAAGCAGAAACCTCATGGATCCCCACGAGTGGCAGCTGGATCCACATGTCTTCATCATGATAACAAGGAAATGGGGATGCCCGGACATAGATATATTTGCCTCCCCTGACAACTACCAACTAAAGAGATTCTGCACAAGGATTTATCACAGACAAGCGTGGAAAGTGGATGCCCTATCCTTCAGCTGGAAAAACCTATCAGTATATGCCTTTCCCCCTCTGCCTCTCCTCCCCAAGGTACTCCTAAAGGTCAGACAGGAGAAACCAAAGATGATACTGATTGCACCAGACTGGCCCCGCCAGCACTGGTACCCAATATTAAGGAGCTTGTCTCAGTACCCAGCTTGGACCTTACCTCAAATACTGCATCTACTGTCCCAGCAAAACAATCAGATCCTGCACAGCCAGCTCAGGACTTTAAATCTGCCAGCATGGCGGATAATGTACTCATACAAAACAGACCTCTCAGCAAAGCTGTGATGGATGTCATTTTGGAAGCCAGAAGGCCTAGTACTAGAAAATCTTATGCTGAAAAATGGAAGAGATTCTGTGCTTGGAACCAGGCACAAGGAACAGATACAGCTGTGCCAAATATTCCTCAGATTTTACAATACTTAACTGAGATGCTGGACAAAGGCCTATCTTTCTCATCTATTAAAATTCATGCCTTTGCCATTTCAGCTCATTGCAATGCAGAGCCACCAATCTTTTCTCATCCCTTATTAAAACAGTACCTCAGAGGGGCCAAATATTTAAGGCCTCCAAGGAGATCACCAATACCTGCATGGGACCTCAACTATGTCTTGGAAAAACTCACCCTGCCTCCTTTTGAGCCAGCTGCTACTGCTGATGTAAAGTTTTTATCTTGGAAAACAGCTCTGCTCCTAGCAATAACTTCTGCAAGATGAGTTTCAGAGCTACAGGCACTCATGGCTGTGGAACCTTTTATCATTTTTTATCCGGACAGGGTCTCCCTGAGGACAAACCCAACATTTATGCCTAAAGTGGTGTCCAGTGTGGCTCTTAACCAAACCATTCATCTGCCAACTTTTTATCCAAATCCACAGAACAAGGGGGAAAGAATTCTGCATTCTTTGGACATACACAGACAGCTTAGATTCTACTTGGACAGAACCAAAGTTTTCAGAAAGACAGAGCAATTACTAGTGGCATATGCTGCAGGATCACAAGGAAAGGCTATCTCAAAGCAGACTATTTCAAAGTGGATAGGCCACTGCATTCATTTCTGCTCCTTATACCATGGCAAGCCAGTGCCTAAGGGCATTAGGCCACATTCCACTAGAGCTGCAGCCACTTCAGCATCCTTTCTCAGGGGAGTACCAACCAAGGACATTTTAGAGGCAGCTACTTGGGGTTCAGTGCACACCTTTATGAAGCAGTATCATCTGCCACTCTACTCTAAATCCAGGGCAGGCTTTGCCACTGCAGTTCTGTAGGGTCTCATAGCCGCTCCTAATGCTGTTTAGCTCCAGCCTCCCAACCATAGCTTTGGGAATCTACCCAAATGTAGTGAGTGCAACAGTGAAACACAAAGAACATAGTACAGTTGTGTACACTTACCATAAATGTAGATGTTCGAGTGTATTCATTGTTGCAGTCCAGGTTACCCACCCGCCATCCCCCCTTTTCTTCTAATGGAACCTATCTTTCCTTCTCTGATTTATACAACCTATGTGGTGTATTTGCTTGTGAATGAAGGTAAAGTTTATATTGCTGCATGTAATTTTATATATAGATATAAAATTTGACTACCCTTTTAGGAGGCACCTGACATTTAGGGCAAGAAAAACTAAAGAAAATGGCGTCGGCTGCTTCTTTTATACCCCTGACGACCTGATGTCAGGGAAGGGGCGACGACAGCCGACGCAGGACCCAAGACTTTGGAATTCAGGCCGACTGAGGGCAACCTGTCAGCAGGATTACCCAAATGTAATGACTGCAACAGTGAATATACTCGAACATCTACATTTATGGTAAGTGTACACAACTGTACTTTTCTCACCAGTCACTCTAAGGTTACCACAGCCGGGACACACCTCCTATCGACCCTACTTTATGCCTCCCCCGTGCTTACCAATCTCCAAAAAACTGAGTTCAACAAACTAGATAGCTGCTACAATAAAATAGCCAGATTCACCACAGGATTACCTTCTAGAACCCACCACTGTGAAAGCCTCAATAAACTTAACTGGCTAGAACTCCCCCTGACCCTTCAAGTCAGCTAACTAGCACTTTCTCACAAAGCACTACATCATCCAGGCAACACACCAGCTCTGCAGCAACTACTCCAGCCTTACACCACTACCAGATCCCTGAGATCAAGTACCCAACACCTCCTTAAGGTAACAAACTTTAAAAATGAGGCAGGTAGATCCGTTTATAGCCACTTCAGCTCTAAAATCTGGAACTCCCTTCCAGCCCACATAATAAATAACATCTCCACCACCCAATTCAAAAAACTACTCAAAACACACTTCCTGAATCATAGATTATGTACCTGTACCTGTACTACCCCTTGATAGTAACTTGTATGTCTCTGTTTTTCCAGCAACTAGAGTAACAGCTTATGTACTACTTTTGTAATGACTGCATGGGGTAATAGTATCACTGAACACTGTAAAGAAACCTAAAGGACAGAGTATGTCTCTCATGTGTAGAAATGAGTTATGGAAGTTATCTACTCTATCTTCCTGCTATACTTGCTGTTAAACACCTCTATAACATGTATATATTAATGTAGCCTGTGAATGTCGGCAAATACACTCTTTGGTTAACTCACTATCTTATATGTACTATACTTTATATGAAGTATAAAGATTGTGTACTCTATATTTTGTTTAATTGAACCTTTTGGTTAACATGTCTTTCTCTTGTTAATGATTTTACGTGTGAAGCTTTTCTCCCCGGGCCTCCACTGAAAATGGACATATATCCACTTTGTCTCTCCCGGTTAACAAAAGTAAAATAAATAAAAATAAAATAAATTTAGGGACCCAAGGTCTCAGTCCATTCTAGTGGACTAGGTCATCAAGCTGCTGTGTTTGCTGAAGTACTGGTGGAACCATGGCCCTGGAACTCACTCCTAAAGGTAGTTGCCTGGGCTGTGCCCATGTCTTTTTGCCATTGATTGTTTTTTCTATTATTTTTTAAGTTCCTTTAAGGTATGCTGTAAAAACAGTTGTGCCTGATATCTGGTGTCCCCTGTGCCACTAATACAGGATTTGCTTTTCCTGTATGAGAATGTGAAAATGTGACAGCTCTCCCCAAACACTGGCACATTCATGCTTACATACACACACACAACCCCCCATTGCACACATGGTGCACACTCACACATGCACACAAGTACACATACACACACACCTACTGTACCCCCTAACTATTCCCCATATTATGACCTC
This sequence comes from Protopterus annectens, assembly GCF_019279795.1. NCBI lineage: Eukaryota > Metazoa > Chordata > Ceratodontiformes > Protopteridae > Protopterus > Protopterus annectens. Next base: position 380,598,997 of record NC_056745.1, read on the forward strand.
CCAGTCAGACACATACAGACAGACGCACACACACATTCTCTCTCTGCCTGTATGCTAAACACCCCAGCACTTACTTCTACTAAACTAAATAGTTCAAGTCAACTGTTTTCTCACATGATTTGAGGGCTGTATAAAATGAACATGCCTTGTTTTCTTTGCATAGTTCTAATGAAGTTTTTGGTCAGTCATTGAAGAAGAATGAAAGTGCTCCGTGTACACTCCTGTGCTGCTGTTTTCTTTATTTCTATTGGAAAGTGTATCTTTCTGGATTCTAAGTTTGATTTCAAATCACACTTGTTCATTCTTCATGTTTTTGGAGTTATGGAATTGCTTATACTTGCGGACTCCCAATCTCCTGGCAGCTGTTTTTCTTTGTAGTGACTTTGGTATATTGGTTTGTGGAGATTTGAAGATGTCCACGATAGCATTTACATTTGTTATTAAGATTTATAGCTAGCTAGACTTTTCACTGGAAATTCTAGCTTTACAGTGAGCACAGTTATTGCTCTATCTGGTCAGCATGCACATTGCTGAATATGACATATCTTTTATTGTGTGATATACTGTTTGTTTCAGAAAAACAGGCTTTTGATAATATACATATTAATATTAGACAGTGCCAATAAGAGAATACTACCTCTCCTATTGGTCAGTTTTGTTGGTGGAAAAGCATTCAGTAGAGTGATCTGGCATTAAATGATTACTGCCGTAGTAAGACTTTGCTCCCCTAAGGAATTTGTTCAGATTTAAAGAATGTCTATGAGAATGCTTCACCTAAAGTAAAAATTTGTTCAGAATATCTATGTAATTTTAAAATATCAAGAGACAGTAGGCAAAGATGTCCCCTTTCCATATACTTGTTGCTGTTTAAATAGAGCCACTGTCCATTAGATGCTATAATATGCCCTGAATCTGTTATTATATGAGAGATTTAGAAAGTAAAGTTCCTTAAATGTAGACATTCAAAATGTTCACTGGATATAATTTTCGAAGCACTATCGAGATTTGGTCTGATGTCTGGGTACAAAATTAACAATATGAAAATTAAACTTAGCAGGTTAACCATAACCTTAATCTGCATATGAAAATTTCCATTTCTGTGGGGGTCATTATTCTGTAAAATAATTAACTTTGACTATCTCTTTACAGTTGCCAACTTTGTGTGTGTGTATATGTATATATACGTGTGTGTGTGTGTGTGTGTGTGTGTGTGTGTGTGTGTGTGTATATATATATATATATATATATATATATATATATATATATATATATATATAAATGACTCTTTAGGAAAAATGGGAAAAGTATATCACTCTCTGGGCTACCCTTAGTTTGGATTTTCCTTATTGTGTTGACACTTTTCATATAATGATTTTCGCTCATTTGCTGTAAGCTTCTTAATATTTAGTCAGCCCCCCTACATTACTTCCTTGTAGGAAGTTCAAGACCCTAGCCTCTATTTTTTTTCTTAAGAAAAGAGGGTTTTATAGAATCTTGTGGATTAAATTAATTATTCCCATTGGTTCAGATAGAATTATAGCTCCTGAATCAGAATGTTATGAGTTAGCAGTTGCTGTTGCATTTTGTGTGATGTACTTAATTTAGCTGTATGGAAACATTGTTAATGATTGAGGTAGGAGGTTTGTGGATTTTTTCCCAAAAATTATTTTTAAATTGCTGCAGAACAAGGAGAGACATGCTTAAATTATGAGAGGGTAGATTGATATTTATTTTTTATAGAACTGAACTCAAAATACAGTTAGAAGATTTGACCCTATTTGCAAATTCCAAAAGCTGGTGTGGTAATAAATGAGATTCATTACTGTGGTTAGAGAAAGTTACAGCTTTTGCAAAGACAGTATATGACCTGGTATCAATTTAAAGCTTCTTATAATATACCATATTGAAACTGCACAGGGTATAGGCACCCATTAGATGCATTTAAGAGGCAGCAGTACTTTAATATAAAAGAATAGGATAGTTTAATGTAAAAGAATAGGATAGACATTGGTTCTTTCCTGCCAGTTCTTCATCACTAGGACTTCATCTCATTAGTAAGGTTTTGTAATTTTTTATTGAGATAAACATGACTAATCTATATCAGTTGAGAGAGAGAGAGAGAGAGAGAGAGGTCTACCTAACTAAAGATTTTTGCCCCCAAATTAAGACTGAAGGATGCTTTTTCAGGGTCTGGCCTTGTAGTTCTTTAGATGTTAATGGACAATGCTTAGTTACAGTAAGCAGCCCACCAGCAAGTGAAGGTATTGCTCCAGGTTTATTACTTTAAAAGGGGTGGTATTCAACAGCAGCATGAATGTTGTAGCTACTGGGAGCCAACAGGCTTTATGTAAGGAAAGATAATGGTGTTCCCTCTTTCCACCAAGTGACATTAGCCTTTCATTTTGGACAGCTGGGATATCTTTCTTATTGTAGTAATAATATGGAACATAACTCTGAAAAGCATATTACTACTGGTGAGTATTGCTAAGAGTATTATAAGTTTGTATGTCGTTGCATGTTTAAGAATATTATTAAGTAATTGTGCAGAGGTTTTAAACTAGATCATAAATATGTTTTATATGGCTAAACTAAATTAATATTTGAATGTATATGCTGTCATTTAAAATGCTGGTTATTTTTGTTAGGCTGGGAGAAGTGGAAAGACAATTCCTGAGTTGGAAAAGACCATTGGACTAATGAAAAAGGTAGTAGAGAAGGTTCAGCGGGAAAATGAGGAACTGAAGAAAGCACCAGGAGTGGTTGCCAGCAAGAATTTGGAGGCTCTTGAGCAAGAAAATGAAAAGCTTAAGGTATCATTTAATTTTAGCTACATCAGTAACCCTGTTATTTTTAGGTTAAAGTAAAAAACACTGTAATGCAGCATCTAGTAATACTTTTATCATACTCTGATCTGTATTTGTTGCAGTTTGTTATAATCTACAGTAAATGGATTCAGCAGAATCAGCGTGGATACTTTGTAGAAACTGAATGCCAGATATGCAAAAATATGAGTTTACAGTAAGTTAAATAAGTATAAAAAGGATGACCTTACACTAGGTTGGAGTATAAGAAGACAGATAACATTTCATGCTGCAGCTCATCATGTGAGTAGTAGGGCAGTAGGCACATAGGAGAAAAATATTTGCCTGCTGTATATGAAAGACATCTGAAAACATACCTCCCAAACTAGCTGGTAATGTGGTTCCCACAGCCTAAGGGGGGGTTGATACATCTATAACTAGGGCAACAGGACCAGAAAAGTTAAATGGTCATCCTTCATAGTGCATTGGTCCCATCTTCTCACAAGGTGGCTGAGTTGACATCAGACAGATGTACTCCCATGAGACAGCTTTTACTAGACCTGCATTCACTACTCATACACGTCTCTGGAGTCACATTCAAGGCTCCACCCTTTTGCATTACAAAATTAATACAACATATAACAAGTTTTACATTTTGTTTTCATTCCATTCTCAGTTATCCTGGTAAACATGATGTTGCCATATAGAATGCAAGACTACCTGCTGTTAGAATTGTGTTCATTATAGTCATCATATTCTCAAAAGAGTATGATGTTTCCAGGGTAGGAGGTAAGTTTTAGATCATGCCATCTAGGACTTTACAACATAAAAATGATAAAAAAGACTCTATTAGTGAACATAAAAACAAATACAGTTTCATTAATCTATCAGCCATACATTAGACATTGCTGTAAATTTCCCCACAACTAAGACAGTAAATACAATTTCTTCATATCTCATTTTTATATAAATACCAACCAACTAAAACTATTTATACTACATTCAAGTTATCCTAATTAATATTCTTTTGTCAAATAATTTCATTGTTTAACTGTTGATTCAAAAGTAGTCAAAAATAGGACTTCCAAGGTGGCTGCACAGTGATCAACAGGATGGTTAAAGCTCTCCCAGTCTGAAAACAGCAACTGTAAAAACAAGCCAAGCCAATTGTAGCTATTGATTTTTAGAAAATCATTTGCAGGTTACTAATTACACTGTCTGTATTTGAGCAATGAAGAAATTTGGAGAAAGTAAGAGGACATCAACCAGAAAAGGAGGAGAAAAATCTCTGGCTGAGAAGAATTTTGAAGCTTTTCAAAAAAAAAGTTCAAGTTTTTCATCTTTGGTAAAGGAGATGGCTTCCAGTAATTTAGAGGAAAACATAAATAAAATGTGCCTAGAGATATATAAAATAAATGAAAGTAGCTGTAACTAACTATTCAGATGAATTGATAAAACTGCAAAAATCAGAGGTTGAAATGACAAATGTCTGTCTGAACACACAACTTCTCAAGAAGAGCTATTTCAGAAATAGCAAAGTTAGAAGACAGAACATGCATATGAAACTTGGGATTTTCTGCTGTACCAGAGGAACTCAAAAGAACAGACTGCATTCATTTTATGAAAGTATATATTAGCACATGGGCAGGTGTTCCACAACAGAATGTGTTACTTGAGTTGGCACATTGTGTGTATGCCCCAAATTTATCATGATAAAGTAGCCAAGACCTGTATTAGCAAATATGAAATCATACTAGCAGGGAAAGTTGTTCATGACAAAATAGTGATGTAAGAGAAAAATATTAAAAATTAGAGACAGCAAAACATTTGTGGAAATAATTATTTACTTTACAGTCGGTAGAAGAGAAGAACGTTTATCCCACAATCCAGGAATGTTAAGAGGCAGCTGTAAGATTCAAGCTGCTGTATCCAGCTTTCTTTAGAATATTTTTTTCCTGAAGTATCAAATATATTTTTGGATGTAGAGCTGTCTAAGGAAGAAATAAAAAAAAAGTTTAACAAGTGGAAGGTGATTATGCTTTTCATTTTTCTGACAATAAAACTCGTATGGAGACTGTGTCAATGAAAACTTTTCCAATGTTCCAAAGGAAAATTTTTTGAGAGACAGAATAAAACACAGGAGCTGACTAGAAGAATCAGTGATATCTTGGACTTGAATCAGAGTCTGGTGTTGGGAGATGGAGATGAACATTTAGAACTGCAACAATGAGATTAGTCAGTGAATGGGAGACTATAAAGCATCAATCACATTTGTGAACTATGGCTTTACAAGTGGTTGAGAAAGTTTGGACTTCTGTTGCCTTTTTTTGGACTTATGGGTGAAATGTAAAGCATGCACCCCATGCAGTCATTAATATTTAGAACAGCACTAAGGGGAAATAAAAGTAACCATAAGAAAATATTTTTTTCTTATTAGTATTTTTGTAAAATGTTTCATGATATAAACTGCATGTAATAAATTTGCTTCTTATAGTGCAGAGTCAGGAGTATTTTCAATGTGGGAGGGAGTCACTGTGTCTGTTGTGTGTGTTAAAATATCAAAGTAATCAAGTCATTTTTTAGTTCTAAGACGTGTATGTTCTGCACTTTAACTAGCAGAAAGGCTGGATAGAGTCAAGTTTAACTTAAAATAATGCTGTGATCTTGGGCTGTTGGGGTGGAGTGTAAAAGTGTGCTGATTATATGTAGACTTATAATGATAATTTCCCTTGGTTTTACAAAGGAGGATGTCTGAATTAATGTCCTTTGTCTTAGCTATAAAGTGTGTTTTTATAAGCAAATAGGCTTGAACAATAAGACAAAATGGTGAAAGGCATCAAAAATGCAAAGTATCTTACATCTGCAAAGATTTTAGCTTGTTTTTTTTCCCATTAGCATATACTCTCAGTGGTAGGCATGAAGCCGTGCTGAATGCAGTTTGTTAGGGGGATTCTGTACATTCTGTTCTGAGTGAAATTTACAAAGATTCCTCCGTGTATCTTCCAAGTTTGCATCTGTTTCTTTTCTCATTTAAATTTATTTTACATACAGGTGAGCTTTCTGAAGGTACAAGCAGTTAAGCCTGAGATTTCTGACCATTCTTTGCTGAGGGGAAAAAAGGAAATGCAACAAATAAGGGTAGATTTCTGAAGAAATATAGAATAATGTTTGGCTGGAAGATGTGAATTCAGTTGGAGGAACTCAGAATTTATATAATATTCCTCAAAGTAAAGGGCATTTCATTGGTTTGGAACATTTTTAGACAGTTTCAAGTCTTTTCATTATATAAAATAAATGAAGGTAAAGCAAAGTTTATAACAGTAAACTTATGTTACCACACATGAATTAATTCAGCAATTCCTATATTTATGGGGGCATGATGAGATGAAGTACTTGGGTGTATGGATTAAAAAGGATCCTATTCTTGGCAGGTAAGAATTTGTGTAAAGATACAAAACAAAAGATGAAACAAAATTGAGAAACTAAAAGCTCTTGATTATTGATATTGATAGTAAGATAAAAGTGACTGAAAAAGTTTCTAGTCCCTTTAGTTGTGTATACAGGTCAGGCATATTTTTGTCAACCAGAGGAGGAGTTGTAGGCCACAATTAATATAGAGTTGAGGGAATTTATTTGAGAGGAAAGAGAAAATTAACTGGGGAAATTGATTCTCCACCTAGAACAAGGTTGTTTAAGATTATATGATTTGAAGGGATATTGTAGAGCTATGCATTTAAGGCTCATATACATAATACAAACAGAAGGTAATAAGTCAATGTGCAAAGTGATGATGAAGAAATGAGTGTGAGAAGTAAGCAGAGAGTTTGATTTTGGATGTATGTCCTTAAACAGAATAACAAGAACCATACAGAAAATTTCTGCTCCGCAATTCTTTTTTTTCCTTTCTCAAAACTCAACCTTCTGACTCCCTTCATTTTCACTCCTCCCCCTTTTTTCCTTTCTCATAACTCAATCTATTCACCTCTCACTGTTCTACTCTCCTCTAATTCTTCCCATCTCTCACCTCATGAAAATGAGTGCATATATGCCTACACTGCAAATTATACTCATGTACTCCAAAATACTTGTGTTTTAATTTCATTCAATGCTTTGTTACAACATCTTGCTCAAATGTTATTATTCTGTCTTATATGTTACTGTGTTTTAGTAGTTTTTGAAAATTGTATTGCACTTGCTAACTTTGTTGATATTAGCTTTGTAATATTTGTATATGGAGTTTTTCTCCCCGGGCCTCCATTGAAAACGGGCTCATTTTTCAGGCCAGTGGACTCTTCCAGTTAACAAACTGCAAATAAATAAATAAATAAAAAGAATTCTAAGAATTAAACCAACACAGGAATGACAAAAGGAAATTTTTCCAAAAGGGATGACTGCAAGCAGGGTATAGGAACTTGGTAAGAGGGGGCTGGAATTTACTAGAGAAAATTAACAAAGGGGCCAAGGTTTGGGAGTAACAGGATAGGAAATAGGTTCATAGGTTCATACTAGGCTATCTGCCCTAGGGCATTTATAAGCCTAACCAGAGTGTGTTTGGCTTTCGCCACCCATTTTAAATTAATTTTGCTATGCCCTTTTTCGAGGTTAGTATATTGTGCCTCTGTCTAACAGTGACACAGAAATGATACCCGGGGTAAACCTACGATCTCCCATCCACTCATCAAGATTCCTCTTGAAGAGAGTCAATGAGGGACTCTGCCTAACCTGGACTGGGATTTTATTCCAGAGTGAAGGGAGCCTCTGGGTTATGAATCTGTCCCTCCAGCATGTCCTATTTATTTCAGTGCTGAGGTTCAAGTCTCGAGCGCGTAGCTCGATGGGATTTGGATTTTCTGAGGTGCAGCATGTCTGTTAATTCCGGGTTGGACATGGCTTTATACATCAGGCACAGATCGCCTCTGAGCAGGCGGTATGCCACTGAGTAGAGCTGGAGTTTCTTTAACCGGGCAGCATATGGCATCTGTTTGAGCCCTTTGATCCTCTTGGTGAGGGATGAGTAAAGAGGCATGATGACCTCCCCTGATCTAGATGTGAATCCCTTCATGATTAGGTGGGCTATATAAAATGTTTTTCTAACCACTTTGGCCAAGTGGTTGTCAAATGAGAGATTGCTATCAACTTGGGTCCCCAGGTCCCTAATTACTTCTTCTGTACTTAATGGATTACCACCTATGTTGTAATTTGTGGGCACTTTGTTTTTGCCCAAGTGGATGACTATACACTTTTTGGCGTTTAGCTTGAGGCCATGGCTCTGGCACCAGTTGTCTGTTTCTATGAGGCCCTTTTGGAGGATGCGTGTGTTGGCTGGAGAGTCGATTATGGTGCCCAGTTTGCAGTCATCTGTGAACTTGGTCAGCCACAGTTCTTCCGTGTTGGCCTGCACCTCCGAGAAATATATATGATGAACAAGAGAGGTCCCAGGACTGAGCCTTGTGGGACACCACTTGTAACTGGTTTGGAGTCTGACATGGCTCCAGCAATTCTAATCATGTGGGTTCTGTCCTTGAGCCAGTTTGCAACCCATCTAGTGACATAGGGGTTTATATTTAAGCTGGTGAGCTTATCTATAATGCCCGAGTGGGGTATTGTATCGAAGGCTTTTGCGAGGTCCAGGTAGGCTGTGTGGACCATCTTCCCCTCGTCAATGTCCTTGGTAACTGTTTCAAAGAAATCAACCAGGTTTAAGAGGCAGGATCTGCCCTTAACAAAGCCGAACTGGGTAAGATCCAGTGTCTGTAGGTCCCCAATATCTTTATTTATGAGGTCCATGATGATCCTTTCCATAGCTTTGCAGACCAAGCTAGTCAGGCTTATGGGGTGATAGTTTCCAGGATCCATTGAGGTACCACCTTTGTGGAGAGGGACCACTGTTGCTGTATGTCACTCTTTGGGTACATATCCTGTAGTAAGGCTGAGATTGAACAGTAGTTTTATGTTTGGGTTTAGCTCTTCTTGGAGTTCATGTAGGACACAGCCCGGGACACCGTCTGGTCCCATTGATGCTGTGTTTTTTGCTTTGGAGAGGGCAGCTCTTACCTGAGCATCTGAGATGTCAGGGGGGCAGCACTCTGCTGGGATAGATATTTGCCCTTTTGTTGGGGGGGGGGGGGAGAGAAGTTTGTGCTGAACCTGTCAGCTAGGATGCTGGCAATGTCTGTGGGTTCGGTGTATTTTTTGTCATTTTGGACTAATTCTGAGCATATCTGGGAATTCCCACCCAGGTTCCTAACATAACTAAAGAAAGCTTTGTGATTATCCTTAGTGTCCTGTGCAATTTTTCTCTCGAAGCTGTCCTTAGACGATTTTATGAGTGCCCATAGTTTTTTGATAATACTGATCAGAGATGCCTTCCCTTTTTGGGATTTTGCTCTGTCATGTAGTAGCTTCCTCCTTCTATTGCATAGTTTGTTTATGGCTGGTGTCCACCAGACAGGATGTCTGCCTTTGGAGGATTGGGTCTTGGTTTTATTTGGGATTGCATGATCCATGCATTCCTGAAGGTGTTCATAGAATGCGTTTATAAAGGATTCTGCGGTCTCGGACGTATTTTCCACAGGCCCGGGGGCTTTGAAGGATTCCACCTCGATTTTGAGGAGTGTGAAATTTGCTTTAGAGAAGTTTTTCACTGTGGTTTTCAGGGCAGGGGGTGGAGTCGGGATGTGAATATCCAGTGAGATTAGTTTATGGTCTGATCTTACCAGTGAGGGATACACTTCTGGTCTGGAGCATAGAGTCCCCATGTTGATGATGATCAGGTCCAGTATGTTTTCCCCTCTTGTGGGAGTGGTAACAAGTTGTTCCATAGTATTTGAGTTTATAAATTCTAGGAACCTTTGGGCTAGGGTGTTGGAGCTAGAGTAATGCTCCCAGTCTATGTTTGGGTAGTTGAAGTCGCCCAATATAATGGTGTTTGGAGAGACCTTCATATTTTCCAGTGTTCTCAGGAAGGCCGAGTGGGGTTCCTGGGTTTGGGAGGGTGGTCTGTAGCAGGCTATAAATTGGAAGGCAGTTTTATCCACTGTTAGTTGCACATGGATAGTCTCTGATGTTTCGTGCTGTGCCACCAACCTGGAAGTGTGGGTATCTTTGACGAATATTGATACTCCCCATCCTTTTGTGGTTTGGTCCAAGTTTTGGGGCTGAAAAGCATGGTATGAGGTATAACCTGGTAGTGCTGGGGTGCTCTCGGGAGCCTTGAACCAGGTTTCTGTTACTGCACAGATATCGATGTTCTCCATGCTAAGGAGAGTTTCGAATGCGTGCATCTTGAGGTTTAGATTTCTGGCATCGAGTAGCATTACTCTTAGTTTCTTATCCCTTGTGATACCTATGGAGGTGGGTTTGTCTTCTGAGCCTTGCCTAAAAAAGGCACTATGGGGTAGCAAGAGCCTTTGCCAATATCCGAAAGCCCAGGAGTGACAGGTGCAAGCCGTCCCTAGCCAAGCATCGTGGCTTGTCGAGCATGTCATCCCAGGCTGACAGGCATTGGATCCCCTTTGAATGACACCAGTACTTAAGCCAATTGTTGAAATTGATCATCTTGTCTTCATATTGTGGCATCATTTTGGTGAGGGTAAGATGCTACTCAAGGTCAGGGTCATACCGGCCTAGGCTACATGCTCAGAGAGCTCCTCTATGTCTCTTTTCATGTAGTCCAGGGAGGTACATCTCAGGTCATTCACACCAGCATGGACAATGACTGAGTCATATTTGTACTTGCCTTGGAGTGACCTGAGTGCTTGTGTTATGTGGCGGATCTTAGCGCCCGACAAGCAGCTCACCTTGACCTTCTCCTTGTTCAGCCTGGTGAGCGGGACGTCAGTGTGCCTGACGATAGAGTCACCTATTACAAGTGTATCAGGTGTGTTGTTTAGCCTTAAGGGCTGTGACTGTTTGGCACACTGGCTTTGTGAGCTATGTGTTGCACGTGTTTTGTTTTGGAGTAGCAGTTGCTTGGGTGTCTGCTTTGGAGGTCTCTGCTGCTTCATTCAAATTCTGAATATTATTCTGTTCTTTGATTATGGAGGAAAATCAGGTCCCCCATTCAATCTTTTCTTCTATAATTAAAGGAAATAATAATAATAATAATAATAATAATGCCTGGCTATCTGGAATATACAAATTAAAATATACAAATTAATATTATTTGTCTGATGTTTTGTATTAATATCCAACTTAAATTATCTAACTGATGCTTCTGTATAGTATCAGTTGGCAAAACTATGAGTTTCAAAACAAGCTAAAGACAAATGTTTTGTGTTTTAATTTTAGCATGGCATTAAAACCTGTACTCTCCAAGTGGCCTGGTATATATGCAGTAGGAAAAATTGCAAAGATCTCCTTTAAAAATGTATGTCTGAAGATTACATTTCTGAAGATGTTTTAAAGATACAATTAAAGTACTTTGAGTTAGTTGTCTTTATATAGTAACTATTCATACAGTTCGTCAGTACCCATAATATTTTATTTTTAATATGTCATTGATAATAAACAAGGCCTCAGATGTGAACTTTTGAAAATATTCCCCCAAATTGTTTTCCATTCACCTTCATATGTGTTATCAGTCAAGTGCAAAATAGTCTTTATTATTGAAGTTAAAGCATATCTTTCAGTATTTGGAAATCCAGTTCCTCTGCTTTCTCATGTTCTGATAGGAATTGCATGTGCTATTCTGGTTGTCAAAGGATAACGATAGAAGGTCATTAGTAGTTTATCTATTTTTCATTATTGATTTATCCAGAATTGGTTTGTAATATGCATACATTTTAATAATATTTTAATTTACATAAATCTGTCTTCAAATGAGAAAAATATAGCATTCCAGTGTAATAACTGAGTTTAAACAGTCTGTTAATTTATCATGCTTAGAGTGAATAGTAGATTTTATGTCCTTAGAATTAAGTATCCCCAACTATTTAAAAAATGGTTTGAATTGAGTTTGTATGTACATATTTCAGACGTATTTACTGTTTGATTTAGTATTAATATGTTTATCTTACAATTATTTTCAGTTTATATATCTTCTCAAAAATTAATGGAATTAAATAAAATTATATATTGACTTATTAATATCTGCTGCTGTTAATATTTATTATGCAAATAACTATTTTGGACTGTATTGTTTATTGATACAGAAACATTCAGTTTCTGAATTTTGTCCTGTATAGTTCACAAAAGATTCTTTAGCAATGGTAAATAATAATGGTGATGGGACAACTTTGTTTTGTACCTTTAGTTAGAAAAATTGATTGAGAATTAAATAATTCATTCTTATGAAGAGCCGGTATGTAAATTATTAAGCAGTGTTATAAACTGATCAGGGATACCATACATTTCTAGAGCTTTGAATGAATACTTCTACTTTATTGAATCAAAATCTTTAAATATAAAGAAATTAGAGCTGATTTGGAATTATTTGTTTATGTAATCTATTACTATATTGGAGCGTTCACTAGTTGGTTTCTGATATTTCATATTATCCTTTGTTTAATGGTTTATTATAAAACATGTTAGAGTTTTATGTATGATTTTTATCTAGTGTATTTTCATCATATTTCTATAGAGATAAAAATGTATGCTCTGTAATAAAGTTATAAGTATATTTGATGAGCAAAGTTTTCAGTCTTCTCAGTTTTAGAAATGGTATGACTTAAGAATATAGTCAAGAAACAGGAATTTGGCTAGTAGTCTGTATTAATAAAATATATATTTTTAATAATTTAACTGTATCTTGTGAATGAATGTTACATATTTTTGGTTTAATAAAGTCCAAATCAGATGCTTTACCTAGTTAAATATTCTTAATTTAGTCTTTAATGTCCTTTATTGATATAAGCTTCAACAAAGCTTTTTTTCTGTCAAAGGTTAATGTTGTGTTTGTTTTCCTATAAAAAATCACGATATCCTCCTCATCTGCCCCATTTTTTTCAGTTTGGTTAGTTTTTTCTCAAAATATTCTGAATGCCTCTACTATTTCTTCTATATCTGATGACTTGCTATAATGAGTAAGTAAAACTTTTTATTTGATTAGTTGTAGAAATTAATTTAGATCTATTAGCTAGACTGTGAAGAACCTTGAGTGTCATTGTATATGACTGTAATTTAACTTTCTCTAGTGCTAGTTCAGTCATATAATTTAAAATCTGTTGATAATCCATGACTAATGATTTAACTAAGTTGATGCTATCTTTGTCTCCCATCTAAACATTTAGTTTTACTTGCTATAATCTCTCTTGAATGTCTGTGTCCCATTGTTTTTATAATTGTAGCGCCAGTGTTACCAAATAAAAAGATCCCATATAACTATACCATTAAATGTGTTCATTTATTTTTTTGGTTGGCCAATCCCCAAAATGAAGACACTTTGTCATATATTTAGATATTTTGTAAATAAGGTAAGCATATTAATATTCATCATTATATGAAATCATGTAGCATTGTGATCAGACAAGAGACAAAGAATAATTGCCAGTTCCTATTTTATTTTTTAAATTAATTGAAATGGATAATCTATATTTTTGAGTCAAAAATCCATATAAATAATATGTGAAAAATAAGGATCTGTATTCAGAATAATTCATTATCTCTTTGAGATATAATTTTTCTGTCCATTTTTTTAAAGCTTTGGCTGTTCATGAAGTTCTGGGTTCTTTCTTAACAGTAGTATATTCTTTATTCAAATTACATTTAAAATCCTCCGAAAAATAAACTTCCCTTTGCATTACTTAAAGTAATTTTTTAAATTATCTTTTATTTATTTACCATCAGTGTTTATAAACCAATACATCTTTGCATTAGTAATTTGTTTTTTTTTTATACTCCAGTATTAATATTAAATTTATTATTTTATAATCTGTATATTTTAATATAATCCTAGGCATAATATATAATGTTTGCATAACATAATCATTCTTCTTCTTCTATCTGAAGAAGAAGCTGTTAAAAAATGTATAGTTCTTGTAATTTATTTTAAATGCTGGTCTAGCAGGTGAAGAAAGACAACCCAGGGAATTCATTAAAGGGCCAAAGAACTTGCACTAAAAAGGCACTCCTCACACGAGATGGTATTTTGTGATTCACACATGTTAATCCAATGAGGAAAAGCCTCATCATCTAATTTGAATGTCTGTAAATCACATTTACTACAAAGACATGCAGATTATTACTAAACTGCATATTGCAGTAGTAAACTTCTGCTCATGTAGGTATTTGCATTCTACCCCAGTCACTCTGCCATGCAGACACACACACCACAGACCAAAAAACAGAAGTTTCAAAAAGACTGAAACCACTACCCACCATGGATAACCCCCTGATCCACGTAATAGGTGAAATGTCATTATGGCACTTGTCTACAATTCCTGGTTGCTAGTGTGTCCCCATCTCCTGAATCCTGTAAAATTTGAAGTGCTGTTATAGCACAATTGCCTGATGGCTAATTGTTGACCCCATCCCACCCCAAAATCCATACTGAAGTAGATGATCTTATGACACTAAATTGTAGAGTAATCCCTGTGTCTGGTGCCCCTCGATCCCTTTACTGAAGATGGATGGCATTATGGCAACTTAACTGAAGAGTAATCCCTGATGTCTGATGGCTGTGGCTCCCCATCCCATGGTTCTCATACTATGGTCATGTTGGCCAAAAACATCTTTCCCTGAACATGAAGTTTATCCAGCCAGATGGCATGCAAAGGATGAAGTGAAAATTTCATTCACATCACCCACAAGCTGCAGTTCGGGAGCTATTTTTCAGCAAATATTCAGGAGTGGAACCCTAATACAACTTCAGGAAAGATCTTCTCAGCTGAGTGCCCTTCCAGAGAAGGATTTATAGAGCTTTAGGGTTAATGTGGCAACTAATTCAATTCAAGCTAATTTTTCAGGAAAACTTATCCATTCGGCATTATCACAGCATATTAACAATATTTTGAGCTCTGTATCCCAGGACAACTTATTTCTTGAGACAGGTAGTTTTTATAAGAATAAAAATGCTTGTGACTCCTTATACAAATATGCTAAAACTTTAGAACGTCATGGTTCTTTAGAAATTGTTTAGTAGTGATGTTATATCCTGGACTTAGAAAATTATGCTAAAATGTGAGTGTTTGACCAAGGAAATAAAATCATTAGCAAGAATCTGTTTAGAAATTTAACAGGTCGAGCATCTTTTTTTTAGAACAAAAGAAACATTTTTT
Organism: Protopterus annectens; assembly: GCF_019279795.1. Classification (NCBI taxonomy): domain Eukaryota; kingdom Metazoa; phylum Chordata; order Ceratodontiformes; family Protopteridae; genus Protopterus; species Protopterus annectens. Next base: position 380,614,013 of record NC_056745.1, read on the forward strand.
TCAGAATAATTGATTCTCTGGCTAAGTTAAAGGCTGATGGTTTTTTTGTTTTATCAAATAAACATTATTCGATAAGGCTAGAAAAGATTGCAACCCTTTTTACAAGATAAAAGTCTTAAACATGGCATTTAAAGCCAGTAAACTTAATGTCAGCATAATTGGAATTCCTAAACATCTTGATGAGAATATCCCATTGATAATAGTAAATTCTATAGTATGCTTCTTGAGAAAAGAATCCAGTACAAAATAATTATTTTCAGTAAAATTCAATGTACCTCATATTATTAGTCCTCCGATGTCTGGCTTCATCAGAGCAGTTGTAATGTTTTTTCTTATCTGATCATTAACCTAACATTATCAGCTTCATTGAAAAGAAGAAATAGAAGAAGTATAATTCATAAGCAAACATTGATACAGTTTTTTTCAAGATTTTTCTCCTGAAGTTTTATTAAAAAGGAAGGCTTTTGCTGAGGCTAGGAAAATAGTTTGGCAAAAAAATCCTACAGGTTTCCTTTTTACTAGGATGCTACAAGTCACATGTAAAGACTTGAATCGTAGGTTTTCTTCCCCAGTAGAAGCATGGAAGGAACTGGCAAATATGCAAATCTTCCATAGTTCTCAGATAGGGGAATTCTTCCAGATCAGCACATATTTATATAGGTTCATAGGTAAGTACTAGGCTAGCTGCCCTTTTAGGCCATTTTAAACTTATCTAATTTCCCTTTTTGTACTTGAATTAACCTGTCCCATTTAGTTAGAGATTAGCCACTCATTGGTCGATAATGGCATATTACTCATAATGAGTGGAACTTGGATCATACCGTAGATGATTTGAGGGGAGCCATGCATGGGATAAAGCATTTAGTAGCCTCTGTCCATTAATACTACAAGGAAGAATCATGGGGTAAATTTTCTGTTTCTCATCCATAGATTTAAATTGCAGTTGAACATAGGTATGGGGGAACTTTGTTTTATGTGAATGGGGAGTCTGTACAGAGCATTGGTATCCTCTGTGAGATATGTCTGAGCCTCCAAGCCTTTCTTTTGACATTTTGTGAAGAAAGTTAGATCCCTAAACTGAATATTTTTGATGCCAGTTGCCTTACTGATGCACACTAGATCAGTCAGTATTGAGTCAGAGGATACCCTGCATGCCAGAAGGTGTTCATCTCTTAGCAGTCTGTAGTATACTAAGTATAGTGACAGGGATTTGAATCAGTCCATGTAGGACATGTTGTTGAGACCATGTATCCTTTTAGTAAGGTATGTCTGTGGGTGTTCCGGTTGTTGCATGTGTCTGGACACATACTTGCCAAAGGGGGCATTATATTCAGTGACTGGCCTAATGAAGGCTGAGTTAAGGGGAACAGTGACATTCCTAGATCTAGGCGCACAGTCACTTTGTTTATAAGCTGTACAATGTAGAAGGACTTTCTTACAACAATAAACACATGTTCAAAAGTTAGGTCAATGTCCACATAAGTTGCCAAATACTAAACAACTGGGTCTTATGGGGTATATTGTTAATGTGGTAGTTCCTTCCCTAGGATAGATGACTTCCCAAAGATTACAGTAATACATTGTTTGGTATTTAGTTTCAGTCTATGATTTCAAGCACCAGTTATTTTTTGGGGCGAACCTTTCTACAGGATGGCAAAATCATCTGTGGATTCATTGACTGTTCTTTGCTTGCAATTGTATGTAAACTTAGCCAGAGCCCATTGGTTTTGGATTTCAGTTAAGAAAAGTAGGTGCCAAACAGGAGCAGTCCCAGCAAAGTACCTTTGGAGACTCCATTGGTGGCAGGTCTGTTTGTTGGAGGTAGCTTCCCTTACTTTTATTTCCTGCATCCTATCTGTGATCTAGTTGGCAGTCCAGTGGGCAACATATGAGTTTATCGCTAATTTTATTTAGCTTTTCTACTATGCCAGACTGAGGAATTGTGTTAAAAGCTTTGGCCAGGTTGAGGTATGCGATGTGTACCATTTTTCTTTCATCTATTGGTTTAGTGAACTTTTCAAAAAAATCCACCAGGTTTAGTAAGCATGACTTGCCCTTGACAAATCTAAACTGAGATGGGTCAAGTGTTCGGAGGTTATCTGTGCCCTGACTGATTAGTTCCATGATAAGTCTTTCCATGGCTTTGCTTGTGAGGATGAGATTGAGCAGTGTTGTTAGGGGTGTGGTTAAATTGTACTTCATGCTATTTACGATGCCATACCTTAAATCCAGGGATATTTTCTGCACCCACCAATGCAATGTTTTTATCTTTTGATAGATCTTTTAGGATTTGGTCTTGTGTGTTAGCTGGAGGTAAGGCAGTTTCAGGTATATCTTGAGGGGCAGACAGACATGAGAGAGAGTAAAGTTTACAGCTAAATTTATCAGCCAGTATGTCTGCTGCATCTTCAACTTCAGTGCAGGTAACATTGTTCACAATCAGCTCAGTGCATTGCTGCATTGTGCCTTTGACATTACGAATATAACTAAAAAAATTGCCTTGTGATTGTCTTTGGCTTGAGTGGCTATCTTAGTCTCAAATTTGCCTTTGGTGGATTTTAATAAAGTCCTGAGTTGTTTATTTATTTCATTGACAAGGGCTGTTACATTCTGGGAAATTACTATTCTTACTTTCTGTCAAATTTCTTTTCCTTTTATTATAAAGCTTGTTGGTACTATGACTACACCATATTGGATTGTTTCTGGGGTTTGCCTTGCACTTGTTCCTAGAAGGTACAGCTGCATCTCTGCTGATATAGTGTGGTGATGTATGTTTCTGCATACTCAGTGGATTTAACTGGGTTTAGTGGGGATTAGAAGCTTGCCAAAGATTAGGTAGGAGTAGTTAGCTTGTCTTAAAGAAATTTCTAAAGGTACTTTGGGTCGGTGGGATGTCTGGTTTCAGTTGTATTTTGAAGGAGACTGCTTTATGGTTAGACCTAGTAAGTGATGAAGATATGCAAAGGACACTGCAAGGTGCTCCTATATTAGTAAGGACTAAAGATCCAAGATGTTATTCCTCCAATGCATACTCCTACTAATTGCTCCAGGGCATTTGTATTGACAGGAAGTGATCTCAGTATTTCTGGTAAGGAAAATGTATATAAATGTATCAAATGTGATTAGTCGCAATGGCCTGAGGAAGCCTATGGGTGAAAGCGCTAGCCGATTTTATTTCATGTACTATCTAATAAAGCTCTTTAAAGAACGAATTAAGAGTTTTATCTGAATCATCCCTAGTGAAGTGAAAACTGCATGTGGATTGTGTGGACTATTGCTGTTATCCTGACGAAAGGCTTTTGAAAACAGAGCAATGCCTTAAATATTTTTGGCTGGTGATATAAGAACTTTGAAAACTTTTAGCGTTTGGACAATTTATGCGAGATACTGCTATCTGCCGTTATACCCTCCCGACATTTGTTTTATTGTTTTATTATAAAACAAATATAGATTGTTAAAATGAACTTAAACGCAGATCAGGAAATTAAAACATTTTAAATCTTTTTTTCTGTATGAACTTCTCTGGTATTTTTTTTTTGGAAGACGAAGAGATTCCTCCACGTGTGGTTGAGGGTATCTTTTCAGGTTTATATGTTTCTCATTTTTTTTTAATTTCTTATGATATTTTCATTAAAAGTAAATAATTTGAATAACCATATAAAGACTGGCAGTATAAGAATTCAAAGGTTGGAATTTCCTGCTTACGAGAAATGCATGTTAAAATAAAATAAGTGTTAGAAATTATGATTAATTCAGATGATAAATCTAGACATGTTGCTATTCTGATTAATTTCATGATACGGACATTAGAATTTTGTTAGTGAATGCTCAAGATGGATCTAATGATTTTATGATTAGATTTGTATATGCTCCTTACACCAGTTACACTTTCTTTATGGGATATTCATGAGAGCCTTGTTTACTTAGAAGCCAGTAGGTTGGAGACTTTAATACTGATAATGTTGCAAAATCTAAGAAGCCAGATGCCCATAAGTTAAGAGACTTCCTTGTGTAGCACTCATTAATTGATTTATGGCAGTATAAGATAATATAGTCAAAGGGTTTTACTCTTTACAATCACAAATATAAAGTTTCATCAATACTTAATTATTTTTTATATCTGGAAATATAAGCCACATGGCTTTTAACTTGGAAATATTACCTATATTTATATTGAATCATTTTATCGTTTAAAAAAGTAAATTCATTATTAATAATATTTCTACTAGTTATTGTAAGGAAATTGAATTAGCAATTAATAAATTCCGTTTGAATAACAAAGACTAGAAGAAATTTTTCTTATACCTGGGCTTCTTTCATGGCCTGTATAACAGGAATTATGTTTCAAGCAATGCAGACAAAAGAATGAAGAGAGGAAATTGATAAATTGATAGAATGACTAACTTTATCAGATACGCTGTGGAGTATCAGCCCTAAAAATGTATGCCAAAGTGGTTAGCCAAGATTCAGTACTTAAACTGATACAAGATACTGGGTCTGTAGAACTAAAAATAATGCAAAGCATACACGGGCTGACATATGTTTTTTTTTTTTTTTTTTTTTTATGGAGGATATTTTTCCTAATTTCAGGCCAAATTTTATACAAACTCTAAACAATGAAGGGAAAGTTCTGACTTCAACTTTTTCATATAATTATTGTCAGCAAAAGTTTTGATGTCAGAAAATATCTTACTATATTTTTATGACACCTACTCAAACAAAAGATCCTTTAAAATACTATTGTTGAGCATTTTAATGTAATTTTCTAATTTATGCATCTTGCGTTCATTGTCTTTAATGACACTGTGCATCACCTCCAGTCCTTGGCGATCAAATAAGTCCAGTAACTCCAAATGCATAGATGAACCTTTCTCAGTTCCAGCTAGAAACTATGTGTCATTAAAGGATCGTTTTGTTTAGCTATGCATTGGTTTGGATTTCTTATTTCATCTTTGGGATTTACCTCTGGTTCCACTGAAGGACATTCTCTTGTCCACTACCTGTATGCCTTTCCACCATTACCCCATTACCCAAGGGTACTCACCAAGACCAGGACTGACCCAGTATGATTCTTTTAGCTCCCTTCTGGCCCAGCCAGACAACATTGGTTCTGTTTACTCCTCACTCATGAGAGGAGGATGTTCATCGTGTTTCACTGTTGCAGTCATGACTGTAGGGTTCTCCCCTGCCGGCAGGCAGTCCTCGGTCGGCCAGAATGCCAAAGTCTGGGTCCAGCGTCGGCTGTTCAGCCATGCTCCCTGACATCAGAGCGCCAGGAGTACAAAGCTGACAGCCGACACCATGTTTTCCAGTCTTTCTTGCCGTGCGGTGATAGCAGTTCACAAGTGCCGGTTGGCTGACTCCTGACAATTTTTTCTGAACAAACTTCAGTCCGAAGACTTTCTTCTCCTACTCAAAGCTAAGTACCCCATTGGGGAAACTTTTTTCTTGCTCCAGTCCGATGTCAGAAAAAGTTAATAATTGTATTTCATGTGGGAAGCAAATACCTCATAAGGATTTTCATTCTTACTGTATTCCTTGCTTAGGCCCTGACCACGACGTAGCTAGTTGTCGGTTTTGTGCTAGATTCAATCAATGTACAATTAAATGAAGGTACGATTTTGCATTTCATTACTTCGGTAGGCATTTTAATTACAAAATGTCGTCGGATACGGTTCCAGCTACCAGAGTTCACAAACGACGCAAGGACAAAGACAGGCCTCCGAGGTCCAAATCAGACGATATCGTTCAAGCAGAACCAGCTTCAGGTTTGGCCGTCGTCAGTGAGGCACTTTTGCAGCCCCTGTCATCAGCCATTTCGGAACCGATGGCCGAAACGGACTCCCACGAGGAGCCAACTAGGCCTTTGAATATTTCTGTTGCAGGACCTTCGGACAATGCTCCTTCGGATGGGTCCGGAGCCGCTGTGCAGGTACCGGCTTCCGAAGGGGTTTTCAGGCCTACTCAGCTTCTAATAAAGACAAAGACAAAGGTAAAGACTCCTTCCAAATCAAAGACTGTAACACAGGCTTCTTCTGATCCGGCTCCCAAGTCACAGAAACAGTTACTTAAGATGGCGGAGGACTTACTATGATTAGGGGTTCACATCCCCCGCCAGATAAAAGGCAAAGGCAGGAAGTTTATTATGACTCCTCTGATCAGGCTTCTGTTTCTTCAGTTTCTTCTTCTAACCAAGAATATTCTTTCCCTCCTTATGAGGATTCTGATGCTGAAGAATCCATTCCTTCAGCTTCTCCCCCTGAGGACTTCTCTTTTGGGGAAACTTTGCATGTAATGAGGGAACATTTCCACTGGGAAGGACAGGAGTATTCGGAATCTAAGAAAAGACTAAGGGATTTTCTTCTTCTTCCCCAACATAGACCCCTGGCTATTCCTCCTATTTTGGATATTGTGGATGATGCTTTTTCGGTGGCTAACTTAACTCCTGACTCTTTTCCTCCAGCTCCTGTTAAGCCTGACAGATATTACAGGGTTCCTGATTCCCACCAGTTTTTATACAAGAACCCTTCTGCTGACCCTGAAACCATTTCTCAGGGTCCTAAGGGAGTTAAGGCCACTTCTGCTAAAAACCCCATTCCCACTGAGAAGGATTCCAGATCTTTAGAAAGATGGGGCAAAAAAGTGTACACTTCTGCTACTTTATCTATTAGGGCTTTAAACTGTCAGTTTCATATGCTGAAATACCAGCAATTTCTCCTGTCTGTTTTAAAACAAAAGCTAACTTCCATTTCCGCCTGTGCAGATGATAAGGAATTACATGACTTAATGCATGCCACTGAACAAGTTGGGAAGCATGGTTTACACTGTGGATTTGATGCCTTGGAGGCTTCTTGTAGGGCTGCTGCCTCTGGCACAGTAATTAGAAGGCATGCATGGTTAAAGGAACAAAATTTGCCAGATCAAGTAAAAGCTAAATTATTGGATGCTCCTGTTCAGCATAATGTTTTGTTTGGATCTAAAGCTGAAGAGGTGATTAAAAGATGGAGGACAAGGCAAAATCCATGCAAACAGTTAAAGATTTCTTACAAGTACAGCCACCCAGATTTAGTAGGAATTGGCCTACTAAAAATTGGTCCTTTCCCAATTCAGACAGGCCTCAGAGGGGTAGATACAGATGCTCCCGAGGAAGGCCTCAAACACAAGCCTCTTACAGACCAAGACAGTGGACTGCTTCCACCCCTAGGGGAGGAGAGGACAGGTCGCAAGCTCATAGGAAACAGACTCAATGACTCCCTCTGTTGGGCTGCAGGAACTTCTTGCCTGGAAGCCCCTCTCGGAGGAAAACTTTCTCTTTTTCACCAAAATTGGACTCATATAACCCAAGACAAGTGGGTTCTGGATGTGGTTTCAAGAGGTTACAAATTCTATTTTCATACCCTACCAAGGCCAAGTGGATGGCCAAATCTTCCAAAACATCAATGGACAGAGGCCTTAAACCAGGTGGAAGCTCTCTTGGCTATGAAAGCCATAGAACTAGTTCCACTTTCAGAGATGGGACAAGGTTTTTACTCAAGGCTCTTTCTAGTCCCCAGGAAGCAAAATTCATGGAGACGCATTCTGGATCTGTCAGTCTTGAACACTTTTCTAGAGATACCAAAATTCAAGATGCTTACTCTACAGCAGCTACTTCCAATGCTGACCAAAAATGCATGGATGGTAACTTTAGATTTAAAGGAGGCATATTTACACATTCCCATCAGGCAGGACCGCAGAAAATACCTCAGGTTCAAGGCCGGATCGAGGCACTTTCAATTCTCTGCACTGCCCTTTGGATTGTCTACTGTGCCCAGGGTCTTCACCAAATGCCAGGCTCCAGTAGTAGCTTATTGCAGACTCAAGGGAATTCAAATTTACCCTTATCTGGATGACTGTCTTATTCAGGCAGACAGCAAGGATGTCTTACTCCAGCATCTACAGTTTGTTCAGAATCTTCTCAAGTTCCTGGGATTCACTGTAAACATAAAAAAAGTCAAATTTGACACCCTCACAGCGGATAATTTTTCTGGGCGCTTCTCTAAACACAACAACCCAGATGGCATTTCTGACATACGAAAAACAGTTACAGCTGGCTTCAACTTTCAAAACCTTGGCAACTTTAACTCCGCTATCTGCAAGGAGATTCCTGCAGGCTTTGGGTTACATGGCCTCCTGCATCCTTCTTGTACCATATGCAAGACTACATATGAGGAAAATACAGTGGTACCTAAAAAGTGTATGGTCTCAGCATTGCCACAGTTTAGACATACTGATCTCCCTCCTGCCTTGTCTTCAAAAGGAATTCCTTTGGTGGTCCAAGGCATGTACTCTAAACAAAGGAAAACCCTTCTGTCTGCCTCCTGCCAGTCCGATACTAACCACGGATGCCTCAGATTATGCATGGGGAGCCCATTTTCAGGGCAACTGTCTGCAGGGCCTTTGGACAAAGGATCAAAAGCATCTGCATATCAGTTTAAAGGAAATGTTAGCCGTTCAGAAAGCTCTGTTGGCCTTCAGGAATCTTCTACAACCAGGACAACTACTGATACGGACAGACAACACCACAGTTATGTGGTACATAAACAAGCAAGGGGGATCTCATTCCTACCCTCTTTGCAGACTAGCCATGGATCTGTGGAACACAACTCTAGCTTGCCATCTGGACCTTCAAGCTCAGTTTCTACCAGGAAAGCAAAACTTCCTGGCAGACAGTCTGAGCAGAAACCTTTCGGACCCACATGAGTGGATGCTGGACACCAAAATATTCAAGATGATAACAGCAGTCTGGGGATGTCCTCAAATAGACCTCTTTGCATCCCACCTCAATCATCAACTACAGATTTTTTGCACCAGGACTTTCCACGAACAGGTTTGGAAAGTGGATGCACTATTATTCAGTTGGAGAAACCTCTCGGGATATGCCTTTCCGCCTTTTCCTCTTCTTCCACGGGTATTATTAAAGATCAAACAGGACAAGCCCAAGATGATAATCTTGCTGGCCCCAAATTGGCCTCAACAGTTTTGGTACCCAACTCTGAAAAACCTTTGTCTGGAGCCCCCTTGGGTTTTACCACAGACTCCAAACCTTCTGTCCCAACACCAGGGTCAGGTTCTAAACTCCCATGTCAGAACTCTCAGCCTGGCGGCCTGGTTAATCCAGGGTCTTTGATTCATTCCCTCCTACCCAAGCAGGTTATGGATGTCATTTTAGAAGCCAGACGTCCTAGCACTAGAAAATTTTACGCAGGAAAATGGAAAAGATTTTGTTCCTGGATGCAGGCTCAGGATTCTGATCCTCTTCTTCCTAACATTCCTTTGATTTTACTTTACCTGACAGACCTCTTACATAAGGGTCTCTCTTTCTCTTCCATTAAGATACATGCCTCTGCTATTTCTGCTCATTATAATACAGACCCTCCAATCTTTTCCCACCAGCTCATGAGACAGTTTCTCAGAGGAGCTAAGAACTTAAGGCCCCTAGATCTCCTCCCATTCCTGCTTGGGATCTCAACTATGTTTTGGAAAAGCTCACCTTACCTCCTTTTGAGCCTGCTGCCACTTCTGACATCAAGTTTTTATCTTGGAAAACAGACATCCTGTTAGCTCTGACCTCTGCCAGGAGAGTTTCAGAGTTGCAAGCTCTTATGGCTGTGGAACCTTATATTATTTTTCATCAAGACAGGGTGTCTTTAAGGACTAATCCTACTTTCATGCCTAAGGTGGTTTCCAAAGTGGCTTTAAATCAAACTATTCACTTGCCAACTTTTTTCCCCACTCCTCAAAATAAAGGGGAAAGGATCTTACATTCCTTGGATGTACACAGACAACTACGTTTTTACCTGGACAGAACCAAGGACATCAGGAAATCAGAGCAATTGTTTGTTTCTTATGCTTCAAGTTCCCAAGGTAAAGCCATTTCAAAACAAACCATTTCTAAATGGATTGCTCATGGAATCAGATTTTGCTATTCACACCATGGAAAGCAAATCCCAGGGAGTATAAGGACTCATGCCACCAGAGCTGCTGCTACTTCCGCTGCCTTCCTCAGGGGAGTTCCTAACAAAGACATTTTGGAAGCTGCAACTTGGAGTTCAGTGCATACCTTTTCAAAGCACTACAATCTACCTCTCTACTCTAAGTCTAGGGCAGGCTTTGCTTCTGCAGTCTTGCAGGGCCTTTTAGCTGCCCCTTCTTCTTTATGACCACCTCCCTTTCATTCTGCTTTGGGATTCTACCCTACAGTCATGACTGCAACAGTGAAATACGATGAACATAGTACAGTTGTGTACACTTACCATAAATGTAGATGTTCGAGTGTCTTCACTGTTGCAGTCTGGGTTTCCCTCCCTCCTGTCCCCTCTTATTTTTACTTTTGTGTGGTTCCTTTTTTCACCATTCTTCTGAGATGTATTTGCAAAGGGTATGGGACCTTATTCATTTTGGGACTCCTGACATCTGGGGCAAGAAAAACTGGAGAACATGGCGTCGGCTGTCAGCTTTGTACTCCTGGCGCTCTGACGTCAGGGAGCGTGGCTGAACAGCCGACACCGGACCCAGACTTTGGGATTCTGGCCGACCGAGGACTGCCTGCCGGCAGGGGAGAACCCTACAGTCATGACTGCAACAGTGAAGACACTTGAACATCTACATTTATGGTAGGTGTACACAACTGTACTTTCTGCCTGCTCCTGAAGGACATAGACCTTCTCAGCCAAATAAAGGAATCCATTTTCTACCTCACCCTAACACTTCTCAATCTAGCTGCCAGGAGGATGGTCCATGACACCCACTTTGATGCCATATCCTAGAGAGGTGTTATCTATTCTTAAGGAGGCAAGAAAGCCAAACACCAGGAAATCATACATGGCAAAATGGAAAAAATTCTTTGTATCGTGCCACGGCTAACAGACTATTCCAGTTCAAGCAGACATTCATTCAGTATTGCTATACCTAGCCCACCTGTTTGAACAGGGCCTTTCTTACTCCAGCCCAATGGTTCATGCTTCGGCAGTTTCAGCTTGCTTGGAGACTAGTCCACCACTTTTGCCTCATCTGTACATTTAACTGTTTCTGAGAGGGGTGATACACTTACTATTTTCCAGGAGGGACCCTATCCCAGTTTTGGAAAAGCTAACCCTACCACCCTTCAAACTGGCTATCTCTGCTCCTCTCAAGATGCTGACTTGGAAGACCACCTTGTTATAGCTGTTTTTTCAGATAGAAGAGTCTGAAATGCAGACTGTCGTGAGTATGCAGAGACACAAAGGCAGGGTAACCCTCAGAACTATCCCTTCATTTACTCAGTCTTAACCAGACTATACATCTGCCAGTTTTCTTCCCAAATCCAGAGAACAAGGTGGAAATAGTCCGCCATCACTGGATGGCCACAGACAGATCAGGTACAACCTGGACAGAACAAAGACTGAGGACAGGGCAGACCAGTTGTTGGTTTCCTTCACAGTGGGGAAAATAGGACAGACCTATCCCAAAGCAAGCTATCTCAAAATGAATTGCAAACTGTATCAGGTTCTATTGCACATATCATGGAAAGTCTCTCCTTGGCTGCATTAGAGTCCATTCCGTCAGGCATGGCATAACTATCACTCTCTTTCTCAATTCAAACAATCCTAGAAGAAGCCACCTGGAGTGCTGCTATTCACACCTTCACAGAACATTACAGCTTAGGTCAGGCATCCAGGGACAGAACAAGATTCATCTCTGCATCCTGCAAAATATTATTTCCTAAAATCATTACTTCATCTCCTGTACTCTAAGAACAGCTTTGGGAATCTTCCCAAAGATTAGTACTACAGGATTTACTACAAAGAACATACTACAGTTGTGTCCCACTTACCATAATTGTTGATGTTCAAGTAGATCAGTCCTGAAGTACACATTCCCTTCCTTCTACCCCTCACTTATAGCTTCATAGGTAGGTACTAGGCTATTGACCCTAGGGCCTATATAAGCCTAGCCAAATGGTACCCTGGCTTTCACCACCCAAGAAAATTATTTTCCTGTGCCACAGAAGTGATCCCCAGGGTGAATTTCCTATCTCCCATCCAGTCATCAAGATTTTTCTTGAAGAGTGCTAATGAGGAGCTTTGTTTGATAAAGATAGGTAGTTTATCCAGAGTATGGGAAGTCTCTGGGACAGGAATCTATCCCTCCAGCATGTTCTGTTTATTGTGGTGGCAAGGTTTAGGTCCCTAGAGCATGTAGCTTACTGGGATTGGGATTTTTTTAAGTGGAGCATGTCCAACAGCTCTGGGTTTGACATAGCTTTGTATGTTAGGCAGAGATCGCCTCTGAGTAGGCAATATGTGATGGAGTAAAGCTGGAGTGTTTTGAGAAGGTCTGCGTAGGGCATCTGTTTGAGGCCGGTAATCCTCTTTGTGAGGTATTTCTGTGGCCTTTTCAGTTGTTGTAGATGTCTTGTGGGGTATATACCAAAAGGGGTGTTGTACTCTATAATAGGTCTAATGAGTGACGAGTAGAGGTGAACAATGACCTCTTTTTTCCTGGATGAGAAACCTTTTGTGATGAGGTGTGCCGCATAGAAGGATTTCCTGACTACTGTGGTGACGTGATTATCAAAGGAGAGACTGCTGTTCACCTGTGCCCCAAGGTCTCTTATCACACATTCGGTGTTAAGTAGACTACTGCCTATGTGGTAGTTCATGGCAACAGAGTTTTTACCAGAAGGAATGACAATGCACTTTTTGGCATTGAGCTTGAGGCCATGGCTTTGACAACAGGCATCTGTCTCAGTGAGGCCCTTTTGTAGGTTGTCCACATCGTTAGGAGTTTTGATTATGGCTCCTAGTTTGCAGTCATTTGCAAACTTCATTAGCCAAAGACCTTCTGTGTTAGTTTGAACTTCAGAGAAGTAGATACCAAACAGGAGAGGACCCAGGGCTGAACCCTGTGGTACTCCACTTGTCACTGGTCTGAAGTTGGATTTGGAGTCTGCTACTTTCACAGTGTGGGTTCTGTCAGTGAGCCAGTTGGCAACCCATCTTGTGACATAGGGATTTATACATGGTTTAGTGAGTTTATCTATAATTCCAGAGTGGGGGATGGTGTTGAAAGCCTTGGCGAGATCTAGATAGGCTGTGTGAACCACCTTACCCTCATCTACGGCTTTGGTGACCGCTTCAAAGAAGTCTATCAGGTTTAGGAGACATGATCTGCCTTTTACAAACCCAAACTGGGTAGGGTCCAGAGTTTGGAGATTACCAATGTCATTGTTTATAAGTTCCATGATAATATGTTCCATAGCCTTGCAGACCAGGCTCGTTAGGCTAATGGGGCAGCAGTTCCTGGGGTCTGTGGTGGCTCCCCATTTGTATAGTGGGATAACCATTGCTGTGCGCCATTCAGTGGACACAGAGCCTGAGGTGAGGCTATGATTGAACATGATACTTAGGTGGGGTGCCAGTTTGTTCTGTAGTTCATGTAGAATGCAGCCTGTGATGTTGTCAGGTCCCATGGATGCTGTGTTCTTGGCTTTGGAGAGTGTTTTTTTTTTACCTTTGCAGTCGTGATTACAGGAACTTTACATTCTTCCGGTATGGAGATGGGCCCTTTAGGGGATGAGAGGGGGGTAAAGTTAGCACTGAACCTGTCTGCCAGGATGTTGGCAATATCAGTTGGTTCTGTATATTTAGTGCCATTGTGCTGTAACTCAGAGCAGATCTGAGTGTTGCCATTGAGATTCTTGACATAGCTATAGAATGCTTTGTGGTTGTCTTTAGAATCAGTGGTGATTTTGTTTTCATAACAAGCTTTGGAGGATTGTATGAGGTACCTCAGCTTCTTACTCAGGCTGACCAGGGAGTTCCTCCAGTCATGGGATTTTAGTCTTTTTTGCAACAGTTTTTTTCTTCTGTTGTAGAGTTTGTTTATGGCAGGGGACCACCAGATTGGCTTCCTTTTTTGTACGGACCTTGTCTCATTCTGCTTCTTATTGTCCATTTGGCCCATGACAATCTTTTCCATGTGTTTCTTCCCTTTTGTGTTGACTACCAAGAACAAACAGTTGGGGAAGTCATGCTGTCCTCAAGCATTCAACTGTTTTCCCGACTTTGAAGGACCTGAAGATGGCACAGACGGACGCCTTTCTTATATCCTGACATCTGGACATTGGTCATAAAACATCCATTGGCTTGGGATGATGCTAAGATTCTGGAAATAGGACAGGTCACAGCTTTCTGCATGGCAGGTAGTCCCAAGGATTAGTGCTGCAACATTGATCTACTTGAATATCTATAGTTATAGTAAGTGGGACACAACTGTGCTTCATTCTTTTAAAACTGGCCACAGACTGGATTTACTCATACAAGAGAGTTGTTTGATGTACTCAAACCTGAAATTTCATCTTACTGCTTGGATTGTTGATACCTTTTAGGCACCTTTTTTGAGGATGTGCAAAAGGTAGTGAAGGAAGCTAAAAAAACTGGTACTAGAAGATCATATATGTGTAGGAGGAAAAGGTTTTCTAGTTGGTGCCATTTGAAGGACCAGAAACCTTTTAAGGTTTGGCTGCCTCTGGTTCTTGATTATTTGTGGGAGTTATTGTTCTCTGGCTTCTCTTACTCCTCTATCAAGAGACATCTGTGTGCCACTTCTGTTTCTCTGCTCTTAAATTCTGCTTCTTCCTGTTCCTAAGACCAGCAGCATTTGAAAGTGTTGTATAAATCTGTCCGCATAGATTATTATCCATGGTACAAACTGGTCTAGACTGGATATAAGTTACATTTCAAAGGAGCGTAGATGTTTAACTGAAAGCTTTGAAATGCATCTAGTAGCTATTTCAGGTCATGCACCAATAAGCACAAAGATGCAGGGTAATGTAATAAAAATGAAACACTGGCTGTTTTTGTTTATTCGTTAAAAACAATTTAAAGAACGGGTAGGAGAAGTAATATTAGAGTTATTAGGAAAGAGACATTTCTATAGAGGAGATAGCTAGGGGAGTGCGATACAATGAAAAATGACATTTAAAAATACAGCAGAAGTAAGAGAGAGATCTGGGAAAGAAGTAATAGAAGTTATTTACAGATGTCAAAGGTTAGGTATTGTAGAAAAAGTGTTATCTCACTGAGTAAGAAGAGCAACTGTTGAGTACTAAAGGAAAAATAAGGGCGAATTTAGATAGTATTTATAATATTTTAAAGGTTGTTGTTAAGCAGGTACTTTTTGTTAACAAATTCAGAGCACAAAAACCGCTTAGCACAATGATTTTCGCAACAGAAAATACTATTGCCAAACATCGGGAACATATGACAAGAAAACTAGCCAGAGATTCTACAGAGGTATTAGAAATAATTTGAAAATTCTATGCAGATTTGTTTTAGGCAGAGGAATGGATAAATGAGGAAAGGTCACACACACAAGTATTTATGTAAGAATTAAATATGGTAAAGTTAGCGAAGCCGACGTTAAAAAAATTAATAGCTAAGATAGGGATGAGATAAAAATGGTGATGTATAACCAATCAACAGGGATTGGAAATTAGGAGAAGAGAAAGTAAAAAAGAGATAAAAGTTTTATTTGAAAGTATTTTAAATGTTGGGACAGTACTTATAGGTTCATAGGTAAGTACTAGGCTATCTGCCCAAGGGCATTTATAAACCTAGCCAGGATGTGTTGGCTTTCGCCACCCCCTTAGATTAGTTCTCTGTGCCTCTGTCCAGCAGAGCCATTAGTTCCCTGCTTATCATCTTGAAAGTAAGCTGGGGTGGCTTACAACCCAGAGAGAGCAAAGAATCTTCAGACCCAACTTCATAACGACCAGTTTAAATTTCAAACAAGGATAATAAAGTGTTTGTTTATACTAACTATGAGAATAGCAAATGTGTTGCCAGAGTTGATAGATGTGGATCATTGTGGTTTTGTAGAGGGGAGGCGTACATTTGATATTAATAGAACAGTGCTGCTCCAGAGGAATGCAGAGAATAAGAAAAACATTCCTATTTCTTGTGGGTCTTTATGCAGAGAAAGCATTCAACTGGAAAAAAAAAACAGAACTATCTCCAAACAAATAGGCAGAAATAATACACCAAAATGAAAGAACACCACCAGAACTCGAAGCAACAAAGACCAACTACACGATTTAGCTTTAAAAACCTTTATTTCCCTCTTTCATTTTTAAAATACTTCATCAGAACAAAGTATGCTCAAACAACAAGCCCTTTTGTACAACTACAAACTAATAAACACCTACTTTAATTATTCAGTTAATCAGTTTGTGGAATTGATAACATATTGTATAAAAAACTAATTAAAAAACGTATGACATAAATGACACTGTTAAAAACAGTATTAAATGTATATAAAATACACACCAAATTACCATAATTAATTCACTTTTAACCTTCTACTTTTCATAAAACATTTTAACCCTAATTGATTTGTTGTTTCATATAAAAGGGCTTGTTGTTTGAGCATATTTTGTTCTGTTGAAGTCTTTTAAAGACAAAAGCGAGTATTAAAGGTTTTTACTGCTAAATCCTGCAGTTGTTTTTTGTTCCTTTGAGTCTTGGTGGAGGTCTTTCATTATGAAAGCATGCATAGGTTCATAGGTTCATAGGTTGGTACTAGGCTATTGGCCCTAAGGCCTATGCAAGCCTAGCCATAACAATTCCCTGGAAATTTCTTTCCACAATATTTACTTCTCTGGGCCCCTGTCTAGCAGGGCGACTGACATGAACCCCGGGGTGAATTTCCTATCTCCCATCCAATCATCAAGGTTCCTTTTGAAGTGGGCCAATGAGGTGCTCTGCTTGACATGTATGGGCAGTCTATTCCAGAGTATGGGGAGTCTCTGGATCAGGAACCTATCCCTCCAGCATGTTTTGTTCATTGTGATGATAAGGTTTAGATCCCTGGAGTTTGTGGCTCTGAGGGATTGGAATTTCTTTAAGTGGAGCATGTCCAACAGCTCAGGGTTTGACATGGCCTTGTATGTTAAGCAGAGATCGCCTTTGAGTAGACGATATGCCACAGAGTATAGCTGGAGTTTTTTTAGACGGTCAGTATATGGCATCTGCTTTAGGTCTGTGATTCTTTTAGTGAGGTATTTCTGTGGCCTTTCCAGCTGTTGCAGATGTCTTGTGAGGTACATACCAAATGGGGCATTATACTTTATAATGGGTCTAATGAGGGATGAGTACAGTGGGACAATGACCTCCTTTTATCTGGATGAAAAGCCCTTAGTGATGAGGTGTGCCACATAGAAGGATTTCCTGACTGTTGTGGTGATGTGGTTATCGAAAGTGAGACCACTGTCCACTGGTGTCCCTAAGTCTCTCATCACACTTTCGATGTTTAGTGTCCTGCCACCTATGTGGTAGTTCATGGGTACATGTTTTTTTCCAAAGGGGATAACTATACAGTTCTTGGCGTTAAGCTTGAGCCCATGGCCCTGGCACCAGGCATCGGTTTCTTTTTCTGTAAGGCCCTTTTGTAGAATATCCACATCATTTGGGGATTCAATAATGGCTCCCAGTTTGCAGTCATCTGCAAACTTTGTTAGCCATAGTCCCTTAGTGTTGGCCTGTACTTCAGAGAAGTAGATGCCAAACAAGAGTGGTCCCAGGACTGAACCCTGAGGTACTCCACTTGTCACTTGTCTGGAGCTGGATTTGGAGTTGGCTACTTTTACAGTCTGGGTTCTGTCAGTAAGCCAGTTGGCAACCCATCGAGTGACATAGGGATTTATGCCCAGCTTAGTAAGTTTATCTATGATTCCAGAGTGGGGGATGGTGTCAAAGGCCTTGGCGAGGTCCAGATAGGCTGTGTGGACCACCTTACCCTCGTCCACAGCTCTGGAGACCGATTTGAAGAAGTCAGTAAGATTCAGGAGACAAGATCGGCCCTTCACAAACCCAAACTGGGTGGGGTCCTGTGTTTGAAGGTTGCCAATGTCTTTGTTTATAAGTTCCATGATAATGAAGGTTGCCAATGTCTTTGTTTATAAGTTCCATGATAATGCGTTCCATGCCCTTGCAGATCTGATGGGACGGTAGTTCCTGGGATCCAAGGTGGATCCTCCCTTGTGGAGCGGGATAACTGTAGCTGTGCGCCACTCAGTGGGCACGAAGCCTGAGGTGAGGGATATTATGACTAGGTTAGTTAGTTAGCATTCGTATCCCCTGATGGAATAATAAGGTTAATTAGGAGAATTTATGAGGGGTCAGAAGAAAAAATTAAGGTGGAAGAGTACCTCTCTGATAAGATGTGTTTGAAAATGGAGAACATCGACATTTGTGCTGTAACAGAGACCTGGTTCAAGGCAGCAGAAAGCACCCCTGCAATACCAGGCTATAACTCATTTCACACCTTCCGGCCCCAGAACTTGGACCAAAGCTCTAAAGGTTGTGATGTTTCCATATTCATAAAGGATGAGCACACCTCCAGACTGGTAGCCCAACATAACGCATCAGAGATACTTCAGGTATAGCTAACATTGGGTAAGACAGCAATTCAGGTTGTAGCCTGCTATAGGTCCCCAACCATGTCCCAAGACTCACACTCCACATTCCTAAGCACCCTGAAGAATATTAGGGTCAACTACCCCTCCATTAACTGGGAAAACTACTCATGTACCAATACACTTCCCCAACATTTCCTGGACTTCATTAATTCCAATGCCCTGGACTAGCTCATTCTTAACCCCACTAGAGGTAGCAACAGGTCAATACTAACATGGACGACCGTTGATGTGAGAGTGTTCAATCTCGCCGTTTGTTCTTACACATGGGTTCGGAGAGCCGCTCTCTCGTCGCGGTCGCCGGGCTGCAAGCATCGAGAGAAGAAGCTAGAACTCCAGACAACCTAATACCCACCCCTCTGCCCTTTACCTCAGATCCTAGTTTAGCGCTGCAAATCATCACTTCTGGAGCTCGAACAAGACAACTAAAGCTAAAAGAAAATTTTTTCTTATTTCTTTCAGCATAAATTTATTCTATAAGTGTTGTTAGTGACGTGTGTGTGTGTGTGAGGTTAATTGAGGTCTCCTCGTTTCGTTTTTAACTTTTTTTAAACTTATTAGAGAAGACTCCCCTTATATTCTCTACCCTTGGATTGAACATTGAATTGACATTTTTTTTTTTTTTTTTATTTGACGATTTCACGGTTTCTACCACCTGACTTTGACTTCTCACCCTTTTACTGCTTAAGATTAAGATTTTAAGAGAAGGCTAAAATCTGGATTCAAAGCGTTCAAAATGTTTCTGGCGTGTGTCTGTCTTCCTTCAATACATATCATCTTTCCTCTGTTCTATTTGCTTGACTGCCATCTACTGCTCTCTTTCTGTGGGAGTCATTGGGAGGGACAGGGGGGAATAAACTCTCATGGATAGGGTTAGGGGTTTTCAGCTTCAACCTTTCATCCTTTTCTTTCAGGCTTCAGATCCAAATCAGGTCGGATCCGGAGAGAAGGGAGCCAAGAAGCCATCCAGGAGCCCAAGCGCGGGTTCACGGGTTCGTGTCCCGTTCCGGAGACCGTTCAGTGAGCTGATGGGCTGGGTGTTTCAGTGTTGGAACCCGGGTCCAGACCTCCCTCCTTGACACCTCATCGGTCGTCCACTCCCGACACCGTTCCCGCTGTCGTGCCTCTCCGACACCACGACAGGTCATCCAGGCCCCTCTCCGACTGGACTCTGTTGACCCCCATGGGTCTCTATCCTGGTTTCCATCCATTCTCTCCCCAAACCTCCTCTCCCGAGACCCTCCATCTCTTCCTCCGACCTGAAGACCTTCCATTATCTCCCCGGAAGAGTCTTTGGAGCGGAAGAGTCCTTTCTAGAGTGCCGACCGCGCCCTGCGGATCGGCCCACCACCGGTCGGCCGGGGTGGCACCTTTCTCTCGGGTCGATCCTTCCCTCCTCGGTGTCCGCCGGAGAGCGGTCCGGGCCAGTCGTTTCGACTCTCCTCTCGGGCCTCGATGTTTTCGTTCGCTGTCTCCCTCTCTCGGGGGGGATCGGGGTCGGGCCTCTTTGAGAGATACTCTTTCTGGAACCGGGAGATACCTCGGTTGTTGACCCAGAGGTGTCCCTCACCCCGGGTGGTCACCAGACAAGAGGACCCCTCACATCCTCCGAGGAACCAAAAGGACCGCCGAACCCCCACATCCAACCTCTACCGAGCCATCTCTCACTCCACCTACGTCCTGCGCTTTCCCCACCCCCACCCCTCGGACCTCGAAGCTCGGATGTGTCTCCTGAGAAAAGATTTAAGACCCGGAGAAACAGAGAGACACTTAGGATCTGATGAGATCGAACACAAGAGACACTGACAAAAGAGACCTGAAGGTGAGACACTTACACTCTCTTGATTGAGTCCCAGAGTCTACTATTGAGTTGAGGTCTCAGAGTTGTCCCTTAGTCCCCTTCTGAGTCAGTCTCTGAGCTGGTTCTCGGAATTCAGAGGTTCTTCCTCCTCCCTTCCCCTTCTGGAGGATGAGTGATAAGCTCCTGGGGTCTGATGGCACCATGGGAACCCTGACACGTGGAACGCAGTCCCTAATAATAAATAAGTGTATTACTGCGAAGGGCATGGGAGACACCTGACCACAAAGGAGTTCACCAGGGAGCAAAGGTGGCAGCAACCACGACTGAGAAAGGAGATGTCGAATTCCCATCGGCTGTCCAAAGGTCACTGAAGATTCTAGGACTATGGATTAGATATGAAAGAGCGATTTTTTTTTCATCTGTTTTTCCAGCCTAATCTTTTTCTGGGACTAAATTTTTACATTACACATCTAGCTTTTGATTCAGTTCAGAGACTTAGGATACCGAATCCCTTACACATCTTTGATGCCTTTGTTTCAAACAAGAAGTTCCACACATAACAAGTTACATCCATGTGCCACTGATCCATGAGGCTCGCTGAGACAGCAGCCAAGCCAGGCGGCCAGCAGATAACTCACGCATAGACGCTGACAATCCGACAAGCGCTTCTCATTGGATGGGAATTCTTCAACTTCCTTCGCTTATCTTCCAGCATTGGAGATTGATAACTTCTTGGCCCAAAGTAAAGGAGAAGTCTACAGCCCCAGTGACCCAGGAGGGAAAGACCACCTCATTGTGCCCCCGCTGTTCCCACCCCAAGGAGACCCACCCCAATGTGAAGGAGCTTTCCCAAAAAATGGCCAGTCCAAAGGGAAAACATCCAGCCCCAGAAGGGCAGGAATGAGAAGGCAGAGCTGGAGGGGCAGGGAGGAGGTGGATGAACCCCCAGAGCGCAGTGATGCAAACAGGCAGAGAGGGAGGCCAGCACTGAGAAGGAGGCAGCCTTCCCCCACAGGCCAGGCGAAAGAGGGGGTCATTGTGAAACCTCCCCAGCAGCTTAAAAGAGCACTCCCCTGGAGGCCACTCCTGATGCACTGAAGACTAGCCAGTGTACCAGCCCAAGTATGTTACTCCTGGCTACATCCCTCCCTTTCAAGAAGTCTCCATTCCGAGCAAGACCCCCATCCTATACTCCAGCTAAAGAAGAACCCAGTCAGTAGAAACAAAAACCAAAATCCAGTATCAATACCACTGGAGGTTACCTAACATTCAAAGAGTTCACCAAAAGAAATAAAAGTCCTGAAGGACTACCCAGCTGACCTACCTTCCCCACCTAAGCAAAGAGAAAGAAGAAAGTGCTCAAGGTTCTTCTGGACCTAATTCCAACCAAGGACTTCTCGAAGAAGAAAATAGATCTGAAGGACTGGATGTGCTCCCGATCCTTCCACAAAATTCAAGAGGCGCGGCTCATCTGGCCTCGCAGCTGCTGGGAGTTACTAGCACATGCAAATGGTCTGCCCTCATCCAGTTTCAGCCCTGCCCCTTTCTGCTGCAAGCAGCAGTCAGTTTCACCAAATGCCTATGGTCTTGGGATGCCAGAGGAGTTTCCATTCGACCTGCCCCTTCTTTCGATACTCCTGAACTGGGCAAGGGATCATGATCCGCCGTGTTACACCGAAGGGCAGGTTTCCACTTCAAATCTCCAGGTTCACTCTCGATCTGGCCGGTGAATTGATTACTTTTAGACCAGCCATTCAACTCTAGAATTTCCGGGGAGAGGAATTTAACACTAATTCATCACAAGAATTCTTATGGTCATCGGGCAATAGGATATCTCACCACAAATCAAATATTCTTCCCCTCTATCAGGGATCCTCTTCTCTCATTGGGTCACTCTTGTAGCCTCCTTCATGGAACCATATCAATAAAACTGGTTCTGAGAAAGGCTCCTGAGAGTTCTAAAAACACACTCAAAATTGGTTCCACTGGAAAACTCTGGTGGCCTCTGATGACAATGTACATGCAATTACCATTACATGCTACCCATTCTAGCTACACGGCAATGGACTAACAACACACAATCACATCTCTGACAGCTGACTTCGCATACAAAGTTTCACATCAAGTAAGGGACGGACATCTTTCTAGTCTGGTTCAAACCATCTTCAGGACAGACAGCCCAAGCTACTCTGCAACAGGGGACTCTAGACTTGCTAAAAGCGACCACAGAATCCAAGGGGTGTGGCTGCTCTTAACAGACAGTCCAAGACAAGAGGAAGGGAACAACAGTAATCACTTTTGCAATGTCTGTAGTTGGAGGGACTGCAGTTCCAAGGGACACAAGGTGATCGCAGCACCATGGAGAGTACGGCGATTGTTTGGCACAGGCTGAGTCTAGCAAACGCCATATGGATCGCAACAAGCAAAGGGGGTCTGCAGTCGGCCATAGTGCAGAGGCTGAGGTCAGCAATCCACATTGTTTTAGCGCGATCTCTCCAAAATGCAGCTGATGTGGCTCAATTGGGGTAGGGCTCTCAAACGCTTTTAAGAAGATTTTTCTCCTATGTGGTTTCGCCTGCTTTCCCACCCCATGCAAGATATTGCAGTCTCATTCCTGTACGCTGTTCACAAATCCTGGACCTTTCTTTTTGCACAACTTTTTCCCCTGACCTGAAACTGGACAGAGCCAGATCTACCTCCATTCTGGCCAAGGGGCGATAATCCTCATTGCTTCTTCCTCTGTTCCCTTTTTTACCCCCTTCCTCACTGCCAGCCACTAGTCTACTGACGGACCTGGTCAGGGTCCTGCAGGTCACTCGATCTGGACATCTAGCAGCTTTTCACCCCTCACCCTTCTTTTAGTGCTTAGCTCTAAAGGCTCTGCACTGGGCGCACAGTCAGGTCTTCTGGCTTCTTCTCTCTTAGTACTACACTAGTGGCTTCCAAATCCAACTTTCTTTGGTCTTCCAACCAACTAGAGTATTAAATGAACTGCTTCTTGTAAGGCTCATCTGGATTGGACCCATTCCTTAGGACCAGTTCCAGACTCCTGGGTTTCTGGACTTTTGAGTGCAATTCCAACTCATTTCATTTTTTGACCTTGGAATAGGGCCAAGTCTACAAGAATGGCACACTTTTCTTGGAATTTTACAGGACCTTTCATTATTACTTTTATATTTTGAACCTTACTCCACTTTCCATCTCATCCATCTCTTATTATCCAAATTGATGGTAGGAATCTTGAAGGCTCCTTCCTTATTAGAAAAGGCCCCTCTTATTCACTCAACTCAAGTGCCTCTCCTTTCTCACGCTGGTGTCTGTTGTCTCTTTCTATCTAATTACCTTTCTCAGGAGAGTGTCTACAGCATTCTCTTTTTCAATCCATAATTTAGAGTAGTTAATCCACATTTTGATATAATATACATCCGTCCACACCCCCCACTACTTTTTACCAATCACTTTAAATGAATTATCATGTCTGACAAACTCATCACTCTATTGAATTCAGTCAATATTACACAGAAATAAAGTCCAACAAGAAATTCCTTCAACTAAACTAGAACTTGCTGACAGTATAAATTTACTTTTATCAAGAAAACCCAAATTCATCATTGGCTATTCACTGATTATGGTGACATTATACGCCTGGCGGTAATTTTATTGAAACAATGATAGATCAAATCAAATCTGATTTCATTACTAAGCATTTTGCTTTCAGCAGGGTACACAAATATCTGATTAACAATAGGACACCACCATTTTTGGACAACTTGTTACCTGTAATCTAGGACTCTCCACAAACATTCTAGGTTTCTATTACAAACTGGACATTTGTGCCACTGAGTCAGCTTAATCTCTCACAATCATATCTCATTCTACCATTAGAGACAATGTTCTTGGAAGAACAGTTCATAGCTTTGTTCTTCTACATTTAATTCTCCATTGAAAGTGGCCCAGGTCTTGTTGGCATCTCCTGATAGAACAGGAGTCCCAGTTGCACAATTTGTATATGAAGAATATATGATGCCTTGTAATATATATTAATTTGGATCTGCATTGTAGGTGGCTTTATGTAATTTTTGCATGAGTGTTCTCTGACTGCTTGTTTGTATGCAATTGGTTGCTGTATGGTGTTTCTGGGGGAGTGTTGGATCTTAATGTGTCGAGCTTCTTCTCTCTCGGGAGGTTTTGCATTATTATGTCACGGTATTAGAGGTCTCCGAGAACCCATGTAAGAACCTTAGGCGATGATGCCGTCCACATGGCTTGGCCGGGCGAGGATGGAACCTTTCTGTACCAATAGTCATCTCCTCCCTGGTTAGATCTGACTACAAACTAATCACCTTGGAAATCTACATCCCCGCAAAGGTAACCACCATGAAAAACTTCTCCAAAGCTAACTTTGGGCTTCTGAAAACAGAGGTGGCTAACTTAATGGCACTCATGCAAATGGAGGATAGTTGCATGACTGCCGAATCATACACCAATACACTGTATGAACATATAAACAAATGCATGGATCTTGCCATACCCAATAGAACCAAGACGCTCTCCTCCAAAAAAAGGAAGCCAATCTGGTGGCCCACTGCCATAAACAAACTCTACAACAGGAGGAGGAAACTGATACAGAATAAGGTGAAGTCCCAAGACTGGAAAAACTCCCTTATCAGCCTCAACCAAAAAGTTGAGATCCCTCATCAAATCCTCCAAAGCTAGCTATGAAAACAGAATTGCAGCAGATAGTAAAGACAACCAAAAGGCCTTCTCTAGTTATGTAAAGAATCTCTGCAGCAGTATCCAGATTTGCTCTGAGCTACTGCACAATGGTACCTCCTATACTGAGCCAACATATATTGTCAGTATACTGGCCGTCAGATTCAGTGCCAACTGTACCCCCCCCCCCAAAGGACCAATCACAACACCAGTAGAATGCCAGGCACCCAGTATTACTGCTTCACAGGTTAAAACAGCACTGTCCAATGCCAAGAATACAGCATTTACCAAGGGAAATGACAGTAAGGGCATTAAAATGGTCCTCACTTATAGCAGTGACGTGGGTAACATTTGCGATATCATTAAACGACATTGGCAAATACTGTACACTGACCCAGAGCTTAAGACACAAATAGGGAATGCTCCGAAATTTATTTTCAGGAGGAATAAGAATCTAAAGGATATATTATGTAAGGAACCCAGTAATAAGTGAAATATTAAGATTAATAGTAAAGGTACCTTCCCATGTTATCAGTGTAAGGCTTGTCACTTCATATTGCAATCTCAAATATTTATACATCCCGGGACAAATAAACAATATGTTTTTGAAGGATATGCTGATTGTAAAACTAAGAATTTGGTATATATAGCTGTATGTCAAGGATGTGAAACTTATTATGTGGGGAAAACCAATAATATGTTTAAGACCAGAATTTATAAACATTTATCAGATATTAGACTTGGTAATGAGCATAATGCTTTGGCATTACATGTGAAGGATAACCCTACGCATTCATTTCTATTTATGGTGATACAGGTTGTGATTCCAAACACCAGGGGGGGCAATTTGGTAAATGAAACTGAATGTGCTGAAACCAGGTGGATAGTGCGATTAGGAGCAGATAGGTCTCCTGGTATTAATGGGTATATACCTTTAAAACCCATCCTAAAGAAAAGGAGGGCTTTTTATTGAAATGTGATACGCTGATATTTATTTTAAATATGTGAGGTCTTACACTGTGTGTTATCTGATGAAGGGCATATGGCCTGAAAGTGCCCATCTGTGTAAATAAAGTTTTATGGTACTTTTATCAACGTGGTTATCCTCTGTTTGCTTGTTTTTGGATATTCGTGGATCTGCTACGTACAGAGGACTTTGGTGCAAGAGACTGTTTTTTCTTAGCTTATAGAAGAATGTGCCATCCATGAGGCAGATGGTGGCATGGCTGAGATCATACAAATTTCTGACAGTTGTGAATACCAATACAGTTAGGTCAGAGGCTGTATCTATGGCACGTTTCTCAATGAATATAGCATTCTTAAGTGGAAACCTACTCAAATCTACAGTTTCCACTGTTATGTCTGGATATGCCTGCTTCCTATGTATCCTACCCACTTGCTGTAAGAAGGCTTTGTGGCTAGGTAGCCTGGAGACATAACATAGCTTTTTGTTTAAGCTCGGTGTACATCAGGTACCTCTCCACCTGTACTGAATTACCCATATTACTATGGGCAGCTGATTTACAAAGCTTTTTGCCATAAGACAGTGAAACTGTAACTGCTCTGCCTTTGCAGTCATCAACATGCTTATATGTGCAGCACCAACATTTTTTGCAGTTGACTGTTCTTTTTAGGTTATACACGTAGCCATCAATTATTAAGATATCCTTACCCTCTTGTGATATTGTAGTAGGGTACAAATTGATTACCACTCCAGCTCTGTGGTGTGTACTGTCCACCATGTTTGTGGTACTATGTATAGGCTCTTAATGTGGTGGACTCACTTTTAAAGTAGTTGGCTGTACAGCAGTATTTTCAACGTTGTGATCTCTGTACCAGGAAGAGAAGTTATGGGTGATAGTAGAGTTAAGGGAATTTATTTATTAGAGGTAGAGGACAAGAATTAAGTGGGATAAATTGCTTCTTTCCTTAAAACATGGTAGTTTTGGATTACCTCATTTGAAGGGTTGCTTTAGAGCTGCACAACTGAGGCTTGTATACCTAACACAAGCAGAAGGTTACAAACCAATGTGGAAAGGCATAATGATGTAATAGGGATGAGTTTCGGAACTAAGAAGAGAGTAGGATTTTGGATCCAGATCATTAAGTTGAATAACATACAGGATATTACATTTATAAAGTAGCAAAAAGTATTCTAAGAAGTAAGCTAACATGGGAATTGAGAAAGATTTTACCAACTGGGATGACTGCAAATAGAGGTATAGAAAATAGGCAAGAGTGGGGAAGAATTTATTGGAAAAATTAGCAAAGGAACCAAGGTATTGGTGGTAACTTATTAAGGAGGGGAATGTAATGGAGTATATGATGCCAAGCTGATATTTGGACTGCAGATTAGAGACTGCTTACCTTACCGGGGATTGATAACATTGTGTATACAAAGAGAAAGGGATTAGATGAGTGCTGATTGAAACACCAGCCCTGACTTAGGTGTTAGTTGAATCTAGACCAGAAGCTGCCATTAAAAAAAGGTATAATTAGAAGAGCATATAAAACATTTCATGATAACTATATCAGTCAATCAGAAGGGGATATAAAAGATTGGGAAGAAGGCCTGGAAAAGCAGGAACAGTTGAATATCTCTGTACTGTTCCCAAATATGTAACAAAGTTCAGTATGTTTAGGATTTTTATTTGCATTGGTATTCTTATATTCCAAGCAGATTTCAGAGAACTTTTCCTCAGATAGACAAATTGTTGGAAGTATGATGGGAAAGAGAAAAATAACTGGGAACATTGTTTTTTAATGTAACAAATGGCAGATTAAAAAAAAAAAAATCCCTACACTGTACTTTGTCAGAAATGTTGGGGGAGCATAATAGTATAACTAAGGAAATTATTGTTTTGGGAGATATAGGATCTGAACTGCATAGACACAGTAAGGCCTTGCTAAATTTAATGCTATTCACTGCCAAAAAAACAATTACTGGAAATTGGATCTCAGACTCTAAATCAACTGTAAATGAAGTATTGAATACTGTAAAGGAGATAAAAGAATTAGAGGTTTGACTTTTATTTCTATGTAATTTACTCCTCCCCGTCACTAAATGGGAAATTAGTGGAACAGGTTAACAGAGGGGTAACTGAGGAAAAGGGAAGTCTGAATAAAAAGGTCAAGTCTGGAATCAGAGGAGTTGTGTGATAGAAGGATGCCAAAGAAGCTGAAAAGTAAGGTGTACAAAATAATGGTATGACCGGCACTAATGTATGGTACAGAAACCTGGGCAGTGAAGGCAGAGCAGTTTGAAGAAGCTAGAGCTGATGGAGGTGAAGTGTCTTCGATAAGTGGTAGGATGCACACTGTGGGACAGATGAAGAAATGAGGACATCAGTGCAGAACCCCAAGTAGCTTCAATTGCAGAGAATGTCAAAGAGCTTAGATTATGGTGGCTCAGGCACATGTGCATGAAAACAGAAGACAATCTAGTAAAGAAGATCTGAGACAGATGCAATGAAGGTAAGAGAAAATGAGCGTATCCAACAAAGAGATGGATGGATTGTTTGAGAGAAGACATGACAGTCAGGCATGACTTTTGAAGAAGTTGAGAGACTGGCATTGAACCAAGAAAGATGGCAATAGTTGCTGTGACTCCTAGACCTCACATAGAAAAATGGGGAAAAAGGATATTGATGATGAAGATGATGATGATGAAATGGAATCCATGGGAACAATACATGCAGAATAATGTTCATGAATGAATTTTAAAGGAAGGTAGAAGTTCAGCAATTTATGTAATGCTGGAGTGAATAATTGTTAAAAAAAAAAGAAAACATACATATAATGCATGAAGTTAATGATTTTTTTTCCTTTACTATAACTCTATGTGTACCACTTATCATTTTTCTATATGCAAAGTTAATAATGGTGTTTAAAAATACTGAAATAAAGACATTATCAGAAAGAAAAAAATTCCAATTTCTGTCTAATATTCAGGAACAGGACAGCAGAAAATATCAGAACATTTGAATACATGATTAATAAGCTTAAATTTTCTGTTAAGTGTAATAGATGAATAAAGGGGCAATGAGCATTATAATATATCATTGGGACATTCTTAGATCCTTTGGTGACTTGAATGACTTTATAGATACAAGACTGAATTTGACATTTTAGTGTATAAACAGTTTAAAACAGAGATGAGCCCATGTTAAAGACATCACAGGCCAAGGCAAAAAACACATCTGCAGAGAAAAGGAACAGTGCCTTGCTGTAACTACAGTCAGTGTAAATCTATAAGTATTTTGACACCCAGTAACTGGCAAACCTACACATCTTTCTTAATTTTTTTTATTTTCAAATACATTTGAATGAATTCCATAGTATTTATACATAACATTTTAAATAATTATGTACACTATTTACATTAGCCTGACACTATAGCAGATCTTAATGTATACAGTTACTTTATAAGTATGTCCAATCCATTATCAGAGTGTCTGATCAATTATTGTATAGTGTCAATCAACGATAAGACTTTTCCCCAAGGGTTGTTGATAAATGGCTTTGGATAAATTCTTAGTTCTTTCATTTTAATTTCCAGTAATACTGTGGTCTTCAGTAGGCTGTAGAAGTCTTCCAAAGTTGGTATTGTGTTTGTATTCCATTTTCTTGTTATACACTTCTTTGAAATTGCAAGTATAGTCCATACTAGATACATGTTTGACCTATTCAAATGAGGACCTTCGTTCACATTTAATAGTACAATAGCTGTAGTTAAATAAAATGATTCATTAAATAAAGCTTGTATAAAGTTACTAATACCATTCTAAAATGGCTTAATTTTAACACAATCAAAGAAAATGTGGTACCAGTCTGCATTGTGTACTTGCTGACATCTCCAACATATTCCTTGTATGGAAGAACTAATTTTACTGATTGGGGTTAAGAATGCTCTGTGCAAGCATTTCCAATTAAAAAGTTTCCAGTATTGTGTAAAGGATGTATATTTTATCGATAATAAGATATTTGTTATAATATCTTCAGTTAACTGTATTGAGTGTCCTTTTGTTATATATTTCCAATATGAGATTTTGAGTGTTGATTTATAGTTTATCAATATTTTGTAAAGTTTTGAAATGCTGTTTCCCATGTCAAAGTTATTATATATGATTTCATGGGTTCCATTCATAATTTCAAAATACTGAAATCCTGAATTTCAGTATTTCAAAATTAGAACACCGAAGCCTTGAAATCCCAAAACACCAGAAATACGAAATTCAAAATCCCAAACTACGGAGATTTTGAATTAGCGCTTTTGGTGTTGCAGTGTATGAATGGTTAGGTGTTAGTTTGGGTATGTATGTATATGTAAGTGTGTTAGTTAGGGGCTTTAGTGCATGTCATTGTGTGTTGTGACTGTGATGTGTGTGTGCGAGGGACTGCGAAATGTGTGGGTATAAGTTACCTTTGTGTGTCTGATTGTGCGATCTCGGAGTTAGTATATATAAGTAGGGGGTGTGGGGGCAAAGCTCCCCACGTAGGGGGTGCAGGGGGGCTTGCTCCCCTGCTTATATGTGGTCCAGGTTTGTCTGTGTTCTTGTGGGGGGAGGTTGTGTGTATTTTTATGTGTGTGCTGTGTGTGTAGTGTAGGTTCGGGATTTTGAGTTTCGCCATTATGGGTTTTCGGGATTTGAAGCTTTTGGCTATGTAATTTTGAAATAATGAAATTCGGGATTTCAGTATTTTGAGATTTCATAGTGAACCCAATTTCATATATGTGTTTCGTAAATTTAGGTATTTCTTTAAATGAAGAATTGTTAATTATTCTACTTAAATCTTATGAATTTGACAGAATACTCTGTAAAGTTAGCCAGTCTTGTTGTGGAATTTTGTATGTTGTTTTTATTTCTTGCATATCTAAAACTTTTAGTTCTTTGATACATTGGAGTCAACAAACAAATCCTTTATGTTCCCAGGAATTAATAATATCTCTATATATTTTATTTGGAAAGTTCTTTGTGACTATAAATGGTGTTATAAGATCAAACCAGATTTTTAAATCTATGTTTGCATTAATAATTTTCCTAAATGAGTCAATGTAATAATTAATCATACGAGTTTCAGTGGGTTTAGTTATGTTATATTGCATACTAATGCATAATATGTGCCAT
The DNA here is from genome assembly GCF_019279795.1 of Protopterus annectens. Lineage (NCBI taxonomy): Eukaryota > Metazoa > Chordata > Ceratodontiformes > Protopteridae > Protopterus > Protopterus annectens. Next base: position 380,645,148 of record NC_056745.1, read on the forward strand.
GGCAAATTGTTTTTATCTGTTATTTGAAATTTTTTTTGTAAATCAAATTCATTTATTGATATTACAGTTAGTAATTCTTTCCAATTTGCAGAGTAATTTGGACTTATCCAATCTGAGATTGTTTTAGATATTGATGCTTTTATATATGTTTCTATATCAGGAAAGTTTAATCCTCCCTGTTTCCATGGTCTGCTAGGATGTATTAAAGCTATTCTTTTTATTTTGGGAAACCATAAAAATGTAATTAGGCATGAATTTATTTCTTTAAGTGTATTCCTTTCTGGTAACAGTTGGATTGCCAAGGCTATTTCGGATCTTGGGCAGCAAAACCATTTTTATTAACTGTAGTCTATTTTGAAATGTTAATATTATTTTGTTCCATTTTTCCATAGAGATTTTAATTGTATTGATGATATTATTGTAGTTTTTTGAGACTAATTCATTATTATCCTTGCATAACTCAATTCCTAGATATTTTAAGGTAAATTCATGTTTCCCTATGATGTGATCCCCCTTAGTCTCCAGTTCTTTTTTTTGTATTTAAAAATAAAAAATTTGATTTTGATTTATTGAAATGGAGTCCTGAAGTCATGTGAAATTTGTCAGTTAATATATCTTAATTCTTCTAATGTCTCTTTTGTATTAGATAATGTTAGTAATATGTCATCAGCAAATAGCATTACTTTAGAATTGTATTGTTCATAAACATCTATTCCTTTGACTTTTATATTGTTACGAATTGAATCTGCCAATATTTTAATAGCCAGAGCGAAGAGAATCAGTGACATGGGACATCATTGTTTAGTGCCTTTTGTTATAGGTATAGATTCAGAGGTAAAAGGACCTAACTTGACATACGCTAAATTATTTGTATATATATATATTCTTTAAGAGATAAACAAAGGATGCAGGAAATTCAAATAACATTAGGATTTTGAATAAATAGTCCCAATTTAGGGAATCAAAGGCTTTCTCTATATATAAGCCAATTATGAGTGTTTATTTTCTTTATTAACATAGTCTATAAGAGAAATTGTCCTTTAAATATTGTCATGTATGTGTCTATGATATATAAATCCAGTTAGATCATTATTTATTGTTTTGGATAGTGGTATTTTCATTCTGTTAGTTAATATTGTCACAGATATCTTATAGTCATTATGTAATAATGATATATGTCTATATGAGGTACAGTGGTTTGGGGATTTGTTTTCCTTTAGGATTGGTGTGATTAAGGAATATCTCCAAGAGGGTAGTATTAAAGCTTGTGACTGAATTTCTAATAGAGTTTTAAAAGTTTATATATTTCCATAATTATGTCATCTATACCTGGAGCTTTATTATTTTACCATCTTTTATTGTATTTGTAATTTCTTTGTAGGATATGGGTGCTTCCAGATCTAGTTTTAATTTTTCTAGTATTTTTTTTATTAGAATATTTTTCATCTAGATTTAATTGATCAATATGTATATTTTCTTTTTTGAAATGTTCCATATAGTGATTTCTATAAGCATCAAGAATGTCACCTGTATCCGAGACATGTTTCCCTTTCATTTCATGGAAGATACTTTTAATATTGTTAGCTTTTGATTGTATTTTGACTCTTGTGGATAAATTATGTAGCTATTTAGGAGAAGTGGCCAAGGTATTACTTTTTAGTCTTTCTAAAGCTAAACTACTTTTATGTGTTAGAATTTCATTGTATTTATTGTTTAATACTTCTACTTTCTTTTTCATCTCCAAATGATTTTGATTTTTTCAGCTTTTACTAACAAAAGTTTGGATTGTAGATTTAATAATTCAGAATCCCCTTCTCTGATTTTTTATACCAAGTTAGGGTTTTACCATATATGTAAGCTTTTAATGAGTCCCATATCATTATTTTGTGGTGTAATTAATGCCTAAGAAGAACTGTAATTCAGATAATAACCAGGGTTTGAACTCTTTAATTTTAGTTATATATGCTGGAATTCTGGAGTTAAAGATTAATGGTTTCTACACATTTTGAAGTTTTAGTATCAATGAATTGTGATCTGAAAAGGGGCAGGGAGTGATTGAGAAATTAATTATTTTAGAGTGTAAGTCATGGGCAGCAAATATTTTGTCTATTCTAGTTTGGGTACCAAATCTGTGATCTTGATGGGAAAACAAAGATGTATCTTCTTTGAATTTGAAAGTATCTGCAAGATGAAATGATTCTACCAACTTGTTTAAAGCTTTTGATGCAGCAGATGTATGCAGCGGTCATTTATTTGTAGTTTCAGAAATATCAAGTATACAGTTAAAATCTCTTCTTAATATTAAGTTGCCTTTATAATTATTGGAAATTAAATCCAATTATTTTTAACAGTTCCTGTGCCAATGCCTGGGAACCAGTATAGATTGGCTAGGGTCCATATTCTGTTATTATATTTAATTATTATTAATGCCATAAGGCCTTCTTTATCTTCGTACTTATAAATGATTTCTGGGTTAATCACATTTGTTTTCCATAAAACTATTACTCCTTTTGTCTTTGTCTTATTAGTGGATGGTGCCAATATCATATATTCCTTAGGATTCCATTTGTAATTGTCATTTGTTTTGAAACTAGTTTCTTGAAGGAAGGCAATTTCTACTTTGTTCAGTTTTAAATATTTCAGTAGATTTGATCTCTTGCTAGGATTGTTTAAGCCATTGGTATTTAAAGATAATAAAGTTAAATCCATCTTATGTTATTTAGACTATGCATTTTTTGTTTTATTGTGACTATTAAACATTTTCCTTTGATAACTGTAGAGCATATGTTTGAGCTTTTAAAGGAAATTATCAGTTTTATACTTTGAGTGTTTACCAATACCAAGTAATGCTTTGGTCAGGCATACTAAAATGTTTTTGTGAAATAAATTTAAATTAATAAATGTTAAAACTAAGATCCGCACTAGCATGGAATTAAAATCATTCCTAAGCTGACTGATAAACCTAAGTCCATCAGATTATCACTCATACCTTGAACATTTGCGCTCCTTAAATTGAATTATCATATGGAGAATATTTGAATTGGAATAAGCAATATTTATATTATTTGGACAGATATAGTACTATTGTAGATTAGACAGCATTCTAATACAATATAAATGTCTATATATTGTATAAGCAATTAATGGGTCTGTATTAGAACGTCGAAGTTTTAAAACTTCGAATGTTCTAATATCGACCCCTATTCAGCAAACGCTGACAATACCAAACATGCAGAACAGCAAATTTTTTCCCACACCAAACAAACTGCAATCCACACACATACACTAAAAATCCTACATTTAACCCTACACTAAACTGTACAAACACTACTATCTATCCACTTACCTTAACCCAAACCCTAACCCTAAGGTCCGTCACTATCGCACACTCATCTCACCTGCACCCTAACCCACCTACCCCACCATAACCCTCATGTCCACACAATTGCACACTTATCTGACCTGCATCCTAACTCACCTAACCCGTGCCCTAACCCTCACGTCCACACAATCGCACACTTACCTGATCCCAACCTGTAACTTTCTACTGCAGTGCTGAAAATAGCGAAGCCACAGAAACGGCCAACAGAATTCCTTCCCTAGGAAGAAATTCAGTGTTCTGCAGCTTTGCTATTTCAGCGTTCACTGAATAGGAGTCAATATTAGAACATTCAAAGTTTTAAAACTTCGATGGTCTAATATAGACTTGCATTTAATATTTACATGAAAGTTAGATGACAAGCAATTCAATCATAGTAAAGGTAGGATGTATCATTTAAAAAAAGTCAAAAGATTATAGTGCACAGTTATTTAATATATTCACCCTTATTGATGAAGTCTTTCAAAACTTATTACATAATACAAATAGTTGGTAATAATATTTATACCCAATATTAATAATACAATGTCTTTTACTGGATATAACAGAAGTTATATTTCATTGTTTGCCAGCATTTAAGTAATCACTTTGTTGCTAACTTACTTAAAGCATCAAGTTTGTTTTATGTGAACATTGATGAAAGGTAGTGCATTTTAATTATCAGTGCATCTTTCTTCCCCCCATTTCCTACACATTTTCATATCTGGCATTTCTTATTATAAAATTAGTGAAATTATAGGTTAAAAACAACAAATTCACTTATTGTGATTAATGATTACAAGTTCCCTTTCCATATTCATAAATTGTCATTTATGGCATATAATGAAAGTTTTTAGATTTAAATGGCAACTTTATGTTTTGTATAATCAGCAAAGGTTAAACTGAGTGATTATTGTCAATTTAATACTGTTTGTTCAAAATGTGATTGTTCCATTCATTGGCATTCCTAGATCAGGCTACTGTTGTTTCCCTTGAACAACTTTGTCAGTTTGATGTCATGTATAAAACACTAGTTTTCTTGGTAAGAGCTTAAGTATGTATGGTGAAGATGGGTTACAAAACCATAAGTCAAGTTAAAGCAATTATATGACTTGTTATGCACATTTACTTATATGAGAAAATCATCATGCTTCCCCTTGATGTTCAGTATAGTGTATGTCATTTATGACAAGCAAAAACAGTACTGGTATTATACACAAGCCCATGTTATTAAACTGAATGTCTATTGTTAATTTAATAGTATTTTTTTAGAATATGATTGTTACATTTCAAGTTCAGGCTTCTATTGTTTCTGTTGAACAACTTTGTCAGTTTGATGTCATTTATAAAACATTAATTACTTTGGTAACCGCTTAAGTATTATATATGGTCAAGATGGGTTACAAAAACTACAATTCAAGTTAAAGCAATTACATGACTTGTTATGCATATTTACTTATATAAGAAAATCATCATGCTTCCCCTTGATATTCAATGTAGTGTATGTCATTTATGACAAGTTAAGACCGTAGTGTTATTATACACAAGCCCATGTTATTAAATCCTGTCTTTAATATCTAAATTTAGCAGACTGCTTCATCTTATATGACGATTATTTATTTTATGTCTAGATTTACTAAAATCATACATTACATAACTGTAGTGTTTTTTTTTTTTTTTTTTTATGCTGTTGCTTAGTTATTTGAGAGACCACAAGCTGTAATGCTTGTTCTTATTATTAGCTCCTTCCAAGCATGTTTATACAGTCTGTATACTTTAAATTATGAGACCCTTCTAGTTTCTTATTTGTTATAAGTATATTTCCATCCTTACATACACACTTATCAGTACTTCAAGCAAGGGTAACAATGCCCATACAGGTTTGCCAGAATACCATTCACTAGTTCATGTGGTGTATTTCCAGGCTGGTCTTAAAATATCCAAACCAATATTTGTCCTGTTCCATTTTACCAGCCTGTTCCATTCAGTGGCCATGCTGCCAGCTTTATTGAGATAAATATTGATAAATAAACATTATCTAGAGATACATACATTTTCAATATAAATAACATGACAATAATGAGAAGATAAAACAAACATTTTAAACTATATACAATGACATTCTCCACAAGAATTAATTATTAATAAACATATGCATTGAAATATGAGGATTGTAAAAAGATTTACATTACTTGTTCAGTAAATCATACACTTTTTTTCCACATATTACATGAATTAGTATTCCTTGAAGATCTTGCAGTATTGGTCAAAATTTCTAAGCTACAGATTTCAAAAAGTAAATTTTTGAATTCAATTATTAAGGGTGAAGTTTTAGACTTCCAGTTTCTTGTAATGATTTTTCTAGCAATGGATAAAATCGACCAAATCAGAGGTTGATTAGATTCTCTAATACAATTAGGAACAGGAGTGTTAAATAAAACAAGTGATTTAGAAAGATAAAAAATATCTGTAAAAATAGCTTGTAAAAAAAGTATTAACATCTATCCAAAATGTATTTAATTCTATACAATCAAACATCATATGTGCTCAATCTGCATTAACTACTTTGTTACATCTCCAACAATTGGTATTTTTTATTACATTTACTTAAAGAAAATGGGATAGTAAAAGACCTATGCAAATACCTCCATGTAAAAATTTTCCATTTAAGTGAGGTGATAACACTTGCTGACTGTAAAATATTTAATTTGTCAGAGTCTGTAGGGGGATAATTATTTATTAAAGTTAAATAGTTCCAATAACTTTCTGAAGGATTATCTAAATCAAATGTAATTGCTTTATATAAATGAGATAAAATATTGTTAGATGTAGAATTATGTTGTAAAGCTATTATCATATATTGAAATAATTTAGGTATTGAATTTTATGTTGTTAAAGACATAGAGTCCAATTTGTTTAGAACATATTTCCTAGCTTCCTGTAAATCTAACCAAGAAAATGTATCGTATTCACATTCATTTTTTAATAGATTTATAGATTTTAGATCATTATTAGACATCAATTGAAACCAAAATATTGAGTTTTTCTGTTGAATAGAGAGCATTTTTATAATCAGATGAAAAGATGACACCTTGTGTGAAAGCTATAGGAAAAAAATATACATCCATTCCTTATAAATATTTAATTTATAAATATAATTTCTAAAAGATTTCAAAAGAAGAATTATATAATTGGTGTTAAATTTTTGAGAGGACTAAGGTAAATATTCGTATAGAACCAAAATAAAGGTGTTACTTAGTATAGGTAACTTCTGAGATTTTTTGTTATTTATAGAATTACTAATTAAGATTTCTAAAGTATTTTTCCAATTTGCCATATAATTATTATCTATAAGATGGTAAATAGTTTTGGCCATTGAGGAAACAGAATAGATTTCCAAATTAGGCATAGCTTTCCCTCCATTTTCCCATTTTTTCATATGATTAGAAAAAGGTATTCTAGGTTTAATCGGGGACCATAAAAAATTATGTATCAAGGAATTACATTTTTTAATAATGTGATTAGGAGGAGGTAATGAGATGGATTGTATAATATATAATATTTTAGGTAACAAAATCATCTTTATTATTAAAAGTTTTTCATACATGGAGAAATTAATTTTATTCCATTTTTAATAAGATTTTCTATTGCCAATAAACTCTTATTGTAGTTTATTTTAATGATATGTTTTATGCTTTTTGTAATTCTAATATCCAAATAAAATACTTCATCAGATTTTGCCAAATATTTACTATAAATTCCTTGTAATCCAAATTTTTTATGACCAGCTAATAAGATTTTTTTATCGTTGTTGAACAGTAAACCTGATTTCTTTTGAAAAAATTCAGTATCTCTAAAGAGAGCATGAATAGATGAATCATTATCACCAAGAGTAATAAGAATGTCATCTGCGAACATTTGTATTTTGGAAGATTTATTGGAATTTAAATTAAATCCTTGAATATTGTCATTATCTCTTATCAAATTGGCCCACGGTTCCATAATAAGAGTAAATAATAAGGGAGATAAGGGACAACCATGCTTTGTTCCTTTAATAATAGGGATAATTTGGGAAATATTAGTACCTATTTTAATATATGATTGACTACCCTGATAATTGAGTGAATAAATTTGTAAAGCTGTTTGAAAAGTTTAATTCCTCCAGTAATATAAATAAATAGTCCATTTAACTGAATCAAACGCACAATTTATATCTAAACTAAGTAATGTTAGATTATTTAAATATTTGACTGATTCTATTAAAGTTAATGTTCTTTTAATAATAAAAACAATACCACCAGTAACTCACAAGTTGTGTCCGTAGAAACAAAAGTAATAAAATCAGGAATCAAAAAGAACACAATCACGGCAGCCAAAGTCTCCAGTATCAGTCTTTACTTAGTGCACAGAGAAACACAAGCGCTTTCACAATAGCTTCATCAGGTGTAATGAAAAAGCACTAAACAGGTGTAATGAAAAAGCATCCTAAACAAACCTTATATATAAAAATAATATAGTCACATGACAAAAGCAATTACAAATTAAAAGGGTAACAACTATATGCATATATAAAACAATTTTAAAAACATACATATACATGTTATATATCATAAAACAACTTAGAATAACATATATAGGACAAACCATACATATACATTTTATATCATAAAACAACTTAGAATAACCTTCTAAAATGATGCATGAGTTTACTAAATAAAAATTATCTCCTTAGAGGTCTTGATTTTAACCTCAGTCTAAGTGGTACACTTTCATTTAGTCCACTGCCTACATTTGCCCTCATCCTGACAATCCAGGTAGAATCGAGTTCCTCTGTTTTATGCCTCACATCTCCTATTCTAATACTATCAAAAATTCTCCCAATAACTAAAAATTTAAAACTGTATGCAGAGTCTGTATCATGAATATGCTTAGCCAGGACATTTACACAATTAGACTTACTTATCTGATAAATGTGTTCCCTTATTCTATCTTTAAAGGGCCTGTCAGTCTTACCTATATAAAATTTACTGCATTTCTGACAATACACAAGATATACCACATGTTCTGTTGTAAAGTGGCAAAAAACAGTAAACTTATACAGCTTCTTTTGATCTGGATGGTAAAAACCACCCTCTGTGTCTAAAAACTGACCATAATTGCATTTACCACACGGTGTAGTATCTATACCTTCCCTATGACATTCACTAATCCTAGGATAACACAATCTCATTTTCAAAGATTTACTATTCCTAAACATGAACCTTGGTTCAAAGTTCACATATCTGGCAACTTCCTCATCTGTAGTAAGAATATTTCAATGCTTCCTTATTATTCCCATATATTTAGCTACATTAGATGTATAACAGAAAGGGACCTTCAGCCTAGCTCCATGTGTATCTCTTTTCATTCCTACAGTCCCTGTACTAGATGAACTAGTGTTCCTATCAGAGAAATATGGTTGAGCTATTGTATCACTGTCTTTAATCCCTGCTGCTACACTGGGTACAATGATATGTTCTTCATAGCCCCTATCACGAAGATGGTCAACTGCTATATTGACATGTTGTTCAAAGTCACTTTCTCTTGCATTCAGCCTAGAAGCCCTATAAATCTGATTTCGTACAACATTCCTAAAGATGTAGGGAGGATGTGAACTCTCCTTGTGCAGCAGATGGTTCACATAACTTTCTTTCCTATATAATTTTGTTATAATTTCACCTGTATATTCCCTAGTAACCTTAACATCTAAAAACTCAGTATCAGACACAGAATGGTTACAAGTAAAGCGTAGATAGCAAGTAGTGTTATGAAGATATACAAAAAATTCTTGAAACTGCTCATATGTATCTCCCCATAAGATAAAAAGGTCATCAACAAACCTTCTATAGAACAACACAAACTCTTTATAAGGACCCTGGAGTACATAGTTGAGTTCCCATGCTACCGTAACTGCATTGGCTTAGTTATTTGCACAAGCCGTACACATAGCTACGCCATTGCATTGCTTGTAGTATTGTTGGTCAAAAACAAAAATATTATGCTCCAGTACTATTTCTAATAATCTAACAAGCAGATCTATTTTGTGTTGACTATGATCAGAATAATTCCTCAAAAAATTTTTATGCTCAAAAGTCCTTCATGGTTGGGAATCACCGTAAATAAGGAGACAACATCTAAAGTTATAAACATACTCTTCAAATTATTTTTAAATGTATAACCATATAAGTCTCCTAAAAAATGTTCTGTGTCCCTAAGAATATGTTGTAAATTATCCAATACAGGACTTAAATGCTTTTCAAGAAAAATGGAAACTCTCTCAGTGCTCCAATTCCTGCCTGAAACTATTGGCCTTAGAGGTGGATCTAACTTATTCTTATGGAGTTTAGGTAAGCCCTGTATTACAGGTACAGTAGGTTTGGCAACTGAAAAATAAGAAAGTAAATCATCATCAATAAACGCCATTTCATGCAAACATTTCAAATAAATTTGCATATCATACATAATTGTAGTCAGTTGTACAAATGTAATTTTCATATAAAAAGAAGCATCTGCTAACATTTCATTCATTTTTATGACATACTTGTCCCTATCTAGGACCACAATGGGACCACCTTTATCAGCCGGTCTGATGATAATATTGGTAAAGACTGATACTGGAGACTTTGGCTGTTGTGGTTGTGTTCTTCTTGGTTAATGTTCCTTTAATGTTATCATAAGTATTTCTATTAATTATGAATCCCGTTTGGTCGTCTTGAACTAAGATAGGTAAAACATTTTTTAGTCTTTCTGCAAATATTGACATAAGCATTTTATAATCAGTATTTAGTAAACAGATAGGTCTGTAGGATGAATAGTTAACTGGATCTTTATTAGGTTTAAGAATAGTAGAGAGAAAAGTATACTTCCATGAGGAAGGTATTAACTTATTATTTTGGGATAAATTATATACTTTATGAAGTAATTTTATAGCATTAGTTGGTAACATTTTATATATTTCTGGATTGATTCTATCACTTCCTGGAGCCTTATTGAATTTTAAATTATTAATCTGGGTTTGAGTATCTTTAAAGGAAATAGGTTTAATTATAGAAATAGCTTGTTCATTTATGAGTCTCTTTTTAGTAAATCTATTAACAAAGGTTTTAATTTCTTGGTTAGAATCTATTATTTTTGGTTGTTGATTAATATTAATAAAAATCTCTGAATTCAGTTAGAATATTTTGTATGTCTGAAACTATCTTTTTCTTTCTAGGGGAAACATTTTCATTTATATAATTCAGTTTATGTAATCTTTTGGTTTTGTTTGCTAGTACATTTAAAGATTTAGGATTAGTAGAAAATTTTAAAAAGTTATATTTCTCTAACATAATCATGTTTTTATGATTTAGGATTTCAATATGTTTATTATTCAAATAATTTATTTAACTTTTCTTATCATTTTTATTTATATCTGTCTCTTGATTATGTTTCAATGAATCTGATTTAAGTTGAATCTCTAATAACTGTTTATCCCAATGTTTCCTTTTTATATGGTACCAATTAATAATTTTCCCATATAAATATGCTTTTAGAGCATCCCACACAAAAATTTCTGAGGAGTTATTATTATTTAGTTCTATAAAATGTTGTGTTTCCAAAGTTAACAATTCTTTAAAATCTTTCAACTTTGTGATATAAGCAGGTGTTCTTATCTGTGTATTGTAGTTTTAATTAACTGAAATTTTAAATATTATTGAATTATGGTCTGATATTGGACAAGAAATAACCTTGGTGTTGTCTAAAGAGCCCAATAAGTCATTTGAAAATAAAACTCTATCTATTTTTGAATAGGTGTTATGTCTATGGGAAAAAAGTATAGTTTAAAGAATAAGAATCCGCAAAGGAATGAATATATTTCAAAAGGTATGTTTCTCGAAAATCTTTTAATGATTTAGCAGAAGCTGTAGTCCTTCTTTTATTATGGGATTTCGATTCTTTATTATCTAAAATACAATTAAAATCCCCCACTATTATTAAGGACCCCTTAGAGTGTTGTACTATAAGATCAATGTGTTGTTTTACTGTATTGATACCTATTCCTGGTATCCAATAATAGATTCACTAAAGTATAACATTTCTTATTAAGTTCAACTGTGACAAGTCAAAACATTCCTTTATTATCTTTATAAGTATTGGCAATCTTTGGGCAAGGCAAAGTATTATTCCACAAAATAGCTACCCCTCTTTTCCTTTGGAGATATTCTGAACTAACTAATGTTGAATATGATTTAGTATCTAATCTAAACATATCTTTTGATCTCAAATATGTTTCTTGTAAAAATATTAATTGGATTTTGTGTAATTTAAGATATTTGAATAAACTTTCCCTCTTATTTGAGTTATTTAATCCATTAACATTAATATAAATACTCTTTAATGAAGTCATATGGAGTTAAATTTGTGAAAAGGGCATATTTTGTCCAAAAACATATCTTATAGTTAAGAATTTAAGGAATACGAAGGAAATCTTTAGATTGACTGCATACTAATAAAGATGAAAACTTTGAGTGTATTACTATATCATTACTTTGTATTGTGAAGAATGTCAAAAAAGGCAGTAACAAACTTTTATAACCTAAGCTGGTAACATCATAACCACCCTTTACTATCCTGGAATATAATACTCCTAATCCAAGTGACATATAATCACTCAGATTAATCCCTTGTCTAGTAACAACCTCTGATCAGCATCTGTCTGAGAGAAAAATTTCTGATCTTGATAAATCAGGCTTAGCTTCTATAGAAAATCAAGACATCTAATATCATTAAATTAGTAGCAGAAAAAGTATGCAAAAGGCAAATATGATACAGTTTTAAAAAGTATCACTTTGAAGATTAGCAATATTAAATATTTTAATATATTTAAGTGAAAGAAACTACTATCACCAAAAATATTTTATACACATATCAACCTTCATTATTATATTAAGTAGTTAATACATGTCTATGAGAAAATGACATTAACTATCCTAGAAGTAAGTTTAAATTCTATTAGTCTCACTATGAATCTATATATTGATAACAAGTAACCATAACATATAGTTGATATGATTGCAAATAATAATAATGATAAAACATTTTATAAATAATATATTTTTATATAAATGAGGAACTGATAAATTGTACATAACTAAATCATAAATACAAGTAAATTAATATTCTAAAATGTTCATATTTGCGTTTCTTAAAATGATCTAATGGTATAAAGGAAGAAATTATAACTAATGATCTACTAGTGAAGGCATGGATTATTCTCATTTGTAATAACTTAAACAATTTTATGTACTTTAATTGTATTTATGCATTAATAATGGTCTTGTAAGAGTAAGTGAGGTGTTAATAAAATTATTTCTAATTGATTGCTAAGAATGTAATGAGTAATTTAGTTTTCATCCATAGCATAAATGGTTTGATGACAGTGTCGCTCTCACCATTTCAAACCACCAATTCAATGTGCTATTTCTTTTCCTTATTCATTTTAGTCCCAGTTTATTGTCTAGATTTTGAGTTCATAGTCATCATTGTTCTACTTGACTATGTTCATCCAGACCCTTGTGATGTTATTAATCATTTTAAGTTGCTGTGAGAAATTATTTTGCTGCTTATTAAAACACATAAACAGGCAGTTATATTTGCATACAATACAATCACAATAAATTTGTCACTAGTTATAATCATTAATCACACTCTTAAATATTCATGACAATTAGTGAAGTAGTGTTAAATAGGTATTCACATATTGAATATTGGAAATTACATCTTTAAATCCTAAAGGGCTAATGAACTGTTTATTTGTACTGAGTTGTTCTTTTGTTCTTTATTTTCCTTCTCTCTCTATTCCTTTTCTACTCTTTGTTCCCTCCAATTCAGAAGATAGACTTCTGTTAATTAGATAGATAAACTTATTTTTGTAACATTCTCATAATCAAAGCAAATAAAAAGTTACTATATATATGTAACCAGGTAAAATTTATAACAGAATGAAGTAGTATTAAACTGAGTAAGGAGATTTCTCAGTTTTAATCAGTAGGTTGCAGCATATATAAAATGAATCATTGGAGAGGCATACTATAAAAGAGTTCAGTACTATTAAAAAAAAAAAAGAAATAAATAGAATAGAACCAGATATTTAGTTAACTATATATCTATTGGCCTACAACAAGTAATATATATTTGATGATCTTGTAACAGGGTGTTTCTAAATATTTAACATTTGTTTCATATAAATTGCTTTTGGTGCTGTTTTATCACCGCAACCAGATGTTTGCAGCTGTACAGTTCGCATAGTACATGTGTAACATAGAAATGACACACTGTAAGGTGACCTTCCAAGCCCATATTGCTGTTAAAGAAATTTGTTAAATGATAATGTCGGATTAATTACAGAAGAAGGAAAAAAAAACTTTCAGTGACTTCTGTTGTGTTTGCATAAAGAAGTTGTCTCACACTGAAACCTCCGAAGTATTCAGATTTCACATATGATTCATCTGCCCATTACTCAATATTCTTCCAAGCATCTTTGCTTTTTATGATTACAGCCCATGAAATGTTAGATGGAAGATTGAGTATCTGTCCTTTGCTAAGGATGTAAGTAAGGCTACTGGATTTGTATCACAATATAGTATTTTGGAGCTCACTGAAACAATGATGAACGTCACTTACAACCATAAAATTTAATTATTCCTCAACTTTCTTAGTCAAACCTACTGTGACACAGCTCTACTTTGTTGTGTGCATAACTCTATTAGAGTTAGAAAAGGGTTTTTGTTAACACTTAAATAATTATGACACTTCGCACTCTATTTGCGTTAATACCCAAGCTCTGTTGCTTTTTTGAAATGTTTGAGTGTTCTGAAGCCTCTAACGCTTTGTTTCCAGTTTAAGGATCTGAGTTTTCCATGGCAACAATTATGTTATAACTACAATGGTAAAATCTTACCTGTTGTTCCAGTTTTCACTTTCCCTGACCTTATGGGTCATTAGTATGTTTAGAACAAACAAAAAAAGTATCTAATGTGGATAGAGACAAATAAAAGCAAGACTTTTATTTTCCAGGTTCCATTTTCCGCTAATCTCTTTAAGTTAGCATTGGCCCAATCCATTTCTTCAATTCTGTCTAAAAGTTTGTTAGATTTAACAAAAGTAAGTGCACTGTCCAGATCTTCAAATATTTAAGATGTATTCTGGTAGAATATTTTCAGTCTTGCAGGAAATAGTAGATGAGATTTTATTTGATTTTTTTTAAGTTCTCTTATCAATGGCAGGAAAACTTTTCTTTTTGTAATTACCACAGGAGAATAGTCATTATCAAAATTAACTATATTGTCTTTTATTTTAATTGGAGATTTTGTCCATGCAGTCTTTAAGACAATTTCCTTATCATATGAGGAAAGGAATTTTACAATCACAGATTTTGCAGAATTACTTTTATTTTTAGATGAGATCATAAACCTGTGTGCTCTTTCGATACCATATGCAAGAGCTTCAGGTAATTCTAGGATTTCAGGTAGCCAAGAAGACAAGAACTTTTCCATACTATCTCCTTCTATATTTTCTGGTAAGCCAAAGATTCTTATATTATTACGATGTAACCTGTTTTCTAGATCATTTATTTTAGACAAAAGGTGAGTATTTTGCTTTAAAAGAAATTCTATATTATGCTCACCTTCTTGGAGCCTAGAATCCATGTCATTTAAGGCTGTTTCAATACCTGAAATCTGTTATTTCTGTTGTTTTAAATCTTCATGTATAATGTTCATTTGTTTAGTACAGCTCTCCTTAAAACTATCCAATTTCAGATCCATTCTAGCCATTTTGTTAGTTCTTGAATGTTGGTTAACAAAGATTATAATTCCTTTTTGAAAGTTGTGTCCTGATGAGAAGATTTGTTGAAGCTCATTTTGTTGACTGATATAATTCAGAAAATCTCTGATGGTTTTTGACAGGAAAAAATAAAATTATCAAAAATATTTTTTATACTATCCTTGTATAAGGTATGAAGTACCAATAGATTAAAAAATAAACAAAGTTCTGATAGATATATTTTGAAAATCCTGTCAGAGAAAATTAGTGTAGACATAGCTGAAGAGAAGTGCTGTTACTCTGAGCACATATTGGCCACGCCCCCTCCACAAAAGAAATCTGATAACTCTCTAGCACTTCCCGGCCAACCTCAAACACCCCTAGAATCAGCTACACCAAATGCCCAACACGTCGGAGCAAGCTCACCTCCCAGACCACTTCAAAGGGTACTGCACAAGACCAAGTGCTCTTAGTCTTTCATAATAACTCAGACTTAAACTCTTATGTAACTCCTTAATGTGTTTGGACCAAAATACATTTTAAATATAAACTTGCGCTTATTATTTATTTTTTTATCAAGAATTAACTTAATGAGCTAAACGAAGTTTTGGTAGACCATCAATATGTGTACATGTGGTTTAAAACAGCCCCTTTATTAATATTTTTTTAAACCAAAAACTTCATTGCCGAGAATCATCTCAGAGGCTCCTCAGAGCCATTAAGCATTATCGTCACTCTGTCTCCGTTATCATAGCAACCTGGGAACATCTGTTTCAGTTAGTGTGTCTGTGTACTGCATACAAGAGGCTCGCGATGCACTGGAAGCAAAGCTTCACTTCACTGCAACTTCAAGCCTAAATTTCCTCCCTTTCAGCGAGGCAGCAGCCAGGAAAAGTACGGAGAGCAAACACATAAAAAAAAAAAAAACTCCCAACAAGCTGCCACAACAAGAGATAACACATTCTTCCAGCCTTCCTATCTCTCACTCAGCAGATGTATAAGCAGACTATTCCCTGCCAAAATATCCCAAATCACAGTTTTATCTAGCCCCTTCCCCTGGATCCAAGCTAAAAATCACAGCCATTTATACTATGGCCTAATACACAAGCATCAGTAAACCTCAATCACAAGCTGCAACCCACAGCTTCCCGGAGACGAAAACAGCAACATACAACAGCTGCCAGACACAGCTGCATCCACACACACCGAGTCAGACTTAATCAAACAGCACCTGAAGCTATGATACCTGCCATAATTGATATTAACTATGTTTAGACAGATTAATGATGACATTTGTACTAAGAGCTTGCTACTATTATTCAAACAGGATATACATGACATTTCTAAATCATACTTTAACTGAAGAAGGCATTTGTCTCCATGACAGCATTTTTTTTCAAAACACTGTACTGTTACTGCTATTATATATGATGTTAATTTGTTACATTTGAGTCTGAACTCTGATGAATGGTACCTTGTTGAATTAATTAATTATTTAGTCTCACAAGGGATAATTAAATGGCTGCAGTTAGCTTAGTACTAATCTATGAACCTATACAGCCTACCTCGATCTATGAACCTAAATTATTATAAGTAAAATCAATGAAAAATTAACAAGATAAGTATTCACTGAGTTCAAATAGGGGAATAGAAACTTCTATATTTGTATTATTTGTTGCTTTGTTTGGCTTATATATAATGTAAATAGTAACCCATCGTGACCTACCTTTGTTTGTGAACAATTATTGGACTCTCTGAACATTCTGAATAAATCATTACTGTTTCTCAGTTGTTTAAGAAACCCTTATTTTTTTTTTAAATAAAAACAGATGACAAGTGATGTACCATATCAGTTGATACTTTGAGAGATGTAGTTGTAAGAGTTATTTTTTGGGGATAGATATCTTGAATCAGTTTTTTGTTTCTTCTTTCTAGCACCAGTCCAATGATTTGTTTCTTTTATTCTTTTAAGAGTAGGGGCCTTTCATTCTATTTCTTCTAGGACAGAAACTGTTGCTTGTTTTGATGAATATAGTAGCTTCTTCTAAGTCATTAAAGGTTCTGACTGCATTGGCAAAAAATATTTTTATCTTGGCTGGAAAGGCCAGCTGTGCTTTAATGTTGTTTTGTTTCAACATTTTTATTATTGGCCAGACTTCTTTCATTTGTTCTAGTATTCTGGAAGAATAATCATTTTCAAACCTTATCAGGTTTGATTGTATTTTGAAGATGATTTTCTCCAAGCAGATTTTAATGTTAGTTGCTTGTCCAGAAATGAAAGAAATTTTATAACTGTGGACCTAGGTGGAGTATTTGAGTTAGAAGCGGGTTTCCTCAGTGCTCTATGCACCCTTTCAATTCCAAATGAAAGTCCCTCTTTCAAGTCTTAAAATTCAGGAATCCAGGTTGTTAAGAATGAAATGTCTTCTCCTTCAGTGTTTTCAGGCAGACCAAAGATCCTTATGTTGTTTCTCCTTTCCCTGTTTTCTAAGTCATCTATTTTATTAAGCAGCCATGTGTTCTGTTTAAGCAGAAGTTCTTTTTGGAATTCTTCCTCTTTGAGTCTCCCTATAATGTCATTTAGAGAAGTCTCTATATTTGTTATTTTTGTACGGTGTTGCTGTAATAGTTCCTTAAGAGTATCACTCTGTTTTTGAGAATTTAATTTGAGGTATTCTAAGTCATTTTTAAAGCCATCCATCTTCAAAGATAGTTCCTGTAAGGTAGAGGTCATCATTTGCAGTTCTTTTTTCAAAGCAGCATCTGGATGAGAATTACTTGAGTTGTTCATATTCAGTGACTCAATATATCTCCAAGTTACTTGATAGGAAATTTTTTGTAGATCTCCCACCAAAATTGATATTTATGTAATTTAGTAGTTTATCTACAGATTTCTGATGTTTTAAACATGAAAATAATAAAATATTCCTATATTATTATACTAGTTTATGGAGCTCTCAAAATTCACTGCTCTCAGTTGGCCATCTAGGCTCCGTCCCAAACCTACACATCTTGATGCACCCTGTCATATGTGACTCACAGAATATAGTCTACTTAGCTTGTTGTAGAAAATGCTCAACGTTTTGTGTGCAAAAATAAAACAGAAGAGTAAAATTACACATGTTGAATATATTACAGTGATTGAAAGTCATGTACAGACAAATACATTATTTAAACACACAAATGTAGAGAATGAATTATTGTTTAGTGTGCATGAAAATGTAAATATTACTCTGAGGGGTAGCGACATTTCTAAAGACATTTAAATTATGGAATACAAGGGGAAAACTACATTAAGGGGTGACATTACCCCAGGAATTAATGGAACTGTATAAAACTTGCTTTTAAACGTAGCTTTAAAAGATCTTTTTTTAGGTTCCCTACTGTAAGTCTGAGACTTATAACTGCAAGCCCCAGAACTAGGAAAAATAACTATGAAAATGTTGAACAGCAAATGTCAAGCATTATTGTTTGTCTTTAATGTTTGGAGAAATCATAAAGGTTAACATGAGGTGTACATCATGTGTACACCTTGAGGTAACATTTCTGAATAACAGCCCTACCACAATGCTTTTGCTGTCTGTTCACTCAAAAGGGATACACAAAGTGTACACTATGTGGTAACCTTTATGAGTCCCCCCATTGTTTTTTTCCCACGGGGACAAGCCCCCGCACACCCTAGTGGGGGAGCAACCCCACTAAGTTTTATATATATATGAATCTATTTTCATTAAATGAAAGTGCGATCCACCAAATTTAACTTACACGAACTTCATCCACCGAAACTGCACCTAAACAAACCAACGGACTGCAGAATTCCTTTCACAGGGAAAGAAACCACTTTGACCACCATGGTGAAGTGTGCCCTCTCCTCCGTGTAGTGCGATCTTGGCGTTAGTATATGTAAGTATGGGGGGGTGTAGGTGGTGAAGCCCCCACTTTGGTGGGTTTAGTTGTTTTCCATTTTGTTTGGTTTCCATGGTGGTCAAGTGGTTCCTCTCCCTGTGAAAGGAATTCGGCAGTCCATTGGTTCGTTTAAGTGCGGTTTTGGTGGAAGAAGGTCAGATAAGTTAAATTCAGTGGATTGTACTTTTGTTCAATGAAATTAGATCTATATATACATACATATATATATATATATATATATATATATATATATATATATACCAACTCTGGAGAAAAGAGAATGTTCTAAGAAACTCCACTCTCGTGCCTAATATTTTAAGTCCGCATTTCCACCTGTTCATTCCCAGTATTCTGGGACTTGCAATAACGAATCTCAGAATATCAATGATTACTGACGTTTTGTTATTATTTATGCACCTGTAAGACTCAAATTTATTAGATGACCTGAAGAAGTGCTGCGGTGTGAAAGCATGTGTAATAAAAGTTTTTGCTAGAATTTTGTTTTCTTTACCATAATTGACACACCGGATGTACGTCTCGTCTATGCCCTGTAGGTGTATCTTCGTCTCCAAGAGGGATTTTACAGTTTCAGCCAGTTTGCATCCATCAACAAACTTAGCAACAGACCTCTGATATCTACTTTCACTTCTGAGAAGGAGACACCAAGTAGCACAGGGCCCAGAGAGCCCTGTGGAACCCTACTGGTGACATTCCTAGGGATTAAGGTGTCCCTACTTTAACAATGCAAGTTCTATCAGCGAGCTAGTTGACTATTCAATGGACTTTATATGAGTCATCTGTGATGCCAATTATGTGGGATGGTGTCAAAAGGCCTTGTTGAGTTCAGGGTAAGCAGTATGAACTGTCAGGCCTTCATTCAAGCTGTGTTTACCCTTTTAAAGAAATCAGCTAAGTTTACTAGGTACAGCTTTTCGTTTACATGTCAAAATTACTTTGCATCCTGAGTTAGTAGACCACCTGTGTCACTGTTTAACAGCTGTTTATTTATGCACACCATAACTTTACAGATGATACTTGTGAGGTTGATAGATATAAGTTTTTGGGTATATCATGGGTCTGCCCTCTTCAAAAGGAACCTTGACAATTGGATGGGAGAAAGGAAATTCACCCCGGGGATCACGTCAGTCACCCTGCTAGACAGGGGTCCAGGGAATTATGGCTAGGCTTGTATAGGCCCTAGGGCCGATAGCCTAGTACCAACCTATGAACCACAATTGCTAATATTCATTACTAGGTCCTACCAAGAATACTATATATCTGGACAGTATGCCAAAGCACAGATGCTTCCTCATCATGTCATAAATCTGATTTTAGACCTAAACATGAGTTTTGAGTGCTGAAAAATAAAGGACATAGGAGTGTGAAAATCCCCAGAACTTTCTTGCTACCTGCCTAGGAAGCAAGACGCTGTCCATAGCTCAGTCTGTCAGCCATTCAAAAGGATCCAGTTTGCCACTTCCAGGGAAAAATACGTATTCTGTTTGGGACCCTTCCTATTTTTTCATATTGTATACTGGAATTTTTTTCATGTCATCAAAGAGAGGCAAATGCCTCTGTGGTATTCAGATTCCGTACAAAGACAGACCTTCTCAGTGTCTTTTTCTGCCTAGTGCCAGAACATAATGTTAGGGACTGCTCTGTTTGTCAGGCTTTTCCTAAAAATCTTATGAAGTCACCTTTCTTCTCTGGATATTTATATATAGAACAGATGTCAGAAGGCTGTAGTGTGAGCCACTACTTCCTCTCAGTGTTTCCACTTCTAACGTCCCCTCACAGTCAAAAAAAAAAAAAAAACTAAGACGCAGAAGGAAGATATTGCTACTTCAGCTCCCTTTTCCTGGTCAGAGTCTGATGTACCTGTTGTGTTGACTGAGAAGCCCACGAATTATCCAACCTCTGGGGCTCTTCCCTCTTGCTTACAGACATGTCCTGTTCAACCAGTTAGCTGGCCACTAAGACCTCAGAGATGGTAACCCAGGCTTGTAATTTCAGAAGGACCAGATGGTGTTCTTGAAATTTTAGTACATGAGAATGTTTATTGGTCCTTTGATGGTAGTATGTCTAGGGTCATGCCCTTCTCCTCTGGTTTCCTTGGAAACCTCTAATAAGAAGAAACAAAAAAAAAATTAAACACCTTTTTACTTCAGCCATTGCTGCTCCCAGAGATTCACAGCAAGAATGGCAGGATTTTCCTCAGGGGTTATTTAAAGACCTTAAGGCTCTTAAACCCCCTCATATTTAGCTTCCCCCTATCTATCCCATAAAAGAAAAAGGGATACATTTTCTGATGAAGATTCTACTCTGAACCAGAATCTGGCCAGTTGGATTATTCTTC
The DNA here is from genome assembly GCF_019279795.1 of Protopterus annectens. Taxonomy (NCBI): domain Eukaryota; kingdom Metazoa; phylum Chordata; order Ceratodontiformes; family Protopteridae; genus Protopterus; species Protopterus annectens. The sequence continues at coordinate 380,666,609 of NC_056745.1, forward strand.
TCAGATTCGTTCCCCTTTGGGATATGAATCTGAAGTTGAAAACACTTTATCCTCTGTCTCTCCCCTCCTTTGGAGAAACGGTTCAGAAGATGATGCAACATTTCATATAGGAGAAATGCAGGTTTTGGAATTCCAAAAGAGATATTACAGTCTCTTACATATGGAAGATGTTCATTATTCCCACTGCCTCAGTATCTGTCAAGGTAACAAAACCTCAGACTTCCCTTAGACACTGTGGGCTACAAATTAATTGCATCTTCCTGCACTGTTGTTACTCTGCTTTAGTTTCATCTTTTGACAAGAAAATATTGCAGAGCTTGGATTTTTTTCACAAATACAGTATTTACTGAATGTGTGACTCTGCTCTGTGTGTTTTTAACATTTGGTTGTGATTTTGCCTCAAAAGAAGTTATTGGAATGTACTAAAGCAATTTTACTGTGACAAGAAAATATAGTTTAAATTACTATTAAACATTATTTTAGGGCAGTTTAATGTTCGTAAAGTGTGAGGAGCTAGTTTTTAAAATTTGTTTGGCATATTGGTTGCTTTGGTTTTTGGACTTTGTATACTTGAAATTATTTAATTTCTGTCAGTTGTAAAAGAATTTTAAACACATTTCAAACTGTTTTTTTTTGTGATGATAATAATAATTCAGAGAGAATACACTTAACATTAGATAGAAAATGTTTCCATTTCAGGAGAATTCCCTTACACCCACCAGACCAGATAGAGCTATTTCTTTGAGTGTTCCATCACATGGTAGAAGCAAGAGTCCTAGAACCAGTGCCTACAGTATACAAAGGCAAAGGATTTTACTCAAGAATCTTTTCAGTACCAGATAAGAATGACTCCTGGAGACTTGTCCTAGATTTGTCTTTTATGAACACCTTTGTAAAAGTTCCGAAATTTAAAAGGCTCACCTTACAGTCAGTCCTAGTGTTGCTTCCAGACCACTGTTTCATGGTGACTGTAGATCTCAAAGACACTTATCATCCTATTCCTATTGCTCCCAGTTTCGGGAGGTTTTTGAGATTTGCTGTGTCTGGTTTACATTATCAGTTTTCTTCATTGCCCTTTGGGCTATCTACTGCACCTCAAGAGTTTATCAAGTGTCTGCCCCAGTGGTTGCCTATCCTTACTTAGAAGACTTGCTGATTTGTGCACATTCTGTATCTAGATGCTTGGAGTCCTTAGACACGGTTGCATCCCTCCTTTCCAACTTGGGTTTCAGATTGAAATTTCAAAAGTCCTTCCACGACATTTTGTTGGATTTCTGTCTTCTAGACATGGCCCCATGAAGAGAGTTCCTTAAAATTCTAGGCCTTATGGTATCAATGATCCTCATGATACCACCAGCCAAGACTACACACGAGAAAAATTCAGTGGTACTTGAAGAATTATTGGACACAGCACTTTCATCCCTTGGATTTCCAGCTACTGGTACTAGGATTTGTAAAAACAGGAACTGCAGTGGTGGAAGGATCAACTGTCCCTGAATGTAGGTCATCCTTTCTGTATTCAGACATCAGTCCATTCTGTCCAGATGGACTCTTCGAATTTTGCATTGGGAGCAGTGTCCATGGGAGTTCAAGTTCAAGTGCAAGGATTGTGCGGTCCTCAGGACATGCCGAAATACATAAACCTAAAAGAGATGTTAAAAATGACTCATGCCTTAAAAGTTCTTCACAACTTATGAACTCTGGGTTCTCTACCATAATGTAGTACCTAAACTAAGAAGGGGAATAGTTCAAGGTTATACCTTCTTAGCCAGTTGGCAGTTATGGTCTGGGAGCTGACTCTACAGCATTTTCTGTCCCGTCAGGCCTTGTACATTCAGTCAGAGCAAAGCACAGTGGCAGACAGGCTTACCAGATCCTGGATATACCCTCATGAGTGAAAGCTCCATGCAGAATTCTTCCAGGACTTGATCCAGATATGAGGGATATCTTAATAGATCTGTATGCCTCCTTTCAAAACAAACAACTGAAAAAATTCTGATCAAGACATCCATGTAGCCATGCTCGGAAGGCAGACACTCTAGCTTTCCCATGGTTGGGAATGTTCCTGCATGCATTTACACCATTTTCATTGATTCCCAAGGTACTTCTAAAGATTCAGAAAGAAATACCAAAGATCATAGTGGTAACCTCCTTTTGGCCCAGGCAAAGTTGGTTCTCCCTTGTAATGGAACTGACCAAGGGCAATTACTACAAGCTTCCTTACTGACTAGATATGCTCACACAGCATCAGAGATGAATGGTACACCACAACTTAGAGCAATTGCACCTGACAACCTGAATGATTGTATCTTGATACCTTTTAGGTACTTGTTCCATGCAGGTATACAACAGGCATTTAAGGAAGCAAGAAAACCTGCAACTTGAAAATCTTACATTTACAAGAGGTAGAGGTTTTCTAGGTGGTACCTAGCCAATAACAGGGGTCCCAAAAAGGTTTCAACCATTCTTATTTTGAAATATGTGTGTGCGCTAATTAGAGATGGTTGTCATATGCTTCTGTCAAAGTGCATCTTGTAGCCATCTCATCCCGTCTGCCCATGGATCCCCTTGTTTTGTCTCTTTTTCTGGTCAGTTTATTAAAGGGGTGTTGCAGATGAGACCCCCTTAAATGCAAATTTCCTCCTCCCTTGGATCTTGGCTTTGTTTTTGAAAAATTGACCTTATTTCCTTTTGAACCTGCCTCTGTTCTTCTCTGCTGTTGTTATCTGTTACTCTCACCATGGTAAATCTCTTCCAGGCAAGGTTAAGACTCACTCAGCTAGGGCCTTATCCTCTTTGATGACATATCAGCAGTGGACTGTAAAAGCATTCTAGAGGTGGCAACCTGGTCCTCTGTTCATACCTTCACAAAGTTCTACAAACTTGATTCCTTCTCAAGGCCCAGAGCAGGCTTTACTAGTGCCATTCTCTAGGGGCTCCTGGAGCTTAATTTGTCCACCTCCCAGGTAAGGCAAGCTTTGGGAATCTACCCAAAATGTCAATGCGGCAGTGGAAATAGTGAACATAGTACAGTTGTGTAAGTCCTACTTACCTCTAACAATAGATGTTCAAATTCCTCACTGCCTTATTGGCAGCACAACCCATCAAATCACAGACGGTATAGCTGAGGTTGGTTTCAGCCTCTCTTATTTGATTGTGGTTGGATTTGATTTTTATGTGGCACTGTGACTGACTGCAAATTCTACTCTTGCTAGATGATTCTGACTTCAGGTACTTTCCTTTCCTTCCTTGTGAAAGGGAGAAGTCTGAACACTCACTTCCTGTGAAAGCTGAAGGCTTTCTTCTCTGGATATGCGCAGCCAAAGAAGGGAGAGGAAGGGGAGTCTGAGCTTTTGAAAGCTGGCCAGTACTTAGTTAACTTGGCAGATAACCCAAAATGCCACTGAGACAGTGAGGAATTTGAACATCTACTGTTACAGGTATGTACGACTTTCTCCAAGCCTTCTCCTGATCCTCCTATTCATGAAGCTTTAGAAGGCATATTCCTTTCAACTTCACTACAAGCATGTACACCAAAAAAAGCCTGTTTTTACAATGTAACCATACACAAAATAACTAAATAAAAAATGCACAAAAAAAAAAAACATAAACCAAACAGAACCAGTAATAGCTGCAAAAAAAAAAATGTATTGCCGTTCTTTAGAACGTTCAGCTCAAATGCCTTTGATGGAATAAATTACATCACACCGTGCAGCCTTTTATACAATGCTAAATGAATGAAGACAATAACCATTCAAATATTTAAAGTGCCCCTGCTGTTTGCAAAAAAAAAAAAAAAAAACCATCAATTCCAGTCCCATAACAAACCAACACATTAATTTGGATAATAAAATAAATATTCTGCAATAATATATTAAATATTTAAATTAATGTCAACATTTAAACCCCTAGGAATCAACGTCCAATAATTTAATACACACCTGCTTTATAATTAGAGATTACCTGAGCAGGGATTGGAGGATTGGAAGCTTGGAGGACATCTTGTTGGATTGGAAGCTTCAGATTAACACATAGTTAATTTGTGAAGATATTGGCAGCAAGTAGTGGATCAGAATGTGAGATTCCATCAGAATAAGTTCAATGTAATAATGGGCATCATTTCTTTGTTTCTTAATATATCTAAAGAGGGCTTTGTGGTTATCTTTAGAGATAGTTCCAACCCTGACTTCATACTTGGGCTTAAACTATTTGATTGTGTGCTTGAGGGTTTCACTTATTAAAGTCCCTTTTACATTGAAGAGTGGGGATCTGTTCTAAATAGCTTAAAGTCTTTCTTTACTTAAAACTTGCTTTAAAAGGCTTATTTTGGAATGTAGGATTATTTTTGCAGCACATGGTAACAGACTCATGGATGCATCTGTCCATAAGGGAATAGAATTCAGATGATTGTTCAGTAGCACCAGGTACTAGGTTATTTGGAGACTTTCACCATTACTAGTTGTCAAGAAGTTCTGTAAATAGAAAGAGCTTTAGAGTAATTGGAACATGCTGTTTTCCTTCCTTTTGAGTTTCAGTTTATTTTAAAGTGGATAGTTTCTGCTAAGTGGACAGATTTGTACTAATGTGATAGGGATATTAGGGGAGGACAGGGGAGAGCGATGTTAAAGACAAGACCAGGAAGACTATCATAGTAGTGAGGTGAAGTTTGATCAAGGGAATTATTATTAATAAAATTGTAGCCTCTTTAATTTATTATTTTTTTGCTAATTGTGTAACTACGCCAAGTTATAGTGAGGTAGTTAAAGTAACTCAAAATAATTATTTTCAGTTTGATACAGAGCTTTTAAATCTGACTTAAGTAATCAACATACTCAGAAGGGAACATAAAAGGGGCCATTGTTTGATACTGATATGCTGCACAGTTTTACTGAGAATTATCTGGATCTCTGCAAGTTCAAGTATGGCTGGTTTCATGTATAATTTGTTGCAAAGCAATATCTTTCCTAACAAATGTGGATACTCCCCCCATAGCTGCATGTGAATGTGAATGTAAGAGAGGCACTGAACCCTGACAAGGAAAGAGTGCTACATTTTCACTGAAACCAAGTTCATATAGGTATATCTTTATGATAGAAAGTGGTCTTGAGCACAGACATTTGCTGTTCAATCTTCTATCATTGAGCTGTGCTACCTTGAAATTGTCAAAAATTAGAATTTGCTAAGTGAATGTGTCTGTGACCTGAATGTTGCCTAAATTAAGGTATATTAGAAGGGTCAGTTAGACACTTTGTTCCATATGCATAATGGGTCCCTCTAGAATGATGCCAGTTAACCAGCCAATAGCTGAAGACAATTATTTTATTTTTGAACATAAGCATCCTTCTTGGTAACTGAAGAATACTGCTCTCCACCCTTCCTTGGAGAGATGAGAGGCGAGTTAGTTTGTCTCTGTCTGTCTCACTGCATCTACTAGCACCTAAGGCTGTTCATCAATACAGGGTTTACCACAAGGTTGTACAAATATTTAGGGCAGTGAAAGTTTCTTGAGAGCCCGTGTAACCTCCCTAATCTTGGCATCAGATAGACAGCTTACTTTGACCCTTTACTTTTCCAGTCTTTGAGTGCAGTGTTGGTATGCCCATTTCTGCATTCACCAGTAACAAGGACCTTTGGACTCTCTGTAGCCCTCTGGAGCCTTAGGAGAGGAGTTGCAGTTGTAGTGATTTGTAATCAAGGTAGTTGAAGGAGTAGGTATGTACAGAGATACATGAGATTCTGTAGGTGACTGAACTTTGTGATATGGGAGCCTACGTGATTTAGGCAGATTTTTAAGAGCCTCATGTGTTGGCAGTGTGTCACACTGCTGTCTACTAACACCAGGGTGTTTGATTTTCATGTCTGACATTTTGGTTTATATATCTTTTAGGTCTTCTGGTTAATCAGCTCTGAAATATTTATTTTGAATGCCTTCATCTTTGCTTTCATGCTGTTGAAGATTTAGACCTGTATTTCTATAGAACTGTAGTTGATCATTCATAAAGATCAGGTGACTGTTATGACTAACTTGCATTTTCTCCTGAAAGTGGTATCAGAGCTGTCCCTAAACTAGTACATACATTTCTATCCTTACTGAGCCAAAAACTACAGGAGAGAGAGAGAGACAGAGACAGAGAGATTTTACTTTCTAGATGTGCACTTTCGGCTCAAGTACTACTTAAGTGAGTGGATGGGTTCAAGACAATGGAACAGCTGTTTGCTTTTATTGCTCCAGGGAGGAAGAGCCTGGCTGTTCCATCACTGGATGAGCTTCAAAGAAGATAGACTAAAGCTTTCTTATTGCCAGTTGGTGGCAAACAAAGGGCATACTTCCAGGCCATCAGGTCCTCAGCAGTAAAGAAAAACCCTTCTGGAGTAAGCCAAGGAAGTCTCCCACAGTTGAGGGGGGGGGGTGACAAAACCATTTCACAGTGTGGCTCCTGAACTAGGTACCCTTATCCTTCTGGACTTCTGAGTTGAGAAGTCAGGCAACTGAAGCTACTAGGAAGTCTTTCATACAATCAACATACCCTGCCATAGGGAAGAATTTCTCCATATGGTTTGGAAGGTGTCTTTGCCATTTCTTTTAGTTGGTTTAATAGGTACTTTTGACTCATTTAAGGAATTGGTTCTCATGTATTCTTTTAAAGTATATCAGTCAGCATTTTCTTCTTGTCATGACATTGTGAATGGCATGAATGTGTTCTAGCAGCAGATGATCAAGGATTTCCTTAGGATGTTCTGCATTTTCTCCTTGACATTTAATTCTAATGATAGATATTTTGGGTTATACACCAATTCATGTCTTCTAGTTAATCACCTTAAAATGTACTTCTTGAATACCTCCACCTCTGCTCACAAACTCTTGAAGCTTGAGGCCCTTATTTGTAGAGAATCATAGTTGGTCTTTCATAAATGTTAGGTGTCCCTTTTGACTAACTTGCATTTTCTTCTGAAAGCAGGATCAGAATTTGACCATAAATCAGTCCGTTCATCTCTCTGCATGCATTATGAGGCAAAAACTAGAGGAGAGAGAGAGAGACCTTCACTGTCTGGAGATGTACACTTTCAACTCAGGTGCTATCTTAAGTGAGTGCATGGGTTCAAAAGGATGCAACAGCTGTTTGTTTCCTTTGCTCCAGAGATGTAGATCCTGGCTGCTGTAAAACAAACCATTTCCATGCAGAATGCTAGATATTCAATTTTTTATGATCTGTTAGTGAACTGTCCCTTTTAAAATATAGTTGTCAGAGGCCACCTGCCACCTTCCACCCAGAAACATGTGACATCAGTTTGTGATCTGTGCACTGACAATTGCTTTTGTCAGAGGCCACTCCAGCAAGGATATGACTGTTTCCATTATTTGCTATGGGAACGTCTACTTCACAGCCATTTATACTATGGCCACTTGGTTGTCAGTTCACACCTTTACCAAGCACTGCATAGTGAACTGTGATTCCAGGAGTGAGGCCTGTTTGGGTACTTCATTTGTTTAAGACTTGTCCTTCTGAGCTCTAGGTCTGGCTTCTACCTTTCAGAGTTTTTCCCTACTTATTGTGATTCTTTTCAGTCACAGATCCTCTGGGAACAATTTCCATTGGCATAAATAATTTCTCTATATAATTTGGTTTGTGCAAGGATCCTAGTTGTTGGTTTTTGACTACCCTGCCAATAGCCTGTCCCTCATGTGGCTGATGTTAGAGTTCCATCTAAGCCAGGCATATCCTGGTGCTTGTTTCCTTCATTGCTTATCTTGATTTGCAGTAATGTACTCCGTAATTGGTTGGGACAAGCTGTCATGCAAGATGATCTATGCACCCTGTCTGTGTGTGACATGTGACATCACAACATACTGTAGCCATTCCTCTCAACTCTTAGGGCAAGAAATCTGAACAAAGACTAAAATAGTGGGAGACAAAAGGACAGTTGAGCACTATGGATGTAGCAGAGGGCATGCAGTGTCTGAATATAAAAGCTTAATAAAAAAGTAGATGACCTCCCTCAAGGGGAGGCCATGTCTGCTAAATTTGGTTGACTTCTTTGTGACAGTCACCAAAGCAATGGACGAGGGGAAGATGGTGCACACCATCTACCTTGACCTGGCCAAAGTCTTTGACACTATTTCCCACTCGGGCGTAATAGATAAACTCTCTCATCTAGGTATCAATCCATATGTTACCAGATGAATTGCAAACTGGCTCAGTGATAGAACCCACCTAGTCAGAATAGAGGAAGCCACCTCAAGCAGTAGAACCGTAACAAGCGGCATACCCCAGGGTTCAGTCTTGGGGCCTCTGTTATTTGAGATATACTTTTCTGAGGTGTAGGCCAAAAGCAGTGGGCTATGACTTGCCAAGCTTGCAGATGACTGCAAGCTGGGTGCTGTCATCAATTCTCCTAGTGATGTGGACATCCTCCAAGAGGGTCTCACTCAGATAAATGACTGGTGCCAGATACATGGCCTCAAGCTGAATACCAAAAAAATGCATCAACATCCCCTTTGGGGAGAGTGATGTCCCCAAAATTATCACATTAATAACAATGTCCTAAGCATGCAATCAGTCGTGAGGGATTTAGGCACCCAGGTCAATAGCGACCTGCCCTTTGACCACCATGTTGCTTCCATTGTACAGAAAGCCTTCTACATGGCCCACTTCATAAGTAAGGGTATCTCATCCAGTGACAAGAAGGTCATAACTTCCCTGTATTCTTCCCTTATAAGGCCCATTATTGAGTAAACCCCTCTTTCAGCATGTACCTCGCAAAGCACATGCAGCAGCTGGAGAGACCACAGAGGTTCCTCACCCTGAGAATCTAGGGCCCCAAACATCTACCATACACAGATAGGCTAAAAGCCGTATCTCTTTACTCAATTTCATACAGACTCCTCAGAGATGACCTCTGTCCGGCATACAAGGCGATCTTGATCCCCACCTTAATGGGACTACTACATATCCACAAGTCCAGCTCCACTCGAGTAACTCACATGCATGGCCTCAACCTGGTCTGTGACATCAACAGAACTTGTTGGAGGGACAGATTTGTGTCCCAGAGACTCCCCCATCTAGGGAATAGACTCCTTCTCCACGTCAAGCAGAGTAACTCTTTACCCCTTTTTAAGCACAAACTAGATAAATGGATGGGAAACAGAAAATTTACCCCTGGGATTCCACCCATGTCCCTGCTGGATAGGGGCCAGTTGCTGACTTGTCTAAACATGGGCAAAACTCTTGGCTAGGTTTATAAGGGCCTCAGGGCCAATAGCCTAGTAACCTCCTGTGATGCTGTGAGGCAAAAAAAATACATGCTACTCACAGACCCACTGAGGAAGGTCCTTTCACAGATCAGTTGATATAGTTAGAGCCTGTGTGTTATTTATGGTATATGTATGTGTAACAGCATTTGTAATAGTTGCTGAAGTCAATATTTTTTTTCAGTTATTTGTTATGACTTCCCACAGATTTAATTTACCAACATTAAAAAACGTAGCTGTGTTTAAACCTGTCAAAAGCCTGAAGACACTGCAGAACACACCTTATTCCTTTTAGTCCTCATGATCTTATCCCCATTTCAGAACTAATGTAGTCCATGGAGCACACGGATTATTGAAAAAGACAAGCTTGTTCAGTATCTTTCTTATGTCAGAAAGGTGCATGTCATACTTTTTTAAGTATCTCTAAGCACTGCTTAGATCAGGTGTCATGATGGGGATTAGCAACAAGCAGTGCTGGTTGGCAAAGAACAGTGGAAGGGGGTAAAACAGCTAAAAGGTATTAGATACTTCACTCTATCAAACCTATAATCTAAAAGTGGGGAAGAGGGGCAGAATGAAGTATCTAACAGCTTTTAAAGCAGTTCACTCTTCAGAGGGACACTTTCCACCTGTCTGTTTGAAAGTGCTAAAGTGTTTTACCAACTTTCAAATATTTTGAAAGCAAGTAAAACACTTCATACTCCTTCACCTTTTCCTTTCCTTTTATTCTTCTTCTTTAACTTGTAGTACATGGAGCAGGTAAAGCAATTATGATCGGGTCTCACCTGTCAGTAATCCTTGTTGTGTGTTCTTTTCTTGGGTACCAGTTTTCACCTCTCGAGCTTTGCTTTTCAGGTGAATTTTCTGGCATCCATGCTATAAACACACAAGCAAATAAGCTGGTTATACTCAAAAGACCTAATCATAATCATCTTTTTTATGCATCTTGTAAATGATTACTGACTAGAGGGTAATGTGTTTTTTGTTTGTTTGTTTGTGTACATTTGAAATTAGCTACTCATTTAATGTTGAGCTTTTGTTTTGTCATGATTGTGCCGTATATAGTTTTTTTTTTGTGTGTTTCATAGCAATGTATTCCTAAAGATATATATTTTTATGTCACAACTGGGTTTTTGTCCATTTTTTTACGATTTATTTTTTGCATTTGCAGTCTGAACTGGAAAAACTCCAGCTGCAAATTGGAGGACAGTTGAGCATGCGGTACGAGTCTAAAACAAAAGGTGTAGAAAAGATAATCACCGAGAATGAGAGACTCCGCAAGGAACTTAAAAAGGTAATTCACTAACATCATCCTGTACCACTACCTCTTATGAATAATAAGAGGATCTTGGTACTGCATAATAGTTTTCAAGGTTCTGATGTCTGTCATTGATAAAGGGTTGCATTTCTGATAATTTAAAGTGCACTTCCACTCTTTCTGTTTTCATTTGTTTGAGGAATTTTGCTTTTTTACACACACCACAGGTATTCAGTTTACTAATGTGTTCTTTTTTAAAATGTATAAATGGAAGTAAAGAGTTGATACTTTGATGTCTGAAAAATGCTGAAAACTTAGGTGAGAACGTTGAATTTAATCTAGCCAGAGATGCACAGTTAAATATTTTGAGGATGCTTTGGAAGCTTTGAGACTAGAAATGCTGAACAGATACATGCGTGTACATTGCTAACCTCGTGTCCTCTGGATAGAGTCATTAGGTTGAAAATTGTTGACTTGTTTGTACAAAAATAATGGCTACAAGATTTGTTTTCATATTATAGCACTTTAGAAGGTAAATCCTACCAAGAGTTTGGCAAAAAGGAGATTTCTTTTTGAGAAAGTATAATATGAAAATGACTTTAGTGTGTAAAAAGCCAAGACTTTGTATATACAGAAGGAACAATAGCTAATAATCGCACCACCAAACATCAGACTAATATACTAAAATGTTAAGTCAGCAGTACACATTATCAACTTTAATAAAACATAAAAGGTGTTTTACAGGGTGCAAGTTCCCCTGCAGCTCTACATGGAAATCTGTACCTCCTCAGTCACTAAATATACTAACTCTGAGGCCATGCAGCCTTGAGGGAAAGAGAGACTTCTTCACCCCCAAAATTCTCAAGTAACATCAGAGCATAATTACTTATTCAATTCAACATCATCAGCTGTTTCCATTTCACTTACACAGTCTGTACGCTTGCACACAATTAAGTCACATTGTTATGTAAGCATCTTCGATACTCTGCAGAGCCATAGCAGTGATATCTTTCATGACTCTGCTGATTTATTCACAAGCTCAGGCAGTTTTCTAGCAGAATCCATCCATTCATCCACAACACCTTTTCTCATGGGGTTAGGGTGTCACTTCATCTGTGACAATCATCTACAGCCAAGGTTCACACCACTGGGTGGCTAGCCCTGCTGCAGTTTGCCAGCAGAATATTATATAGAAATGAAGTTTGGTGCAGTGACAATGATACATGCTCAAAGAAAAGTAACAATAATTCTCGGAACTAGAACACGTACTAAAGCAAATGGAAAAAAAATGTTTCATTAAGAAGCCATTAGAGCTAACAGAATGGGTGAGCTGTTTGACCGTGACTGTAAAGCATGACAAGATTCACTTTTGTATTGAGTTTGCAAATCCTCAATAAAGTGATTAAAAGAGCATATCCCTTGTTCACATCTGAAGAAGTGAGTGCAAGAATGACAGATATTAAATTCTTTTTAGTATAAGATGAAAAGCATGGTTTCTGGCAGATGAAGCTAGACGGTCAGTGCTGCAAACCGTTTACACTTATTTACCTATTGAAAAGAGAGGTTCATTAGATTACTATATGGTATTTCCTGAGTACCAGTGTATTCCCGAGCACTATTGCAAATATATTTGGAGGCTTAAAATATGTTGTATATATAATCAGTGACCTGTTAGTGTGTGTCCGACACAGGATCATGACAGGAGACTTAAACAGCTGCTACATAAATTAATGCAGCATAATTTCAAGTTAAATAAGAGAAGATCAGATGAAAATATGCATGGCAGATTTGGAATATGTGGGTTATTGACCATAGGACCGTAGCTTGATGAAGAAAAACTCTGACTGTTTATACAAATGCCAAAGCCAGAAAGTAAGTTTTACAGATGTTTCTAAGCATAATTGACTGCCCTGCAAAACTTATAACTAATATGTTTGAGATATCAGTGCCTTTAGGCAGTGTATTCTGTTAAAAGGGAAGAGCTATGAACTGGAAAAGTGTTTTGAGATGCATACCAAGCTAGCTTACAGATACATAGACATTAACATGCTGTAATATGAGTACATATGAGATAGCTGTGCCTCTGATAAAGCTTTTACAGCAAGTTGTAACATTGGAATGGAGCTGATAACAGGAAAAAAGAATTCTTGAAATTCTTAAAAGGATAATTACAGAAGGCCCAACATTAAGATATTACGATATAAATAATCTAGTTTTATTGTATGTAGTTACCATTTAAAGTGATATAGTAGTGAGCAGCCAGTTTTGATAGAACTTTAAAAACTGTAATAATCAGGAGTTGTTGGAAGAGACTCCTGAAGTCGTATCTCTTAAGTAAAACTAAACAAACCACAGAAGAAGACCAGATGTTCAGTGTAAATAGTCTTGTTAAATATTAAGTATATGTGAGATCACTGAAAAGCCAGATTGAGAGATGCAAAGTCTTTGGGAAAATAAATCATAACTTTAAGCACTAAAGTGTTTCATTTATTTACAATGACTTTAAATATATTCAGAAAATTTTGTTTGATTTCTTTGAATTTTTGTACTTCTCCCTGTGCAGCCACCATTTCTAACCCTTATCTTTCTCTGAAGGTCCTAGATCTCCTAGTTGCTCCCTGTATGCCCCTTCACAAGGAGGATCCCCAACTCCTAAATAAAAGAGGACCATAGGGCAAGCCTTTATAGCTTTCAGAGAGTGAGGGATCTGATGGGGAGGTATGTTTGTTAAGCTAGGACCCTTCATAAAAATGGTGGGTATGCCAGAATCCCTTGCAGGGGAGTGGCAAGAACAGTGATGTAAAGATGCAAAGATGTTATCATGGCCCCCCCGTTTCCCGATGGGATGATCTCTGTGACTGCTTATCCCCACCACTGGCCACACAGTCAGCAGAATGACTCTAGCCCTTCTCAGGATAGGACAGCTGGCTGTCAATGACTACTTCTAAACCCTGTCCAGTTGAAAAAATGTATTTGATGCTCATAGCCTATGGCATGCTTATTTTAAAGCTCATCATAATTTTGAATAGCCTGTCACTGTGTGTGTTTTTGTTATTGTTGTTGTATATGTATAAAACTACATGGAAAACTGGTACTTCTTGAGTAGCAAAGTTACTGGCTGAGACCCTTTAAAATCTAGAAATTAATACTTCATTACTGAAGACTATAAGATATTAAATACATGAGCAGTTTCGCTCTTAACCTAGCTTCATCAGATCTATCTCCAGTTTACATGACATGCAGTATTTATATGCTTTAACCCAAAGAAGTATCACTTTCTAAACAAGTTATAATGTTTGTTTACCTTAAAGACAAAAAAAGTTTTACGGTACTTTTGTTATTTTTTTATGATTTGCTGATTGAGCATTTGTGCTGTATCAGTTGCCATATGATGTGTTAATATGTTTTTTTTTTTTTTTTTTTTTTTTTTTTTTTTATTTTAGATTACAAAGAATTGTCTATTGATTCCTTTTTTAACGATATTAATTTTTGTTCTTCATATTTGAAATTTGTCATAGGTGGCCATGGTATTAATATTAATTTTTTGGTTGTCAATTTAAAATGGGACCCTGAAGAAAACAAGTTACACAGTTGTATTTATAGGAAGAAGACTTTTAATAATGGGTATCTCCATTATAAAAGTGGACATCCAAAACATGTTATTTCTAATATTCCAAAAGGACAGTTTATCAGGGCAAGTCGTATGACTTCAAAAGATTGTGATGCATTTCAAGAGTTTTGTTTCATAATTTTTTTATTTTCTAATAGGGGTTACCCTGAACCAGAATTAATCTGTATGGCAACTGACATTTATAGCAAACGAACTAGTCATTACCCCCCGATATTAAATTTATGTTCGGACAACTTACTCTTTAAGAACATTAACAACAGTAAAACATTAAATTCTGGGATTGTGTGCTCATTGGAGATGAATTCTGACAACCAGCATATACAAAACATCATTTCAAAAAACTGGCGTATTATTAGGGGTAATGCTGACATTTATGATGTTTTAGGAGATAAACCCTTATTTGTACACAGGAACGACTTTAACTTAAAAAAGATTTTGGAAAGAGGTATTAACATCTCCAATAGTGTTCAAACTAATAAAAGGGGCATGAATTGCTGTTACGATTGCAACACATGCAGGTACATTTTGACTGGACCATACATTTCAGTGGCTTCCTTTAACAGAAATTTTCCTGTTCCTGGTTTTGTTAACTGTCGTTCTTCAGGTGTTGTGTACATTGCTTTGTGTTCATCATGCACTGCTTTTTATGTCGGTATGACGACTAGGCAACTTAAAACCAGAATAAGGGAACATTTATACTGTATTAAAACTAAAGATGACAAAAATGCTCTTTTTAAACACAGTTTAGTTTGTCATTCCTTCAACAAGTTTTTGTTTTCAATATTGGAAGTTTGTCACAAAGATATGAGGGAAGGGGATTTTAAGAATTTTTTACTACAAAGGGAGACACATTGGCAGATAAAATTGAGATCTGACTGCCCCCCTGGTCTCAATGAGACTATAAATGTTAAATGTTTCCTTGAACATAAGAAACTTAAAGTCAATAAAAGTAATGACTTAATATGTTTACACATTACTTAACATTGTTTTCTTTTTTCTCTTTAAACGTTTTATCATTCATTTTTGTGTTAACAGTATTAATTGATTTTAATTAATTTCTATGGTGATTTTGTATCTATTTAAACCTTGATTGTTTTGTATGTGTCATTCTGAGGAAGTCTACGGACGAAAGCGGATAATTAAACAGTGTACGCTATTTCTTTTTGAGTTGTTGAGTCATTTCCAGTTGCTTCTGCCTTGACTTGGATTTACTATGTGTTAATATGTATCAACATACACACACATACTTTATTTTATATATATATATATATATATATATATATATATATATATATATATGTATGCATGTATGTATGGAAACACTTTGAAATCTCAAAATACTGAAATGTCGAATTTCAGTATCTCAAGACCAAATTGTCGAATCTGCAGTTGCGCGAAACTGCAGAATATTGAACCCGCGGTACTGATGGCACGTTAGGTAAGTGTTATTTTTTTTAAGGGTTTTGGGCATGGTTTGTGTTTAACTAAAAATAATGTTTTCTTATTTTCAGTTAAGTTTACAGATTACATTAAGAATGTTCGAGCTTGACTCTGTTACTCTGTTTTAAGTTACGCCCACTTCATGCATATTTATGGGCAATAGAACTTTGAGAATTACACTTCCATCATGTGTAAAGGGGTTGGACTGTGATTCTGATTGGACAAGATTATTTTTATTTGTTTTCTTACACTATTTAAACTTTGTAATCTGCACAGTTTATTTATTCTGATGAAGTTCTTAAATAAATAAAGAACGAAAGCACGCTCAGTCACAGGTTCTACTTGCTGCATTCTATCTTCTATTTTATATCTAGTTTTATTTACGTTTTACAGATGCCTTCGGAAGTTTTTTTTGTTATTGTAATATATATATATATATATATATATATATATATATATATATCGATATATGGGTCTATATTACAACTGTGAAAGGCCTAATCAGCGAATATGAAATCGACACATATTACCCGAACTGCGAATACACCGAACACCCTAAAACGCGAAATTCAAAATCTCAAACCATCATAGTTGTCCAAGCCCACTGCACGCTACATACCACCTACCCAAACAAAATAAATAAACCACATACATACACTAACCAAAACCCTACTTCTAACCCTACACTAAACTTTACATACATTACTATCTATGCACTTACCTTAACCCACACCCTAACCCTAAGGTCCGTAACTATCACGCACTTACCTTACGCAGCTATACCCAAACAAAATAAATAACCCACACACATGCACTTAACAAAATCCTACTTCTATCCCTACACTAAACCTTACATACATTACTATCTATGCACTTACCTTAACCCGCACCCTAGCCCTAAGGTCCATAACTGACGCACACTGTTACTATCTATGCACTTACCTTAACCCGCACCCTAACCCTAAGGTCCGTAACTATCGCACACTTACCTTATGGAGCTATACCGCAGAAAGGCCATCCGTGACAATGCTACATTTCAGATCTTACGCTTCAGGACAATCGGTGTTTTTGCATTTAGACCTATACGTGTCGATGTTTCCGGATTCGGGTAAGTGGACCCTCGCTATTTTAATAGGGAACCATAAATATATATGTATATATATATATATATATATATATATATATATATATATATATATATATATATATATATATATATATATATATATATACACACACACACACACACACACACACACACACACACACACACACATATATATATTGTTTCATGAGGAAAACATGATTAAAGTAAAAAATGAACAGCAAACAAGAAACAAGCTCAAGATAAATTGCTTACAGGACTACTGCACAGGTTATGGACCACACACAATAGATTTGCATTCTGTTTAGTTTGCAGGTAATGCCTGCAAAGATGACTGCAAGTCTCCAACAAATGTAATGAACTTATGAAAATACTGTAATCCTGTCCTTTATTACAAATACTGTCATATACATTTCAATATCTAAGGCTTATAGTTTATCTAGTTATGTAAATATTCTGTGCATGGCAACAACAAAAAGGCTTTCAATGTTGATAATTCATTAACAGTATGCTTATTAAAGCTTACTTGCATCTTACAATCTCAGACAAGCTTACCTGATGATCATTAAAGCATTGCTACTTAAACACAGAGCAACTGGCACTGCAACAACAAGCATTTTCTGAATAAGAAGCATAAATCAACAGTATAAAAATTTGACAGAAATCCAGAACATTCTGCAAAATCAAGGACAGATGAAAAACCACTGTAGTACTTGTGTCTACCTTGGATGGGGGGATACTCTGCACACTTACACTGCATAACTGCTCCTTGCCTTGCTTGTATACATCCAGAGTCACTACATGGGGGAGTGGGGTACAAGTATGTCACAATTTGAAATGTCTCTGGCTGACTGTGGTGGCCCTGACACATTTGTCATACCTCTCAACCTCAGAGCAAGAAATCTGGAAAAAGCCATAAATAGAAGTCGGACAAAGGCCCAAAAATAAGGAAATGTTTTTAAATATTGCTCTTATAAACTTAGAAAGATAATAAAATAGTAGGTCTTGCATTAGTATGGATTTTCTGAGGGGTATGAAATCTGAAACGCAATTGTCTGTCATTTTCTAACTTCAATCTTTTAATAATTTGCTACTAATTTGCCAGAAAACCACAATTTTATGAAAAATGGACCAAAAATGTGATGCAGAAATATAAAATAGCCACACAATACAGCTAGGAACCTGTTAAAGAAGGGATCCTTTTTTAATAAGTTGAGCAGCTGACAAAAATAAGAGAATCTAAATGCATTTATGAAAAAAAGTAATAAGTAATTCTGATCATAACTATTATTTATTAATTGTAAACCCTGCTCGTTTCTTCCAAAATTGCCATTTTGCGGAGGGATTATTAGGGTGAGAGCAGCATTTTGAGCCAAAAATCAGTTACAGTTGAGAGGTTTGGATATACCTAATTCTATAAAGTGATTTATTCGCGTGTTCCTCTCAACCTCTTAACACAGGAAATCTGGACAAGACCAAATATATTGGGGAAACAAACAGTACTAAAAATTGCTCTTGTATAAACTTAGACAGTTGACAGAATAACAGGTCTTTAGCATGCATTTTTCTGAAGGGTATGAAGTCTGAAACTCAATGTCTGTCATTATTTAGTGACTTCATTCCTAAATGATTTGCCAGAAAACCACACATTTTATGAGGAATAAACCAAAAATAAGAAGCAAAAATCTATTCACTGTGGGAAAATCTGGATGCTAGAGAGGTATAGTTCAGCGGGGAGAATTGTGCAGCAGAAATCCTGCATGATGGACTTAACTACCTAGGTGTGGACAATAAGTACCCCCCAAAAAAAAACGAAGATCTAAGAGATGATCTGGCTTCATCACTTTCAGTAGCATTCAGACTCAGTCAGTGAAAATATTCAGTAACAAAAAAAGTTTGTGCTTGTAGACAGTTGATTTAACTGGCTCCTAATCAAACACATCCAGCCAAGAACTGGGAAGGGGGCATACCTTAGCTGATCAGATTATCAATCAACACCTTCCTGGTTGTATTAAATTATATTCCTTGTATAATACAGTACAGTTGTTAGAGGGCATTTTAAATTTATTGTTTTGAACATTTTTTCTCAGTAAACAATGAAACAAAATGAATGCACCAATAATGACAAAACTTCCCAATTTAGAACATTTATATCATAAAAGTCTACACCAGTATCAGTAAATAGTCACAATCTCTGCATAAGTTAAAGTCATCTAAATAATTCTACATTAAAGAAATCTGTAACTAATGGCGAGATCGCTACTAGCAAACAACGTTATGTTTCATTGTTTCACCTACAAATACAGTGCTTGTTGCCTTTGAAGAATAAATTGCCTATGTTACATTAAAAAGTGATAAGCTAATAATATTGCAATAGGGAATGGATGGCAAACTGATAACAGGTTCATAGTTACTAGGTATCTCCGCCAAAGAGGACATTCTCAAAACTGCAGCATCCACCCACTTTAAAAGTACAACACAGTACAGTATCATATCAGAAATGCATCTACATACTGTGGGAGTAGAACCCACAGCCTTCTGCATCAAAAGCAAGTATTTCACCTGTTATGCTATTAACAATGCAAGCAGACTCAGCGTAAGCAGCACTAAATCTCTCTTCCCCTGAAGCTCTCAGCTCTTTGTAAAATCCACTCGACACTCAACTGTATCTTTCAACTTTGCAGCACAAGAAATGTGGAAAAAGCCAAAATTTATTGGGAAGGATCAAAGCAGGGACACATTTTAAACATTGCTTGTATAATTTTGGAAAGTTGCTAGAGTAAAATGTTGTGTTACCACCATGCATTTCACTGCCAAGGCTTGAACCCAGGACCCTGTGCACTGTAGTCAGAGCAACATACCACTATGCCAAATCAGGTGTTTCTTGAAAGACAGGAAGACTGAAACTTAAATGGATATCATTTAGTGAATTCGGTTCTCACCATAGCTCTTGGCACAAATACCTGGACAAAGCCAATAATGGGGGAATACAGCCCCAAAAATAGGGAACATTTTCAAATATTGTTCTTATAAACTTAGAAAATTGCTAGAATAAAAGGTTTTGTGTTACATTTACCTTCTGAAGAATATGAAGTCTGAAATTCACACGTCTATCATTATTTAGTCAATTAAAATCCAGAAAACCACAGATTTTATGAGGAACAGAACAGAACAAAATGTGAGGCAAAAATCTAGACAGTTTTCACAAGTAGTGGTAGGTAGGGAATTCAGGCTCTTGCTATCTATCCAAATAAAGAAACCAGAATATTTTATTACCCCATAGTGGATTTAGTACAGCTGATCAAGAAATGTTGGTTTCTTTTATGGATTTGGTGTTGGATAATAATTTTTTATACTTTGAGGGAGAATATTACAGACAATGCAAGGGGGTGGCCATGGGTGCTTCTTGTGCCCCCCTCTTTGCCAACGCTGTATGTTATGGTGGGAATTGCATTTATTGTTTAGTTCAGCATTTTTTAAGTTTTGTTTGACTTATTATAGATACCTGGCCGATTTGTTTTTTATCTGGACAGGGACACAAGATGATTTGGACAAATTTATTAGTTTCATGCAGGAGAGTACTGATTTTCTGAGATTTTCGTATGTGGCAGACATAGCTAGTATTAGCTATTTGGACATCAATTTTTCTAAACAAAGTGATGGCACTTTAAAAACTAGAATATATCGGAAGCCAACATTTTGCAATGCTTATTTATATTTTACTAGTTGCCATCCTATGCACGGGAAAAAAGGCATTGTTAGAAGCCAATTGATCCAGGTTTCTAGACTGAAATCTGATAATGGGGATTGCCTGAGAGAATTTAATTTTGTGAAGGACATGTTTAAGGAGAGGGGGTATCCACCTGACCTCTTGGACTCCATAGGCAATGAAATTTGGATGGGTAGACAAAACAAATATGCTCCCATTATCAAATTTGGGCTTGGCCATCAAGTTAATTTACAAACTTTGCATACTACTAGGGAAACTGAACCATTTAAGGTCAACAATATGGTTATGTATTATACGGTAGAAGCTAGATGTTTTGAAAAAATTATTTCTAACAACTGGAATTTATTACAAGTTGGTAGTGACATTTGTCACCCATTTATTTCCAGACCGACATTTACTTATAAAAATAGAAGTAATTTTAAGGCGATATTGGAACATACTGGGTGCACATATGGGGTCCCCACTACAAGAAAATGCGAACATTGTACATATTGTACATATATTAATGTTAACAAAAATGGTGAGGTGCTCAGTAAGATCAAAACATGGAATGTGGGTACATTTGTAAACTGCAACACAAAAAGAATTATTTATTTAGCTACCTGTTGCTCATGCAATGCATTTTATATTGGTAAAACCAATAATTCCTTAAACAAAGGATTTATCAACATATTTATAGTATTAGAAGAAGGGATAACAAAAGTGCACTTGCTCGACATTCATTATATTGTTTAAACTTTTATAAGTTTGTGTTTTTAATTTTGGAACAGCAGGTTTTGCATGATACTGGTGGAGATTGGGAAAATGAATTACTTAGGAAGGAAATGCAATGGCAGCTTAAATTTGATGCTGTATATCCACCAGGGTTAAATAACAATGTTTCTTTTTCTAGTGAATTAAAGAGAAGGGCATTGGAAATGTAATCGTTTTTAACTATTTTTAACTATTTTCAAATTATCTTAATTCTTCATATGTATTTATTGTAAGCATGTTTCTTTAAATGCATCGGTTGTTTTTGAGGGGCATGTTTTTTTGAATGTTTTTAAGTAGAACTTTGAGTTTAATATGGGTGGTTCTGAAGATGTCTGATTTGACAGATGAAAGCGCTTAGCCATTCTCTGTTTTACTTGGATTTATTAAAACTCTGCTTTGTGGTTTCCTTTTGGACTGACTTGGTTTTCTTTGGACTAGAGCTAAACTCATATACATACGGATCTACGACTGTTGAACGAAAATTCAGTAGTCCGAATCCACACTCAACGAACACACATTAATGAAAGCGCTTTTATCGAAAAAGCGCTTTCGTTAAAGTGTGTTTGAAAAAAAAAAAAAACCACTACATCTACTTTGATGCAGGGGGGGCAAGCCCCCCTGCACACCCCCCCTGCTTTAATATTCTCACTCCGAGATCGCACTACAGTGAGAAAAAGGGGATATTCCCTTATCCGCACTGTAGTATGAACTCTGCAACAGGCATGCTTACGCGAAAGTGCTTCTTCGGTGAAAAGCACTTTTGCGTAAGTATGCCCGGCCGATAGTCATTCGGTGATGTCATTCGGGGATCAGTGCAGATCCTATACATACATACCTGTATATAAATATGTATGTGTTATTTATATTAATATTTATATATCTATATCTATGTATGTGTATATAAATATATATATATATATATGTGTGTGTGTATATATATATATATATATATATATATATATATATATATATATATAGATATATATATATATATATATATATATATATATATATATATATATATATATATATATATATATATATATATATATATATATATATATATACATATATAATGTATGTGTGTGTGTTAAATTTTACACTACTGTCAACAAAATTATCTGATGTGTTTTTTAATCAACAGCATTTATGTTCGACTGTAGTAAATGTTGATGTTGGGAATATCGACTTTTCCTTTGCTGCGTTATAAGTTCTTGCATGAAGTTAAGTGATTTTTTTTTTTATTGTCAAAACTTTCTGATACACCAAACGTTTTGGCATTAGGATAGAAGTACATGCTGGTAAGATAAGAACAAGGGCTAGGTAAGAGGATAGATGTAGTGTTATGTGCACGTATTTATGTGAAGTGTCTGAGTGTCTCAAGTTAGTTTTAGGAAAAGGATTTTTCATCAGATAATGTGCATGTTTATGGGCATTGGCTGGGTTATGTTTAGACTTCGTACATGAATAAGGTGTGATGGAGGCCTCCCATCCATTCTTACTTATGCGTTTTGACGCTAACCCTGCTGCTTCTCAGCCCTACATATTACCTGATGAAAAATCCTTTCTTTAAAAGTATCACGTCACTACTCAGACTAAGTTTGTCTGAAGATACTGCTAGTTTGCCAATTTCACAATGAAAGCAAGGCTTTTTTTCTTTTTTATGTGGTGTAATTCTGATGTTTTTTTTTATTTTCAGTATTATTCAGTTTCATCATGCAAAAGTTATCTGCATCAGGGTTTATTCACATCACAATTAACGCATATAATTTGTGTGTGTGTGTTTGCAAATACATGAATACACATGTGGTGCATTTGCTTTTCATATATATATGTATTTGTATATGTATATATATATATATATATATATATATATTTAAAGGCTATTACTTACTAAATAGCTTTCCTAGGATGCGTGTGTTTTTTAAAGGCTACTATTTGCTTGAATAGCTTTCACAGAATGTGTGTTTATGTTTTAAGGTAAGTGTGGGTTTAGGATTTGGGGATTTATGGCTTAGGGGCACTCCCCCACACTTACTTACTCATGTATGCTAACCCTAATCTCACTATTAATGGCTATCCTACATATTACCATACAAAAAAACCCTCCTTCCCTACCCATATCACTTTTCAAACAAAGCATATCTTGGTGTTACTGTTATTTTTTTTTGTTTTGTTTTGTTTTATTTTATATTTTATTTATTTATACTGATTGGGCAAGGAGAGCATTTGCTGCCCTTTTTCATTAGGTGTAGTGTCCTGGATTTTTACTGTTTGATTAAGATATTTGCAGAAGTTGATGTACACACACACACACACACACACACACACACACACACACACACACACACACACACACACATATATAGATATAGATATAGATAGATATAATTTTTGTGGCTGGTCCATTTAGACAGAGAAACCCAGGAACAATCAAGAATATTGCATGTAAAGCAAGACAGCTACATATGGGGGCATGTGATGCAGAGTGCCCTAGTGCACAGCAGTTTCGTAACCTTTGTTTCTGAGGAGAATCTGGGGAACACCCTAGTTGACGTTACACAGACCAGAAGGAAGGTAGAGGGTATACATGTGGAAAAGGAGACCTGACTGTTGAGAGAAGATGCCAGTCAGATATCTGATGTTGTCAATTTTCATTCATTTCTCAACTAATGGGTTCATATCCAATCCTCAGATTTGACTCTGCAGTTATACTAACTTGTGGCCTTCAACAAACTCTTGACATCCTTCCCTACCCGTAATATACCAACCCCCTAACTTCTCTCAGATCTCATTTGCTGCTTTCACATCTAGACATGGTAGCCTTCAGCTCTCGCATGCACAGTGGGAGATAAGTCTTTTTTGATGTTTCTTATCTTAAAAAATCCTTATATACAACTTTAATATTTAATTTTTTTTAAGTTGTTACTACTGTAGTCCTTTTTTCATACACTTTTGAATGTAAGCTTTCCTACCATCATTCGTAGGCCTAACCTTACATCCCTACTCCCTTTACACTTGGTGTATACCTTCTTTGCTTAACATAGTTGGCATTTTTTCCTGTTTATAAGATTATTGTATTTTACCATTGTTGGTATTTAACTTTTCTTCCTCTTTCTGATTAAAAAGAAAAGTTTAGTTTAGTACTTCGGTTATTAAAATAGTTTTTTTCCTTTAAAATGTCCGTAAAAGATCCTACAAGATTTTAAAATGGGCACAAGTTGCCTTATTCCAATGCCCACAATCTCTGTGTATATTGCTTTGGTCCAGATCATTTGCAACAGGTTTGCAGCATTTGTTGTGGGTTCAACCCCCCCGAGTACTAGCTGACAGGAAGAACAAATTGATTTTGGAAGGCTTGCTGCCAGTTTTCTTACCTGAAGCCATTAATGAGGCTCAATCCCCCAAACATAAATCTAGAGACCCTACAAAAAAGTCTAAACCTTTTGAGTCTCCAGCCTGTTTTTTCTTTGAACCTAAAAAGAAGAAAGAGAAATTGGATCCAAAATTACTTACGGTCTGATCCATTCAAGACTGTACCGGATCCTACAATCTCGGATCAGAAACCTTTACCAAGGACAACTTATTCTTCTAGTCTGGATCCAGTCTCCGTCCAGACTGCCCTCTCCCTTTTAAGAGAGAAGCTCCAAATCACCATCACTAGCATCTTATCTTTCCTCTAAGAGTTTTACAGAAGCAGATGTGGAGAGGATGATGAGGAAATTCTTCACAGTGCAAATTCAGATGGGAGTTCTCACATTTCCTACCCCTTCAGGTCAGAAAGTTTGATCATCCACTACTCCACCCATTACAGCTCCTTCTGTAATCCAACCTGTTATTTTAGAGTTTTCAGGTCCAAGCATCCCCTGGTTGGTTCAGATCCAAAGAAAGCACCATCTTTGGATCCATATACTGCTCTGAGTGCATTGGCTCTGACATTCTTGGAGCTGGATGACTCTTGGAGCCAAAGCATCCCTGTGGATCCTGGCAGTTGGAGTCGACTCTGAGGTTTTCTGAGCCATTTCTTCCACTGGAAGCTTAGGCAGTAGACAGCTTGGCTGTGACTTCCATCTCTGGTGGATTGTCCTTGGGGTGGAATGAGGTGACAAGCCAGAAACTCAGTTTCTCTGCCGTGTTGTATGTTTGCTCCCTGGAGCAGTCTGCCTTTGAGGTTGTGAAGAGAGTGTTCTCTGCTCCAGCAGGTCATATGTGTCCTACTTCCTTGGATCCACCCTCTACTTCTCAGATGGCTTTGCACTGTGATCAACATTCTACCTCACAGGGACAGCCAGTTCAAAGCTACCAGACTACCCAGCAGCATATCCTAATCTCTTCCGATACTTCACGGGGCCACCCCACCGAGGAAGTTACTAGGAAGAAAAATTACAAAAGGAGGCACTTGGACTCTTCTCAAGAGTCAGTCACTGAGGATACTGATTTCGATGAAGGAGAGGGGTCTCCAGAGTCACCACCAGTGATGGCTCATTTGGAGACATTCTTGAGACCCTTAAGCAGAACGTCTGCTGGTCTTCCCAAGTCCCTTCTCCTGAGGAATCAGTATTTCTGGAAGCCTTTGGAACTTGTCCATTTACCTCCTGGGTTACCCTGCCTGCTGATGAGCTCATTGATTTGATATGTAGGTAGGTGTGGAAGGAACCTGATATGGTTGAGCCAGTCCACAAGAGACCAGACTTGATTCTGACTCCACCAGTAGACAGGGAATTTTGGGATAAATGGGTGCCTATAGATGTCATTGTCATGCCGGCAACCACAAAAATGGAACTTGTGGAACAGAGTTCCACTCTCCATCCTCCTAACAGAGAGTCTAGGGCAGTGATGGTGAACCTTTTGGGCTTAGCATAATGGTATAGCAGCAAAATTTAGTTTATTGTAGAAGTCAACGCCATTTATAAAAATATAAATGGCTAACAAGCAAACCGGTTTCGGCTATGAAAAGCCTTCTTCAGTGCTGAAAAGCAAATAATCAACAGTTAAGCAGCTTCCAACATCCTGGTGTTATATAGAGAGACATTTAAAGACACATTGCAGAAATAAGTAATGATTGGATAATATACACATATCATAAATTATTACTGATAAATGTTATAATTCAAACCAAAATCACCAAAATAAACTCGTGTACATATGAAATTATAAATGTAAATAAATCCCAAACAATATGCATAAGGAAGTAGGTTGACATATTGTAAGGCGCTATTATTTATTGTCTTGTTCATAATCATCATAATTTAGAGGATAGCTCTGTCCTGTGATTCCATTTAGCGCAACAATCTGATTTCTGCTGCGGTCTACAGGCATAGTAACTTTTTTACATTTGTACTTATTGTTATAGGCACTTAGCCTCTTTTTGTAGGTGTATTTGGATACACAAATTGGAAGTCCAAATTATATCTTTAATATGGTTCTTACTACTGTGCTTTGTTCAGCACTCATTCAGGTTTTGTTTTCTCAGCCAATCTAGTAGCTACCACAAGAATTGTCTATTCACTTTTTGACCTAACTACAAGTTTCTTTGAATACTAGGTTGGTATATATTTTTTATGTATGTTTTTGTACTGCAGTTGACCCATTTGTGGAGCATATATATATATAAGTAGACAACTTTATGCCCTCATTTTCTGTATATATTGACTCCTTCTATAATTGGTATTTTTTAGTCCACTTTTTGATAATTATATTTTTAATATTATAAGGGATGAATGTCCAGCTACACTTTATATACACCAATGTGTATATATGTCCTTGAGTCTGAGTGTACGTTTGAATAGATGGCAGCAGAGACGAAGGGTCGGCTGCCATAATTATATATTGAAAGAGTTATGGTTATACATAATACAAACTATAAAGGTTTTGTCAGATTAATGCACACCTGTGATATTCCATTTTTGGACCTTCATAACTAGAATAATAACTATTAGTTTGTAGTGAGACGAATTGTCAACTACCTTAGCAAATGGGCACCACAGAGTCTCTTTATATAGAGTGGGGCATTTTAAGTTGCTCTCTTACATATATTTTTTTACTATCAAGGTAACTTTCCACAATCATTAGGGTTAACGCAATACACAACCATATATATATATATATATATATATATATATATATATATAGACATAATTGTTTATATTTAAGCTAGCATAATTGTTTTTTTTGGGTCAAGAATTGTGTTGTGACATACTGTCTTATCATGGACCTACGTGAAATTTTGCAAGGACTATCGGCTGATAAAGATAACCTGGAAGCCTTTGGCTTTAACACTAGGGGGTCAACTAGTTTAAATAACAATGAAGTGGACTCTAAACAGAAATGTGGGTTAGTTTTTTAAAAACTGACCAGAAACATGAAGTCCCTAAGGTCTAACATTTGGCACTTGAAATTATTCAAGGCCTACAAATTAAAAGATATTACACCTAGGGGGCTCAGGATCCGTCTTCAACCTCTAGTATCAAGCACTGATGCCCAGCTATCACAGGAATGGGCTTCAGCCCAACATCAGGCCTCAATGCTTTTTGTGAATACCCTGACTAGTTATTATGAAAGAACCATTGAATCACAAATAGCAGAAATCCAAAAAGTGTGCCTTGAGGCCCAATTATTTGAAACTGAAGCATTTTTCAGAGAGTGTATTTCTGACTTAGCCATAGATTTGGCTAATTTGGAACAACAATTGATTAAGAGAAAAACACACAAATTTAATAGGGACTTGTCAGATTATGACAAAGGCAAACCATTTGTTACATCTAAGAATGTCAGGTTCACAGACAGAGCTAATAATAGTAATCATGGTAGAAAGAGGCCCAGATCAATATTAAGAAGGACAGAATCCACCCTTAGTGGTACGTCAGAGGATGAAACTTCCTTTGTTACAGACTGTGATGTCCCTTCACACCAGGTGTCCCCTGCTGCTAAGAGAAAACAGTCTGTCCCTTTAGACGTAAGACACGTGGGGGGGCAGAAAGCATAGAAACAGAAACAGGAACATCCAGTTTACAGGTTCTATTACAACAGATTGTGAAACAGTGAACAATGTACCCAATATTTCATCCTTTGAATTATCACCTGTACATTACCAAATACTAAATAAAGGTCTTAATTTTGTCCCCACTTCACCTGTTTCTGAATACAGTTTGTTAAAAGATGTTAATGATTTTTGTAGATTGGTAAATCTTAAGATATTTTTTTCAGATCATGACTCTACTCAAAGATCTACTGGTTTCAAATTTGGCAAATCAGAATTTACACCACCCATGGATAAACATGTTTCTATATTTAAGGAATGTGTCACCAAAGATTTACACTTTTCTACCATATACCAACCTACTACAAATAACCTCACTCAAGCAGAGAGATCTGCCCTAACTGAACTTCAACTTAATCATGATATTGTCATTACTCCAGCAGGCAAGGGGGAGGTATTGTTGTTATGGATCACAGTAAATATAAGGCTGAGGCTTACAGACAGCTGTCTGATGCTCATTATTATATCCAGATAGTTGTGGATCCCACACCTATTTTTAAGGCACAGATAGACTCTTTGTTGGATTTAGCCACAGAAGAAGGTATCAATAAACAGGTTGGTAAACAACTTAAAGTGGTGGAACCTATGCCGCAATATTTATACCTTCTTCCTAAAATCCATAAACACTCCACTAATCCTCCAGGTAGACCTATTGTCTCTGGGAGAGGCTCTTTAACTGAACCACTATCCGCTTTCCTCACGTATTATTTAAAACCATTATTGTCTAATGTTAGATCAAGGATACAAGACACCATGGAATTTCTTAACATCATTCAAGATTCACAATTAGAAGCGGATCGGTGGTTATGTACCCTAGATGTTTCATCCCTATACACGAGCATCCCCCATGATGCTGGCATAGCTGCTATCTCTTATTGGTTGGACAAATCTGAATTATATTCCACTGGTTTCAACAATTTTCTTGTCAAACTTACTGAATATGTGTTGTGTAAAAACATTTTTTACTTTGATGGACATCCATATTGGCAGATTAAAGGTACGGCAATGGGGGCTTCTTTTGCCCCCATATATATGCTGATTTATTTATGGAATTTTTTGAGCAAACATTTATATATGATGCACATCATAATTTACATATAAATCATTTGGACATCTGGAGAAGATATCTAGATGATTGTTGGGTGGTGTGGCATGGGGATAAGGACCATTTGTTTGATTTTGTTAGGTATCTTAACAACAATCCTTTTGATATACAATTCACTCTAAACATAGAATATCAAGAGATTGTTTTTTTGGATGTTGTCATTTCTAGATTGGAAGATCACACATTGGCCACTACTGTTCATAGGAAGTTTCCTCAATATAATACACTGCTACATGCAACAAGCTCTCACCCCCGCCACATCATCCGAAACATTCCAAAATCCCAATTTTTGCGTATGAAACGCATATGTTCATCAGAAGAACAACATCAAGTTTGTGCACAAGATCTGTCAAATAGGCTTTTTAACCGTGGATATTCTAAGTATCATATCTCTCAAACCATTGATCAGACTAGTCAGATGGCATGCTCAAGCTTATTACAATACCAACATCTGAAGCATGATGAAACATCCAATTCTGTGCAGCTGATAAGGTTTGTAACCACTTTCGGAAACAACACATTCAGATTCAGGGAAATTATCAACAGACATTGGGACATACTAAAATCTCATGAACTTCTGAATGACATATTACCAGACAAATGTGCCTTCTCATACCGTAGGGGTCGCACTATACATTCTCGTTTTACTCACTACAAGAGATATACACCAGTGACAACAGTTCAAACCATAAATAAAAGTGAGACAGAGGCCCAAAATTAGGACAATTTTTAAATATTGCAACTACAAACTTATAAAGTTGATAGAATAACAGGTTTTACATTAGCGTGTATTTTCTGAAGGGTATGAAGTCTGAAACTCAAATCTCTGACATTATTTTATAATTTCAATCTTTAATGATTTGCCACTAATTTGCCACAAAACCACAATTTTATAAAAAACGGACCAAAAATATGAGGCAAAAATCTGGACATTCTGTGAAAACCTGTACAGTTGAGAGGTATGATAGGTGGTGGTAAAACTATTCTCAGGCTATCCCACCGGATTTGTATTTGTATGGATGGGTATGGTGTTCAGTTCTGATATTATTTTAGACCTTCAATCCAAAATTGGGGCAAAGTACTTTCTTTCCTTTCACATTTGTTAAGCACTTCATACATTAACTGACTGATAAATTGGTCAGGGTAGCCACGTATTTTAAAAATTTCTTTCAATAAGAAACATTCATCCCTTGCTTCTGTTGTATTTTCAGTTAAAAGGTAGTCAGTGAACCACTGTACTGCCATACTGTGCATTATCAATGTATATAAGTCCTGTACACCGACTGTAAGGAAATTTTCAGGGCAGTATTCTAAATACGGAAACACCCAGAATTCTTGCAGTCTCAAGTGAGCTGCTACCACTGCCATGCACCTACTGAACACTCTGGGGGCTGTGGTGAGGATAAAGGGCAGCGCTCTGAACATGACTGGCTCACAGCCAGAAGAGCAAGTACCTTCTGGATCATCTGTTCATCTTTATGTGATCGCAAGCATCCTGAAGATCTATCAAGCACGTGCAGTCATCCTAGCCCAGGAAGGACAGAATGAACTGAACCATGACCATCTGGAACTTTGTGCATCAAACTGACTTGTTCAATACAGTGAGATCTAAAACTGGTTTCCTATCCCCTGTTTCCTTTGGCACAAAAAGAATCTTGAGTAAGTTATGGATTTCATTTGTCTAGTGGTACCTCTTGGATGACTTTTTTTCTAGCAGCTTCTGGATTTCTAATGCTGCTGCTTTCCTTTGATTGGGTGGAACATAGGGAAATTTTCTTCCCACAGCATAAAGAGGTTGTCCATGAATCTACAATAAAAATGTATGTGTTTGTGCATGTCTATCCCTAGAATGTTGTGGCATTCCCAATTTACTGCAAAAATGCTCCAGAAACACCTATGTACATAGGCATAGTATGCATCCACAGCATATTTTTAGAAGTGTTGTGAGGGGTCAGGCTCTTAGGACATCTAGGGTAACAGCAGACCATGAGAAATGTTATGAATAAATCCATAATTTGGAAGGGAGATTTATGGAGAGAGCTATGTGAAAAGAGAATTTTAACCCATAACCTCCACAGTATTATCTTGTAGAGAAAAAGAAGGTAAGCCTTATTTTTCGGAATCCTATAACAACAGTGATGGACAGAAGGCCCATATAACCCCGAAATAATGCCTGTAGACCACAGCAGAAATCAGAGTGTTGCGCTAAATGGAATCACAAGACAGAGCTATCCTCTAAATTATGATGATTATGAACAAGACAATAAATAATAGTGCCTTACAATATGTCAACCTACTTCCTTATGCATATTGTTTGGGATTTATTTACATTTATAATTTCATATGTACACGAGTTTATTTTGGTGATTTTGGTTTGAATTATAACATTTATCAGTAATTATTTATGATATGTGTATATTATCCAATCATTACTTATTTCTGCAATGTGTCTTTAAATGTCTCTCTATATAACACCAGGATGTTGGAAGCTGCTTAACTGTTGATTATTTGCTTTTCAGCACTGAAGAAGGCTTTTCATAGCCGAAACTGGTTTGCTTGTTAGCCATTTATATTTTTATAAATGGCGTTGACTTCTGCAATAAATTAAATTTTGCTGCTATACCATTGTGCTGGGCCGTTTTTGGATTTACATTTTCGCGTTGGTTTGGACCGTGAACTTAGTCCCTCGAGCGTGTGTTTGGTTTGAACCTTTTGGGCTTGACATGTAAAAATTTGGAAAACGCTTATCTTGACCCTAATGGCGTTTCACCCCCCCCCCCCGAACAAAAGAGAAACATTTCTCTACATATTCATTTATTTAAAAAAGTACAGTCCAGTCATCTGTGCTGCTATGTGTTATACTACTTTTAAAAGTAATTTTGAATTGAACTGAAAAAGTATGGAACACACTGCATTTGGCTTGATTAACATCAATGAATTACTTTTTTGTTGCTGGGTTTTAATAGATAAGTGCAGGGTCACATATTTCTTGAATTTTTGTTTATTCATTTTCTTTGGTAACTTGGGTGTTGGTGAACTCTGGTGTGTCATAGGTTTGCCATCACTGGTCTAGGCTGATTGACATGTTTATGCTTCAGGAATTTTGCACTCAGATCGCTGAACTATTTGGCACATTTTATGAGGCTTCAAAGAGATTTGATTAAAGAGCTGTTAGAAACTTTCTGGAACCAAAACGGCTGAAGCTCAGTCTTCAGTCGCCTCTCAGTTGGCTACCCTACAAGCTGTATCTAATTCATCCATGAGGCTTATCTCACACACTGCATAAGGTGCCTCAAGGGCCATGGGATAAGGTATTTCCATCAGGAAGCATGCCTGGAAGCACCTGTGTAATTTTGCGGAGCCCTTCAAGTCCTCATTCATCAGTGTTTCCTTTGACAGCACTTCTTTGTTTGACCCCACAGTGAAGGACACACACTACAGGTATGGGAAAGACGGAAAGACCCTCTCTACATTGGGTGTGCATTTTTCTACCCGTCAAAAAAACTTTTCCAGGAATCAAAGGGGACGCTGAAAAATGTGGTTCTGAAAGTCCCAGGGTCCTTTCCAGGATACACTTGGAGATAGTTCCCCCAGAGGTAGAGGGGGGGAGCTATAGTGGAAGGTGATGCCCCCATGGCAGAGGAGGACCCCAACACCAGGGGTCTAGAGATTCCTTTTCCAACAGACCCTTTCAGCACTCCTGAATGGAAGCCCAATTGCCTACCTCTGGAGGCTATCGGGGGTCACTTATCTCTGCACCAGAATGCCTGGCTTGATATGACAAAAGACAGTTTGGTGCAGAGAATTATTTCCAGAGATTATATAATTCCCTTTTCCCTACCTGCCCTGTTGTCAAGAAAATTTCCCTATGTTCCACCCAATCAGAGGAAAGCAGCAGCATTAGAAATCCAGAAGCTGCTAGAAAAAAAGTCATCCAAGAGGTACCACTAGACAAATGAAATCCATAACTTACTCAAGATTCTTTTTGTTCCAAAGGAAACAGGGGATAGGAAACCAGTTTTAGATCTCACTGTATTGAAAAAGTCAGTTTGATGCACAAAGTTCCAGGTGGTCATGGTTCAGTTCATTCTGTCCTTTCTGGGCTAGGATGACTGCACGTGCTTGATAGATCTTCAAGATGCTTGCGATCACATAAAGATGAACAGATGATCCAGAAGGTACTTGCACTTCTGGCTGTGAGCCAGTCATTGTCTGTTCAGAGCACTGCCCTTTATCCTCACCACAGCCCCCAGAGTGTTCAGTAGGTGCATGGCAGTGGTAGCAGCTCACTTGAGACTGCAAGAATTCTGGGTGTTTCCATATTTAGAATACTGCCCTGAAAATTTCCTTAAAGTTGGTGTACAGGACTTATATACATTGATAATGCACAGAATGGCAGTACAGTGGTTCACTGACTACCTTTTAACTGAAAATATTTCACAAAAAAAAGATTAACTTGTATGAAGAACAACTGATGATGATACTAGAAAACTTTATTTATTTTGAGGGTCGGTATTACTTACAAAACAAAGGGGTGGTGATGGGGTCCCCATGTGCCTCTTTACTGGCCAACATTGTAATGATCCACTGGGAAACAAACTTTCTTTTCAACAAGGAGGTTATGGAGTCATGCAGATTTTACACTTGTTACCTGGATGACATCTTTATTGTTTGGAAAGATGAAAAAGTAAAAATACCTGCCTTTTTGGACTACCTCAACACAACAGCTGAATTCCTAAACTTTACATACAAAAAAGGACAAAATGAAATACCCCACTTGGATGTACTAATAACAGAAAATCTTGAAATAAAAACATGTGTATCACAACTATAGTGTAAACTAACCTATTCTAATGCCTTCCTTCATTCCTGAGTTGACATCCAAAAACACAAAAGAAAGCACTGGTAAAAGCACAGTTTGTGAGAGCAGCATGGATGACTACAAAGGAGGACATCTTTCTAGATCATAGGAAGTTACTAGGCTATTGGCCCTTAAGCCCTTATAAGCCTAGCCAAGATAGACAAGTCAGCACCCAATCCCCCTGTCCAGCAGGGACATGGGTGGAATCCCAGGGATGTATTTTTTGTTTCCCATCCAGTTATCCAGGTTGCGTTTAAAAAGGGGTAAAGAGGTACTCTGCTTGATGTGGAGAGAGAGTCTATTCCATAGATGGGGGAGTCTCTGGGACACAAATCTGTCCCGCCAACAAGTCCTATTGATGTCCTAGACCAGGTTGAGGCTGCACGTGCAGGTTACTCGAGTGGAGCTTGACTTGCAAATATGCAGCAGTCCCATCAAGCCAGAGTCCAAGATCACCTTGTATGCCAGACAGAGGTCACCTCTGAGGAGTCTATATGAAACTGAATAGATGGATAGGGCTTTTAGCCTATCTGTGTATGGTAGATTTCTGAGGCCCTGGATTCTCCTGGTGAGGAACCTCTATGGTCTCTCCAGTTGCTGCATTTGCTTTGTGAGGTACATGCCAAATGGGGTTTTATACTCAATAATGGCCTTATAAAGGAAGAATACTGGGATGTTATGACCTCCTTGTTCCTGGATGAAATACCCTTATTTATGAGGTGGACCATGTAGAAAGCTTTCTGTACAACAGAAGCAAGGGATGAATGTTTCTTATTGAAAGAAATGTTTAAAATACGTGGCTACCCTGACCAATTTATCAGTCAGTTAATGTATGAAGTGCTTAACAAATGTGAAAGGAAAGAAAGTACTTCGCCCCAATTTTGGATTGAAGGTCTAAAATAATATCAGAACTGAACACCATACCCATCCCTTCAAATACAAATCCGGTGGAATAGCTTGAGAATAGTTTCAAAAATGCCTTTATTACCACCTATCATACCTCTCAACTGTACAGTTTTTCACAGAATGTCCAGATTGTTGCCTCATATTTTTGGTCCGTTTTTCATAAAATTGTGGTTTTGTGGCAAATTAGTGGCAAATCATTAAAGATTGAAATTATAAAATAATGTCAGAGATTTGAGTTTCAGACTTCATACCCTTCAGAAAATACACGCTAATGTAAAACCTGTTATTCTATCAACTTTCTAAGTTTGTAGGAGCAATATTTAAAAATTGTCCTAATTTTGGGCCTCTGTCCCACTTTTATTTATGGCTTTGTCCATATTTCCTGCTCTAAGAGGTTGAGAGGTATGCCACCTATACAGTTGATAGCAACCATATTAAATGGATTTTGAACAAAAACTGGCTGTTGGTATCAGAAGAAAGAGTGACTAATGAAAAACTAGGACAAAAACCTATCGTTATATACAGAAAAGGAACTAATATGAAGAACATATTAGAAGCAATGAACAACAATAAAGCACCTCCCCAAAAAAGACTTGCAACATGAACAAATGTGGACATTGTCCTTTCTTTAAATATATTCAGATTGAAACATCTTTCAAAATCAAGTCACAAACTGCCAAAATAAAAGGAAAATACAATTGTGAAACCAATGATGTAGTCTACATGGCTCTTTGCCAATCTTGTCCTGAATTTTACATAGGGAATACCTAACATAAACTAAAAGAGTGCATGTATGAACATACCTATGACATCAGAAAAATGAAGGAAACAAATGCACTTTACAAATATTTAAAAATAACTTGGGACACAAATTCTTGTTCACTATTATAGAAAAAGTCATGAGAGGATGACCTTGGTCACTGAATTTGGAAAAGTAAGAACTGTACTAGCAGCTTATATTCAATGGCAGTGCATGGCCAAGACTGAATGATTATATATCTATAGCCCTAGTACTTAAAGTAAAGGCAGTTAAAAAGTAATTCAACATCAGCATTTCTCATAGATACTTGTAAAATAGTGCAAAACAAAATAATGGTAGGCACCAAACCACAGCAAATAAAACCATAAAAAATTTTATTGCAAGAACAAACAGATGAGCACTTTCGCAGCCAAAGCTGCTTCATCAGACAAATAACTATTCCATCCACTGATTTTTAAACTCATTCTGTCCAATCATAGTCTCGACTCAATTAACTACATTTCAATTAATCACAGCAATCTCTTAAAGGACCATTTTAAAAATATTATAAAACACCAGTTTATGGTATTCTAAAACACATAACGTATAAAAAAACATATTCATCTATTAAGAGATCTATTAGTTAATATAGGTTTAATGGATATCTTATCATTCAGTCCCTTCCCCATAGTTGCATGCATTCTAATAATCCATTCTAGTTATTTTGTCTCTACCTTATTCTTAATTGAACCCCCTCTACTTCCTAGCCATACTTGCTCAGTGACCATAAACTTAAAGCTATGTGATGTATCTGTTTCCATCACATGCTTTGCTAATGCACTAGTATCTGCTCTTCTATGAATATCATATACATGTTCTTTTATTCGGTCACGTAACCTTCATGTTGTCATTCCTATGTAGAATGATTTACATGAGGTGCAGTAAGCTAGTAGTATTACAATCAGCTGACAAATTAAAGAGTAGGATCTTCCCAGTGTCTGGGTGCAAAAACATCCCATTATTATCCAGTAGATGGCAATATTTACACATTTTACAAGGGAATGTGCCATGGTTGATTACAAGAGCTTTATTGTGAGGAGTCTTTTCTTATCTAGGACCACATAACAACCTCTTCAAGCATTTCTTATTTTTGTATGAGTATCTGGGCTTATCTCCCACTAACTCCTTTACTCTGTCATCTGCGCACAAGATGTTCCAATTCATATCAAATACCCCTTGTAGAAGTTTTATATTATTAGAATAGGTCATAGGAATATGGGTCTTCTTTCCATCACTGTTATTATAGGATTCCGAAAAATAAGGCTTACCTTCTTTTTCTCTAGAAGACTCTACTGTGGAGGTTATGGGTTGAATTTCTCTTTCCGCATAGCCTCTCTCCATAAATCCCCCTTCCAAATTATGGATCTCTTCATAAAATTTCTCATGGTCTGCTGTTAGCCTAGATATCCTAAGAGCCTGACCCATCACAACATTTCTAAAAATATGCTGTGGATGCATACTATGTCTATGTACATAGGTGTTTCTGGAGCATTTTTGCAGTAAATTGGGAATGTCACAACATTCTAGGGATAGACATGCACGAACACATACATTTTTATTGTAGATTCATGGACAACCTCTTTGTGCTGTGGGAAGGAGGAGAGGGTAAATTTAACTCCTTGTTAGACAAAATTAATAAGAGCACTAGCTTTTTGAGGTTTACTGCAAAAAGTTCCTTTAACTCCATAGAATTTTTGTATGTTAAGATTACTTGCAAGGAAATGGGGGAATTCACCACAGAATTATATAGAAAAGAATGTTCCAGAAACACCTATGTACATAGACATAGTATGCATCCACAGCATATTTTTAGAAATGTTGTGAGTGGTCAGGCTCTTAGGACATCTAGGGTAACAGCAGACCATGAGAAATGTTATGAATAAATCCATAATTTGGAAGGGAGATTTATGGAGAGAGCTATGTGGAAAGATAAATTTAACCCATAACCTCCACAGTATTATCTTGTAGAGAAAAAGAAGGTAAGCCTTATTTTTCGGAATCCTATAACAACAGTGATGGACAGAAGGCCCATATAACAGAAATATGAGAATTCCTATGACCTAGTCTAATAATATAAAACTTCTGCAAAGGGTATGTGATAGGAATTGGAACATCTTGTGTGCAGATGACCAAGTAAAGGAGTTAGTGGGAGATAAGCCCAGATACACATACAAAAATAAGAAATGCTTGAAGAGGTTGTTATGTGGTCCTAGATATGAAAAGACATCTCACAATAAAGTTCCTGTAGCCAACCATGGCACATTCACTTGTAGAAAGCGTAAATATTGCCATCTACTGGATACTAATGGGGCATTTTTGCACCCAGACACTGGGAAGATCCTGCTCTTTAATTTGTCAGCTGATTGCATTACTACTAATGTAGTATATTTAGCTTACTGCACCTCATGTAAATCATTCTACATAGGAATGACAACATGAAGGTTACGTGACCGAATAAAAGAACATGTATATGATATTCATAGAAGAGCAGATACTAGTACATTGGCAAAGCATGTGATGGAAACAGATACATCACATAGCTTTAAGTTTATGGTCATTGAGCAAGTATGGCTAGGAAGTAGAGGGGGGTTCAATTAAGAATAAGGTAGAAACAAAAGAACTAGAATGGATTATTAGAATGTGTGCAACTATGGGGAAGGGACTGAATGATAAGATATCCATTAAACCTATATTAACTAATAGATCTCTTAATAGATGAATATTTTTTTATACGTTATGTGTTTTATAATACCATAAACTGGTGTTTTATAATATTTTAAACTGGTCCTTTAAGTGATTGCTATTGATTATTTGAAATATATTTAATTGAGTTGAGACTATTATTGGACGGAATGAGTTTAAAAATAAGTGGATGGAATAGTTATTTGTCTGATGAAGCAGCTTTTGCTGCGAAAGCGCTCACCTGTTCGTTCTTGCAATAGCATTTTTTATGGTTTTATCTGCTATGGTTTGGTGCCTACCATTATTTTGTTTTGGACTGTTTCTACTTGTGGAGGCCCAATTTACCGGTACCAATATCGTTTTTTTCTGTTTGATGATACTTGTAAATTAGTTGTATTCATTTACTTCTATTATTTTATTTATGCGCTACACATTTTTTTCACATAAAAGTCTTTCGGCTTTTCCCAGTTAGGGGCCACCACAGCGGAACTCCGGTCCGCTCATGATTGGCAGTGGATTTTAACGGTGCCAAGTTGCCAGCCCGATGCCCAACCTTCAAAGAAGGCACGCCCATTCACGCTCGGACCTACCTGCATGTCTTTAGCATCACTCGACCACGGGGAGGACATGCAGACTTCACACAGAAGGCGCCCCAGCCGAGAATCAAATGGGAGAACCTCTTGCTGTGAGGAGACAACGCTAACCGCTGCACCACCGCGGCAGTTTATATTTTATTATTTTTCACTATTTATTCTTATATATATTTAATAAATTAAATGAAATGCTTTCTAACTTAAAAACAAGAAAAGAAGCAGCACTTTCTGAAGGCACTACAGTCAAACAAGAAACTGAGCATGTGATTGGGTCATAGAGGAGGCTTGGCAGACACATGATCATTACTTTCTTATTTAAAGGACTGAAGTAGTTAATACTTCATTAAGAAAGCACTCATCCAAATTTAAAAACTGTGGCATGCTGTACTCCCTGGCTAGCTTGTTTTTCTTATTTTCAGTTTGTTTTCTCAATTGAGTTTTTCTCATTACTGTCCTGACCAGGCATCAACTGACAGAACCATGAGATCAGACTTGTTCACATCTCAGAATAACCATAAATTACAACAAGTCTCACAACCAACCCAGGCATTAGAATTCATAGGACTAATGTTCAGCACACTATCTATGGTAGTGTCTGTTCCTCTATTAAGAGTGCAAATGATAAGGATGGAGGTCAGGAAAATAATTGCAGTACCAGAATTTCAGCCCGATTGATTCTGCAAACCCTGGGATCAATATTAGCAGCAATAATTTGAGTTCCTTTAGCAAGATTCCACATGAGAATTCTACAATGGATACTAGCAGTACAATGGTCAATGCTTTCTCAACCCATGTCAGCGAAGATAAGAGTAACTCAGGTATGCAAAAGATACTTTGCTAGTGCATACAGTCAGAAGGCTATAGTGACCATGGAAGCTTCACAGATTTGGGGTGGTATTTTTTGAGGAAAACAGTCCAAGGCACTTTGGTCCTCTGAAGAGGTCAGCATGCATATCAGTGCTCTTGAGATGAGAGTGGTGGTTTGGGATTGCAGTCATTCCAATACTCTCTCCCTCTCAGGACAGTTGCAGTCCAGACAGACAACATGTCCGTAGTTTGGAACATCAGCAACCAAGGGGAACCAGATCTTATCTCCTGTGTCAAGAAGTAAAATGTTGGAAATTTTGACTGTAGGCAAATTTTATATCACACTACCCAATGTCCCATGAAGTTGGGTAGCCCAGTATAGTGTGACCCTCAGTTTTCTAAACAACAAATTGGTAAATTAGAACATTTGTTATTAAGTGAAGCTATACATTCTAAGTCAGATTTTCATGTATAAAGAGCTAGTAGCAAGTCTTCACCTAATTAAGCTTCTGTACCTGTCACTAAGAAAAGTTTGCCATCATTTAAGCTAGCTAGTTTAAATACTCTAGATTAGGACATTTAGTCAGATATTGTACAAGTAATGACAGTAATATA
The DNA here is from genome assembly GCF_019279795.1 of Protopterus annectens. Classification (NCBI taxonomy): domain Eukaryota; kingdom Metazoa; phylum Chordata; order Ceratodontiformes; family Protopteridae; genus Protopterus; species Protopterus annectens. The sequence continues at coordinate 380,707,183 of NC_056745.1, forward strand.
GTACTTGTAAAAAATATCAATATTAATCAGTCTGTTAAACAAGTTTGTCCAAGAGCATGTCAGTGGAGTTTGATAATGCAGAATGGTAAACTGTTCAAAGTGCAGACTCTGATTTCTGCCATTTTGCGGTGTGCTAATGTAGAAGAAGAATTACTAGCATTAATATACTCAGAAAGAAGTATTTTTTGGATTTATTTTTTATTTTGTATCTGTTTAATGGGGCGGTACACTGATCACAGTTGGCCATTTGCAGGAAGAGCCCAGGTGAATAAATTCATAAAAATGTAATGGAAAACAACTTATAAGAGTATGGGTACATAATGAAAGGGAAAAAAACATTAAATACAATACAGTGGTTTAATTTTTTTTTTATTTCCATTTCTTGACCAGGAAAGTCTAACTGGGCAAAAAAATAATTCAGCAGAGGTCTGAGGAGAAAATCTGCATATAAAAATTATACATTGGTGTATATAATACGAAGAATTAAAGCCACATGGAATTACTCAGGCTGCACATTTCATGTGTTTTTTTTTTCCATTGGTTAATTTGTTTCACGTAATACTTAAATGCACAGAGAGTATATGAGGACTTGTTTTTTTTCTGATAAGACTCAAGGCCTGCAAAAACTACAAGCACTGTTGGAGACTCCCTGCTTGGTGAAGAAAATAAATCTCCTTTTATTGGGTGTGTGAGTTGCATAAACTGATAGAGCTACTTTCTGTTTTAACTGTTCCATTTTGTTTTTTGTTTTAAGAAATCTGTTTGGACTGCTGCTTTTGTTCTATGTGGACAGGTAGACGCATAATTACACAGGATGCACATTTCGCATGTTTTTTTTTTTTCCATTGATTAATTTGTTTCTTAAGTGATACATAAATACATGTAGAATATATGTGGCCCTGTATTTTTCTGATAAGATTCAAGGCCTGCAAAAAATACAAGTTCATTTGGTAACTGCTTTCTTTTTTACCCGTTCTATTTTTTTTTTCTATTTTAGGAAATGTGCTTGGCCTCCTGATTTGTTCAGTGTGTCAAACAGAAACTTAGATTATCCAGGCTGCACATTTCAAACGTTTTTTTCACTGGTTAATTTTTTTCTTGAGTGATACTTAACTACACAGAGAATATCTTTGCCTTGCCTTTTCTGATAAGACTCAAGGCCTGCAAAAACTATAAGCACTGCTGTTACTCCCTGCTGGGTGAGGAAAGTTAATTTCTTTTTGTCTGTTAAGTTGCTTAAATTGATAAAGCTATGCTGTGTTTTACCTGTTAAATTTTGTTTTCTGTTTTAAGGAATCTGCGTTCCTGGTGTTTTTGTTCTATGTGGCCGATGAACACTAAAATTACCAAGGTTGCACATTTCATGTGTTTTATTTTTATTGGTCAATTTTTCTTGAGTAATACTTAAATACACACAGAATATATGTGGCCTTGTCTTTTATGATAAGATTAAAGCCTGGAAAAACTGCAAGCACTGTTGATGACTCCCATCTGGATGAGAGAAGTAAACCTAATTTTTTATCTGGAATTGCTTAAACTGATAGAGCTGCTTTGTGTTTTACCTGTTCCATTTTGTTTTCTGTTTTAAGAGATATGATTGGCCTGGTGTTTTTGTTCTATGTGGCAGATAGCCAATTAAGTTAATCAGGCTGTAGGTTTCACATGTTTTTTTCATTGGTTAATTTGTTTCTTCAGTGGTACTTAAATGCACAGAGAACATCTGTGGCCCTGTCTTTTCTGAAAAGACGCAAGGCCTGCAAAAACTACAAGCACTGTTGGTGACTGCTTTCTGTTTTACCTGTTCTATTTTGTTTTCTGTTTTAGGAAATCTGGTTGGCTTGGTGTTTTTGTTCTATGCATCAGATAGACACTCAAATTACCCAGGCTGCACATTTCACATGTTTTTTTTTAATTTTTTTGGTTAATTTTTTTCTTGAGTGATACTTAAATACACAGTGAATATCTTCAGCCTTGTCTTTTCTGATAAGACTCAAGGCCTGCAAAACCTACAAGTACTGTAGGTTACTCCCTCTTGGATGTGGAAAGTAATATCTTTTTTGTCTGTGAGTCGCTTAAACTGATAGAGCTACTTTCTGTTATACTGGTTACATTTTGTTTTCTGTTTTATGAAATCTGCTTGGCTTGATGTTTTTTGCATTGTGGCAGGTAGACACTTAAACTACCCAGGCTACGTATTTCATTTTTTTTCATTGGTTGATTTGTTTTTTGAGTGATACTTAAATACACAGAGAATATCTGTGGTCTTGTCTTTTCTGGTAAGACTAAAGGCCTGCAAAAACTACAAGCACTGTTGGTGACTTCCTATTGGTTATTTTTCCCACCCTTCCTCTCAGTCCTTGATTTGCTTTTTAAACTTGGTGGTTTTTAAGCTGCTCACCATTTCTGTGAATTAAGCTGTATAAACTTCTTCCTTTATACAGTGCTGCTTATGTCTTGAATTATTTAATTGCCTTTCCTTCTACTTATTTTGAAAAATAAGTGCATTTTGCCTTTCATTGTCTGTTCTACTGATTTACTTGTTCAGAGTTCATTATCTAGCTAGCTGTTGAATAAAGTATTGCATTTTTACACTGTAGCAAACTCTTTTCTGTGTTTTTACATCAATTGGGACTAGCTTGGTCTGCAGAGATTGGAGAAACACTCCAGGGATGCCTGTATGTAGTTGTTTTTGTGGCTAGAGGGATTCTTAATCAATATACTTTATTTTTAATGTCTTTATTAATTTTGCATAATTGAGTAGCTCTTGGCTTTTTTCTACAAAGTGAAGTACTTTTATTGAATAATCACACTTTTATAGGCTGTTTAAAGTACACTGATGTTACCTTGAATTATTTATTGCCTTTCCTTAAGTTTAAGCCTGTTTTTGGTAGCATTTCACTCTGGACACTCTTTTACCGTTTTTTTACATTAGGAGGACTAGGATTATTCATCTAGTGACAGTAGGTGTTTACCTGGTCTATCTGAGTCGAGAAGCATACAAAAGAGCTCTCAGTGTGGTTTTATTTGTCAGAGGGCTCAGTAGTCCATTTTCTCTATTTCCAGTGCTGATATAAATCTGGCATATTTGCATAGAGCTGCTTGCTGTGCCAGTGCCCTATATAGACACAAATATCTGGAAACACTGCTTATTTTTGATTATTTATTTATTTAACATTTGTTTACCAGGAAAGTCAGACTGGGTCAGAAACCCATTTTCAGTGGAGGCCCGGGGAGAAAAGCTCCAAAAAGTACAAGAAAGTTTGACATTACTCATGAGCAAGGAAGTTTCATATTATACAAGAACAAAGTAATTGCAAGTATTAAATCATACAATAAACTGCAGTAGGGCATACTAAATAAGTACAAAGAAGTAGATGTACATAATTAACAATAGTGTGCTACATTAGCTAGAGTAATAGAAAAAGATCTTTTTTATCAGATAGGATTGAGGTAAGATGTGAGTATGAGGCAAAGGGTTAGTAAGTTAGAAACAATCATATGTTTTAGGGAAAAACATCTGTGCAGTTGGATAGGAGTAATAATGGATGTAGAATTACATAATATTTCTTAGAAAGTATGGTCCAGGTATATCCACATGAGAGAACAAAGGAATTAGAAAATGGATGGAGTTCACCTATTAGGGAAAGAACATGGCAAGTGTTTTCTTAGGGTGTGTTTAAAGTTGTTAAAGCACTTAATGGTGGTAATGTCTGTTGGCACAGAGTTCCAGAACTTGGCGATAGAATGAAAATATAGGCACTGTCCAACTCTCTTATTTGGAATGTAGATGGCTAGAACTTGTTTTTGTTCTCAGACTGGAGGGCTCTGGTAGGGATATAGAGTTTTAGAACAGGTTTGAGGGCTGGACAACTATCAGGTGTATATGTCATTTTATGTGCAGAAGACAGCTGAGTTAAGTTTAGGTGTTGTGCGAGTTCAAGCTAGTTTAGAGCTAGGCAGTGGTGGGAATGATAGGAATGATCGGTGGCAAATATGGCAGTTTTGTGGTAGCAGGATTTTTTTTTAAAGACAAGAGTGTAAATTGGTGTACAGGGGGGCTGCATATAAGAAAGAAGGAAGCAGATAGGTGATGGCGAGGGTTTTTCTGGTGGACTTATCCATGAAAGTTTTATGCCTATAAAGTATTCCCAGTTTGATGTGTGTTTTTTATGTTATCGCAGATATGGTGTTCAAAGGTTAATTTGTTTTAGTAACACCTAATAGCTTAGCTGTAGAGACTGTTTCAGTTTTTGTGTTATCCTGAGAGAAAATGTTGAACTCAGATGAGATTGGTTTTGTTGAGAAAAGTAAACATTTTGTTTTTTTAGGATTTAGGAGTAACTTGGGCTTCTTTCAACCATGTCTCTATTGAGGTGAAGGTGGTGTGGGTGAATTGTTGGAGGTACTGTATGCTATTAGAGGAGGATATTATGGTAGTCTCATCTGCATATTGGATAATAGAGCCAGAAGGTAATGAGGTGTGAAGGTCATTGGTAAAAATGTTAGAGTATGGGTCCAAATGTGGACCCTTGTGGTACTCCAGTTGTGTGGGTTTGATATTGTATTTTGTCATTTAACACTTTGTTGTCAGTTGGAGAGGTAGCTTGCAAACTATTGCAGGGATGATGGAGTGCAGTCTACAATGGATAGTTGATGGAGAAGTTTGTTGTGGGATACTGTGTCAAATGCCTTTGATAAATCTAGCAGTAAGACTGATGTGATATTACTGGAGTCAATGGCCTTGATCACAGTGTCCATGAAAGAGATTAGGGCAGTAGTGGTACTGTGTGATAGGTGGAACCCATGTTGGGTAGATGAAATTAGTTTATTTTGGATGCAATGGAGGAGTAGTTGCCTGTGTATGCATTTTTCCAGGAGTTTGGAAAGAGGATGGAGATTGGTCGATAATTGGATAGTTCATATGAGTTTCTCCCTTTATGTAAAGGGGTGATGATAGATTTTTTTTTCCAGAGGATGGGGACTTTGGCCTCTATAATGCAATGATTTATAAGGATGCTGACGAGGTATGCTATGTGAATGTTTACTATGCTATTTATTGCTTTTGCACATCTTTAAAATTGTATTTTCAAGTTGCTGTAAGGGCTGCTGTTCTGCACTAAAATACATCATGCCTGTGTTTCTTAGTTAGTATTAGGCATCTGTTTGTGGTTTTCTAACACTTGGGCTACAGACTAGTCATTTTGCATTAAGATAGTCAAAGTCTGCATTATTGTGGTAGGAGAGGACTGATTTCACCTATCTGAGCTGGGAATTGCTGGTTGAAAGCTCATTACCTGATTGGCCTTAGGATATAGTGTAAGACTTGCTTTTTTCTGATCATATGTAAGCCTTGCATTTGAATGAAACTGCTTTTCATTCAGTGGTGGTTACTAGTGTCTTGTATGCACACAATTACCAGAAGTTGAAATTTCCCTTTAAAAAACACCTTGGAACTATACCTCAGACTTGCATTACTTACAAAGCAACTAGTTTGTGCAGTCAGCAGCATTTACACATTTAGTTAGGCTATTTAGGCCTATCTTACCTTATTATATCACCCAGGACTATGCTCAATGAGCATCTGGTTTGGGCACTGGGCAGCATTGCTGGTTATGTTAGCTGCAGAGTACACCAAGTAAACACTCTTCTCTTGTCTGGTTGAAAACACCCTCCATGCCTATCCCTTGCAAGTACACATTAGGACCTACAACCATGGATAGGCACTTTCCTGCTATCTCTGTGTCCACCTTGGTGGACATGGGCATCCTGAGGCAATTTAACAATTGCCTTATGTACACTGGCAAGCACTTAATTCTCGAACAGACCAATACAGTATGTGAGAAATGTAGTTACACACTGACACCGGAGGTTAAACTCTCACATACAGACACAAAATGCAACAAACAGGTTGTCAGATACACACACTCATCACTCACCTCACCCACAAAGGACCATGCACATAGAACCACACATGTAACTTACCCAAACCTCAAAGGCCTCTCAGGCACAGTCCTCAAAAACTCCACATGCACTCAAACAAGACAATTTTCATCACAACACATAAAACCACATATCATTGTGTCTCAACTACTAAGCCCATAAGGAGAAACACTCCACATCCCAATATTCTGGTCATAGGAGACTCCATTTGGAGATGGACGGTTGTCCCTCTTACGAGGCTGGATAAGGGGAAGGATACAGTTAGTTGTCTGTCAGGGGCCGGGATTCACCAGATCACACAAGCACTCAGATCAGTTACCCCTTAATACCAGTATGACTCAGTCATAGTCCATGTGTGTGTGAATGGCCTGAGACATACTTCCATGGACATTATAAAGACAGACATGATTGAGCTCTCAGAATATGTGTCACAGGCAGGTATGAGCCTGGCACGGAGCAGCATTCTACCATCTCCAAGGCTGATACCACAATACCAGTAGAAAATGTTTAACTTTAACCAGTGGATTAGCTACTGATGTCATTCCATAGGGTTCCAATACTTATCAGCCTGAAAAGACATAGTTGATAGGCCACACTGCTTTGCAAGGGATGGTCTTCACCAGTTACCGCTAGGCTTTTGGATATTTGCCAAAACATTATCTACCCCTACACTGCCTTTTGTAGGCATTGTCAAATAGACAACTTCCAACAACACAAAAGCTACTCAGGACAAGCTAAAGGTGTTACAGCTCAATGCTAGGATCCTGTACAAGAAACGGCACTCCTTGAAAGCTTTCCTCGTCCTGGAGAATGCTGAAGTCTATGAAGTTGCTGAAACATTGTTCACAGCTAGGGAAAGCACTCCAGCAATGCATGACTATAATGCCTTTCATATGTTCCAACCACCAGCTGAACATGAAAGAGCAAAAGGCAGGGGTGTATCTATCTACATAAAGGATAAGTACCTCAAGGCTGACCAAACAATATGACATGCTTGAGCTACTCCATGTTCAGCTAACCATGGGAAAAATCCATTAAGATATTCTTGCTAGCTACAGGTCCCAACCATGTACCAGGAAACCCATACATCATACCTAAAGTTACTGGAATCACTCACCATCTAGCACAATACCATACTCCATGGGTGATTTTAACTATGCCTCCATTAATTGGGAGTCATACAAAACCGGTAACATGAAGAGTAAAGATTTCTTAACTTTATAAATTCAAATGCCTTGGAGCAACTAGGGGAATAAATATCCTAGATGTGGTACTCACAAATAAGAGATGTGCTGCAACCTCCTAGTGTGATGCCCTCATGGTAAGATCAGATCACAAAGTGGTTTCCCTTTAAATAAAGGTAAAGCTAGTCCACCCACAACCCCCAAAACTTTAAAAAATACTCTAAGGTACATTTTTCCCTATTAAGGGGCTACATAGAAGATAGTTTCCAAGCTCCCCCAAATCCAGAAAACACAGAAACCTATGCAGATGTGTGTGTGCACAACCATTTAAACAACTTCATAGAAACGGTAGTACCAGACCAAAATAAACCCAGGTCAAACCAAAAAAAAACAAGCCATCCTGATGGACCCCTTACATTAATAGGTTGTACAACAAAAGGAAGAAAATCCTGTTGAAAAGTAAGAGGGAATGTGCACAACACAGCAGAAAGTCCCTCATTAGTCTAAACAAGTGAATCAGTGAACTAGTAAAGTCTCTGAAAGCAGACTTTGAGGTAAAAATAACCTCCAAATCTAAGGATAACCATAAGGCATTTTAGTTATAGCCACAGTCGTAAAGGCAACCCCCAACAATGTACAGCATTAGTTGTAGATGGCATCACCTATACTTAGCTGGAAGATATAGCAAATCTGCTGGCCAACAAATTCAGTTCAGATTTCACCTCCCCATCACCCCCAGTTCTCCCCAAAGAAATACCCCCCACCACTCCATTACCAGTTATTACAACTTACTTCACAAGAAGAGGCTGCCACTGCTCACTCTAAAGCTAAAAACATGGCTTCAGTGAGGCCTAATGATATACCAGGTTGCCTTTTAAACAGCTTAAATCAGGACTTATCAGGCCCGTTAGCAACTCTTTAACCACAGCCTCTGGACTGACTTTGATCCCGATAGAGTGGAGGACAGCAACAGCTATCCCTCTTCGTAAAGGGGAACTGTCTGCTGACCCCTGGAAATTACAGACCCAAAAGTTTAACTAATGCTATATGTAAGGCCATAGAAAGAATAACCCTGGACCTGATAAATAATGACATAGGAAACCTCCAAAACACTGGACTTCACTCAGCTTGGCTTTGTCAAAGGCAGGTCATTCCTATTGAATTTGGTGGATTTCTTTGAGAAAATCACTAAGGCAATGGATGAGGGTAAAACAGTACGTACCACCTACCTTGACCTGGCCAAGGCATTTGACACAATTCCTCAGATATTATAAATAAACTCACAAAGTTGGGCATAAATCCCTCTTTTGCCAGATTGATAGCCAATTGGCTCACAAACAGGACAGTTGCTTAAAGTGGGTGAATCCAGATCTAGCAAGAGGCCAGCTATTAATGGTGAGCCACAGGCTCATTGCTGGGACCACTCCAGTTTGGAATGTACATCTCTGAAGTCAAGGCTAATGTGGAAGATTTCTGGATGACAAAGTTTGCTAATAACTGCAAGCTGGGCGTGATAATTGAATTTCCTCCAGTGATGTAGATATCCTTCAGGAGGGTCTAGATCAGACAAATGATTGGTGCCAGAACCATGGTGTAAAACTAAATGTGAAAAATGGTATTATCATACCCTTAAGGAAGTCAAATAGCCCTGCAAATTACAACATCAACAGCACACCCCTAAGAATAGACTTCGAGGTAGGAGATCTAGGTACACAGATAGATAGTGGCCTGAACTGTGACCACCATGTGTCCACAGAGGTGAGGAAGTCCTCCTATGTGGCACAATTTATAAGTAAAGGTATAGTATCCAGATTCAAGGAAGTTATAGCCTACTGAACTCAGCCTTCATTAGCCCAATAATCTAGTGCAATGCGCCATTTAGCATGTACTTAACTAAGCAGTGGAGTAACCTCAGAGTTTCTTCACCAAGAAAATACAGGGTTTAAATAACATGTCCCCTTGACTTACTTATGCTAAGTACCATGATTGTGCAGGCTTGATTGGCTCACTCTCCACTTAAGCTCCTCTTAGACGTTACTCTTCTTGCAAGCTAAATTACCTCCCTTCCCCCAAGATGGATGATTTGGGAATTGACAGTCATTCCCATCCTCGCCAGCCAGCTATATAGGCATGCACCTGAGATGCTAATTCAAGTTGGGTCATTTGCACTCTATTCAAGGCTTTAGCCCTTTATGTCACAGAGCCGATTCAACTGTGAGTTTTTTTCAGAAGACACCCAATAAAATACTACAGGAAGTCAGTATAGGTTATAACATAGAAGTGTGTGTGTTACTCAAAAACTCCAGCAGTTGAAGTAATAAAAGCAGTCAGCTTAGAGACTGACAAGAGAGAAGCCACTAGTTAGGAATGCACAAATGGAAATAGGAACAGAAACTGAGGAAGAAACAGCAGGGTCTCATATAGAAAAGGGAACCTTGTTAATCTTAAGCTTCTTTCCAGTCCACCATAGCTAACTTCTCTGACAGGTCCTATCAGTGCTGCTAAAAGGAGGCCCGAATGTCCATCGCTGGATGGAGTCAGGGGTCATTTATTTATACACTAGAGAGCCTGGCAAGAAATTACAAAAGATTCATGGGTACGGAGGATAATATTCTGAGGTTATATAATACCATTTTCCCATCCACCCCGTTGGTTTCAAAGAAGATTCCTGATGTTCCACCCAGCCAGAGGGAAGCAGCAGCACAAGAAATAAACAAGCTGCTAGAACAGAGAGTCATTCAAGAGGTGTCCCCACACCAGTAAGAGTCCAGAACTTATTCAAGATTTAGTGCCAGAGAAAACAGGGGACTGGAGATCAGTTTTGGATCTCTGCAATCTAAATCAGTCAGTTTAGTATACAAAGTTCCAGATGGTCACAGTTCAGTCCATTCTGCCATTTCTATACAAGGACGACTGGATGTGCTCGGTAGATCTTCAGGATGCGTACTATCCCATCAAAATGAACAGACAATCCAGGAGGATAGCTATGTTTCTGGCTGGGAGTTGGTCATTAGCAATTCAGAGCTCTGCCCTTTGGTCTCACCACAGCCCCAAGGGTGTTTACTAAGTGTATGGCAGTAGTAGCAGCTCACTTGAGACTACAGGCATTCTGGGTGTTTCCATATTTGGACACCTGGCTCATAACTGCTCCAACCAGGGATCATCTGATTCAGGCTCAAGATTTCGTACTCCAGTTATGCTCTAGCCTGGGGTTTTGGGGAAGACATATGCTATGAGGTCATTCACAGTCCAGAAATAGGAGGACATTCTTTTTTTGGAGGGGGATAACTGATAAGAGCATACCTATTAGTACATTTCATGAGTCTACCAAAAAGATCATTGAAATGCCATAGAAAGCTTTTGGTAAACTCCACTTTCAAAGTCTCGCATGCTGAAATCAGTTCATCCTCCTTAAGAAGTATCAACACCATCATCATAATGTAGGTGTCAAAATTTTAGCACATTGCCACTGTACTTTTGTAGTCATCCTTAATGCTTTGATCTTTGTCCAGATGTTTTTTTTCAGTAATAGAAATAATTGCCTTTCAATAAATCTGACAGAATATTGCCAGTTATGCTTTTTATAGCTGACAGTTTATAGTCACACAGAGCATGCTGTGGCCCTAATACCATCAGATTGCTGCATTTCAAATACAGGATGCTAAAAATGTTAGATAAAATTTAAGACTTAGAAGTTATGAAGACATAATGAGCAAGCCATTCAAGGAACTGCAAACTGATATAAATTAATGTATGAACTATAACTGGTGTTAAAGCTGTGTACTATAACTGGTGTTAAAGCTGTGTATATAACTAGAACGGTAAACCTTCAGAGGAGTCAACATATTGTTTTGACAGAAATTTCTCATTCTGAAGGGTTCAGTTTCAGGGGTTCAAGTTATTGTCTGGCAAGACTGATGGCTTGAACTACTGCCCGGCAGATGTAGGTGTAAGAATATCATCCACCAGTTAACAAAGCTGATCCCTGCACTGCACATTATGGCTTTTCTAATCATTCATGGCAGTAAAGTTTTCTGTCTAAGCCATGTCTGGACCATGAAAATAGTCTGTGGACTTTAAAAACTCATCTCTGAAAGAGGTACTAAATGTTACAGTGCAATCCTTGCAGCACTTGTGGATCTTCATTGTCTATCCCCTCCAAATGTGCAAATACTTCCACACTAACACACAAATTCTATGTGTAGTTATTCAGGAAGAGCAAAATATCTCCTGCCAGTTATATCATGACATTTTCCCTGGGTCTCAGTAATTTACAGATAGTAAGGCATAATAATTTAGTACAGTGTACATGACTTTCTGCAACACTTGACTAAGTGCTAATGTAAGGTCAGCCTGTTGAAACATCTGAAAAAAACAATACAACTATTGGCAGTTTCTTCTGTTAATTTAGGATGTCTGGTGACTGTTGGCCACAGTGCTGTTGGATGATGTGACAGCTGTTATTGTGGCTGTTGATCTATTAACAGCAACATAAACCTCATATGTGTATAGCTTTTAATGCTACTGAGCTAGCTACTTTATTTTTTATGCCATGTTGTGCAATTTCTAGGGGGTTTAGTCATGAAGGATAGACCACAGTTGTCTCTATGTTTGGCACACCATGATATGATCTTTAAAAAGTTCCCCTGAAGTAAATTGTATAGTAGTTTGGTGTCATTGGCAACACAATGACTCTGTCATCTATGCATAGTTCTGCTTCTTTTTCCAGTGTGGCTTAAAGATCTTTATCAAAACTGAATAGTAGAGACCCAAAGCCTGAGGCTTGAGAAAGGCCAGTGTATTTAGACTGGGTAAGAAATAAGGTTTTATTCACTTTAGTCATACCTTTTCTTTGTGTAAGTTAATCTCCACACTTTTGCTTGGCTGTAGAAGACCGAATATCTTAACATACGTTAATCCATATTTCTAAGTATGAATCTCTAAGTAGCTGTAATCCTATATTAGTTCCTTAAGCTTGCCTAAACACATGACATATGCCAGTCTATATATGTTGAATTAGTATGTTAGCCATTTAAGAGTGTCAGTCTGTCATCAAATTTTGCTAGTGTTGGAAGACTTGATGTACTTCTGAAGCACTCTGTGATGTGAGAATGTGTACTTTAGAGAGGAGATTAACACATGCTGTTTTCCCAAGTTGAAGGAAAAACTCCCATTAAAAATTAGTTGCTAAAATATAGACTGGTGATCTTTAGATAAAGTTTGCTTTAAGTTTTACACTCCATGGTTCCAGATAGTTCTGGTAAGTCTTTGCTGCATTGACAGTTTTGATTTGTTTCCAAGTTGTGACATTAAATTGGAATTGGGAGCTCATTGTCTTATGAGCATATTTGTTGTCATAGTCAGATTATAAGGATATGGGTTGCAGTTTGTAGAAGAATCCTTTCTGTTAATTTCAAGTCTTTATTGAAAGTAATTGGACCATACTTAAGTAGTTTTATTTTGCTGGAAAGCGTGGAGTGCTATTACAAAAATAATTTTTGTTAATTGCAAGGCTTTATTAGGAATGAGTGGTCATATTTAAACAGTTTTATTTGTTAGGAAGCATAGAGTACTGTTTAATGTGTGCTATACTATATAATTTTGTAACGAATCTCAAAAATAAGATACTAATGACTTCTGTGATGGCTGAACAATTATCAACAGGTTTATTAGAGCTCTCCAAATGTGAAAGTGTAATTGTTACAAAAATGCTATTAAAGCAATCAAACTGGATAAAATTCAGATACTAGCTTATAATTGCACTACCTGGATGCCAACAAAGAAGAAATTTGGAGAAAGTAACAGAAAATCAAACAGAAAAGGAGAAGAAAAACTCTGGCTGGGAAGAATGTTGTAACTATTCAACAAAAAGCAGTACAAGTTTCAGCTTTGGTGCAAAAATGTCATGGCATAAATTACATGTTTTATTATAAAGCACTTTTGTATAGGGTGCAGTCACAGGTATTTTAAATGTGAGATGGAGGATTTATCAGTGACTGCTGTATATGTTAAAGATATTAAAGCAAGAAAGTGCATTTTCTTAGTTGTAATATAGCCAGACTTTCACTGTGGCAGGGTGAGAGAAGCATGTTAAAGGTACTGTTGTGATCTTAGGCTGCTGGTATAGGGATTTTGAAGTGTATTGATTACACTATATGTAGAATTAAAATAATGATATCCCCTGTTTTTACAGAGGTGGATATCTAGATTAATGTCATTGGTTCAAGCTATGGACATTTCTAAAGCAATTATGTTTGAAAAATAAGACAAAATGATGAAAGGCATAGACAATTGCAGTTGTATTGTATTTGTCACCTCATTAGCTATTTTTACCAGGATAAATATTGGGAGAAAAAAATCTCTAGTTGGAAGCAATTAATGAAAAGTCTGTACATAGTGTTGTGAATGAAATCTGCAAAGATTCATTCATGTATCTGCAAAGTTTCTTGTTTTTTCTCATTACCAGCTGCATTTACTTGGAGACCAGGTGTCCGTATTTATGAGCAATTAATCATTAGATCACTGAGCACTCTGTACTTTGCACATTTCTCTCAGCATGATGTAATTAACATTAGAAGGCACACTGGCAAGCAGGTCAGTGAAAAATAAATAAAGTTTGAAATTTTAGGAAATGAATAAGATGTAAAAGTAGTTGCCTCCCCAGCAGCCTTAGTGCATTTGATATAACAGTATATATTTTATTTATTTAAAGGTAGAAAATGCACTTTTTCTTTGGGTTAAAAGTTAATATTTCCTAAAAACATGCAAGCTGTTTTTCGCATCTGAGAGGGGAATACTAATACAAAAAAAAAAGCAATCACTGTAAGTAGGAACACATGCTCTAGCATGTGCTTTAGCATGATTAATCTTAATTTTAAAAAAAGGTAATGTATGTGGATTTAGTCATTGAGTTGAATAAGTTTTGTTCCTGTCTAGAAGGTAAACTTCAGTTTTTGAAAGTATACATATTTTTTTGTAGTTGTTATAGGTTAAAAGGGGATGGGTAATTCTGAAAAATCAATTTAGTTTTTTGTTACATTCATAACAACTGTCACTTATGATAAGTGAGACTAACAGCTTTCTATCAGAATAGGTATTCTGTCCATATTGTCATGGAATGTAAATGATCTTGCTGGTGTAGAGAATTATTATTGAGTTATGTCAAGAAGTGTAGGGTGCAAATAGCAATATGCAGGAGACACATTTAGACATAAATGAGCATGTGAAATTGATAAAGAAAGGATTTCACGGCAGACATTTAGCAGAATATCAATGACAAATGAAAAGGGGAATAATACTGATTGCTAGAGGGACTCCCAACAATGGCAAAAGAGGAAAACAAGAACAAAAATAAGGGAATAGAGACAAATCCACTGATAACTCCACTAGATGAGCTGGATACCCAAGAAAACAGCACGGCACAGATGGATAAATCCAACGAATTTATTTGAATTTTCAAACAAACACAAACACAGTTGTGCTAAATGAATACACAAAAATAGAGACACGCTAGGTCCACCAGGTTAAGCGCTTTCATCTGCAAAGCAGATTTCATCAGAACCCAGAAGATAGTGGTCGATGTTCTTAAAAGTCCATTTAGGCGCCAAAAAAACAAATGTGTTAATTGAATTCACATGAATTCACTTGAATAATACATCCTTATAGGGCTAATGCCTCAAACCATATAAAATAAACATTAAACTGTTGCTGAATATAAAAACTATTGCTTATTATAAAAACTGTTGCTTGTTATAAAAACATTATTTAAAACCTGTTACTGAAAATGACAATAACTTGAGTGCTAATGTATAACAGAAATTGTCAATTGCATCTTACCCATATAACAAAAAATATATATATATACAAATAAACATAGTAATATAATAATTCTAAATATAAGGATGGAAAACTTTTGTGGAAACAATATACTACTTGAATATCCACTATTAATGAATAAAATATATATTTACTCAACTATACTAAATCTATAGAAATTTAATAGAATTGTGAAAAAATAATAGTGGTGTTATTAAATATTATATAATAAATATATTAAATGTTTTGGGAGAAGGTGGGAATTTGAGTAGTAACCCTCAATGGTAGTCAAAAGAGCAGTCAAAAACTATATTAGTTGTCAAGAAAAGGCTTAATACTTATGTGGTCATTGAGACCAGGTTTAGTTGTCGCGTCACAAATCATTTGCCACTTACTTTCTAAAAGGGATAAATGTCCTTTCCAATTTCCCCATGCTGATGTTGTGTCGATGTGATCAATAATGCTGAACAAAAAAGTGTGCTCACTACCCCTATCCATGATGTGTCTACTAAGTGCATTGTTGGGGTCCTTCTTCCTTATCCTATATGTATGTTAAGTAAATGCGAGTCTTAAATCTCCTTTCTGTTTTCCCTATGTAAAATGCATCACATCTCTCACAAGTGGCGACATATACTAATCTAGAAGTATTGCAGTTACCCCCTTTGCATAGCAGGCTGGTGTGCATGATGTTATTTAATTTCACAACTTTATTATTGTTGATTAATCTACACTGCTTGCAGGATCCACATTTCGAGGTAGGTCTAAACATAATGTCCTTCAAATGTGTTACCTGAGACTTTTCTAACAACC
The DNA here is from genome assembly GCF_019279795.1 of Protopterus annectens. Taxonomy (NCBI): domain Eukaryota; kingdom Metazoa; phylum Chordata; order Ceratodontiformes; family Protopteridae; genus Protopterus; species Protopterus annectens. The sequence goes on from NC_056745.1 coordinate 380,722,932, forward strand.
TTTTAATATTACTAGAAGTTTTATAAACAATTCTAGGGGCATTCCCCACAATACTAATTGAGTCCTCTGATATTTTGAATAGGTTCCAATGTTTTAACAGAATCTCTTTAATGGTGTTAACATATGGACTATAGGTGAGGACACATATACATCCTTCATGTAATCTGTTCTTTTCCTGAGAAACAAACGGTTTACCTAATAATGGTGGATATTTTTTCCCCCATTCCTTCATAATAAATGTTCGTATGGGTTTTATTAAAGTTTCCGGGTAACCCCTGTTGTGGAACATTTCTGAAATCTTATTTAGTTCACTCTCCATGACTTCCCTAGTCGAACTCATCCGTGCAGCTCTAATGCACTGGCCTCTGTAGATGTTTTTAAATATATGTGGGGGGTGACAACTGTTATAATACAAATAGTCATTTGAGAATGTCTTTTTCCTAAAGATTTGGGATTGAAATCCACTCTCAGTAGTTGATATATATGTATCTAGATAAGATATACCCTGATATTCCACTTTATAGGTAAACTTTAGAAATTCGGTTGTGTTGTTAAGATAATCGATAAATTCGGGTATTAAACTGACTTGTCCTGTCCATAAGACAAAAAGGTCGTCCAGATATCTACTATAAAATGAGACATGCTTGAAATATTTGCTAGGAAAAACAAAAAGAGATTCCCATTCCAGCATTATTACATTTGCAAAAATCGGGGCGCATGAGGCCCCCATGGCAACTCCTCTACTTTGTCTATATAATTCTCCCTGAAATTTCAGGTAGTTATATTCAAGGACTAATCTCATCATATCGACCAACAGATTGATTTTCTCAAAACTCAGTCCTGAATATCTCTTCAAACCATCAAAAAAGAGGTCAAGACCTTTCTCCTTGGGGATGCAGGAGAAAAGGTCAACGACGTCTATGGTTATAAAAATTTGACCTGGACGCCATATCAAGGGAGTAAGCCTACTCAAAAAACACCACGAGTCTTTAATTAAATGATCAGCATTCTGATATACTTGTTTAGTCCAGCCATCAATTATCACTCCAATGTTGTAGGTTTTGGATTTCGAACCAGATATAATAGGTCTAAAGGGAGGTCTGTTAACATTCTTGTGTATCTTCGGAATCCCTATAATGGTAGCCATCTTGGGAAATTCATTTCTCATGAACTCATAAGTGTCGTTGGTAATCCTATTATCCAATAGGAAAGATTCTATAGCTAGGTCAATATGTTGGTATCCTATATTGACCTGGTTGAGTGACACTTGTTCATAATTTCCAGATTCATGTAAGATACTCAAAATTTCCTGATGGTAGTCAACAGTGTTGAACAACACAATCCCTCCACCTTTGTCTGGTTTCATTATCCTGAGATCTTTATTACCCATAACTTTATTCAAACACTCTCTTTCAGCTGAAGAAAGATTGTCTAAGGTATATTTTGATGGATTTTCATGCTTCCTAATATAATTAGAATACCAGTAGATATCATTGGCTACCATCCTTTCATATTGGGCAACTATAGAATTATATCCTGGGACATATGTGCTCTTTCTCTTGAGTCTAGATTGATGACCATCGTCAAAATGTGTCATAGTGTTTTCGTTATTATTGTCCTTGAACTGGAAGGCCAAATTCATTCTCCTCGATAAAAGTTTGATCTCCTTGATGGTATCAAAGGTATTAAATTTGGTGACAGGGATGTACTTCATACCCTTGCTGAATAGGGAACAAAAATCTTCTGTAATCTCATAATCGGTGTAATTATACACCTGCAGGCCATTGTATGAGTGAGTGACCACTGTTGAACCATGAGGTATGGTGGGACAAGGAGAATGGGAAATGGAATGGATGTCAACTACAGCAATGGGATGGGGTGGAGATTGGATGTCAACTACAGCAATGGGATGGGGTGGAGATTCCCTTCCAGCCCTACCTTCACTCCCCGTTGAATTGACAGAAGCTAAATTCTCGTCCTGTATTTTTTGGGGGCTGGGTGGAATCGTCCCCCCTGAAAATTCTGTTCATTCTCAAATCTCCATGTGTCATTTCTTTCTCTTCTGAATGTCTCCTGTCCTTGATTGAATCTACTCCTATTGTTCTTATTTTGAGGCCATACATATGCCCTCTGTAATTTATATGCCATTAAGTCTCTTTCTATTTTGCCTTTCTTCCTATTGACAATGGTTTTAGCTCTATATTCCACCATACTGAATTGTTTGTGATATAAATCACACCAGGATTTGAATTGGTCATCCTGTAAAATTTCTTCATTAAGTTTGTCTATTTCAGTAGTTAAATGAATCAATTTATCTTCATTACAGGCTATTAACTTCTCAATATATAGTGTACCAAACTGATCGAATAGTTTGTTGAATTCATCCACCACATGGTCCGTATATTCCAACCCTAGCGGTAATTTAAAAAATCTTAGCCCTTTGGGAATAACACCTAACTCTATACACTGTATCAAATAAGAATTATCAATTTTAATACATTTAGCTTGTAAGAGTCTCTTCCCTAAGGCATAAATCTTTTGCTTAACACTGCCATCTTCAACCTCATTAGAAATTAAGTTATAATCAACACACTTGTCGTTTTCTGTAAATACAATGTCTCTATTAATAAAATTATTAACATTATAGTGCTTAATACTTCTATCGTTTCCTTCATAAATACATTTCTTTTTAATAACATTGTGACTATTATAAACATTTTGAACATTTTGAAAATCACTAGGGGTTGACCCGTTTTTTCTATAATTCTTGTTAGTAACAGTACCTTTGTGTAAATCAGGTCGCTGGGTTACAGAGGAGTAAGTTTTTAAACCTTCCTTCCTTTTGGGTTTTGCCCCCAGTCTTTGCGACTCATCATCCATGTGAAACAAACTGAAGTCAAAAGTACATTCAGCGTCAAGGGAGATATTTAGGTGATTATCCTGCTCACAAGTATCTCTGAGATTCAGTCTGATAGACCGATTCCTTGGTTCGCCTTCCCCTTCTACAAACGAACCTCTGGAACGATGTGGTTGTGCATTAGGAATGTCCAGAGAAATGTTTAACTGTTCGTCTGAATGTGCACTCGCATGTCGTCTCTCCTGCACCTTGGGCGCGGTGCTTACGTCATTACTAGTGCCCATAGGTAGAATTTTGCCTCCGGTAGCGGCTTTTTGAATTTTGTCTTGATCCCAGTTGGTAAGGAAAGAGAACTTACTGACAATGTCTAGTAGTTTACTAACATCAGACTGTAAGGACGTTACCTCCGCCCTTAAGGATAGCAGCTCTTCTTGGCATGTTGGAACCGGCGATCCCTCGGGTGTGTCAGCCATCGGAAGTAAAACCAAGAACAAAAATAAAAATAAGGGAATAGAGACAAATCCACTGATAACTCCACTAGATGAGCTGGATACCCAAGAAAACAGCACGGCACAGATGGATAAATCCAACGAATTTATTTGAATTTCCAAACAAACACAAACACAGTTGTGCTAAATGAATACACAAAAATAGAGACACGCTAGGTCCACCAGGTTAAGCGCTTTCATCTGCAAAGCAGATTTCATCAGAACCCAGAAGATAGTGGAAGATGTTCTTAAAAATCCATTTAGGCGCCAAAAAAAAACAAATGTGTTAATTGAATTCACATGAATTCACTTGAATAATACATCCTTAATTCAGTAACAGGTTTTTTAATAATGTTTTTATAACAAGCAACAGTTTTTACAATAAGCAATAGTTTTTATAATCAGCAACAGTTTAATGTTTATTTTATATGGTTTGAGGCATTAGCCCTATAAGGATGTATTATTCAAGTGAATTCATGTGAATTCAATTAACACATTTGTTTTTTTTGGCGCCTAAATGGATTTTTAAGAACATCTTCCACTATCTTCTGGGTTCTGATGAAATCTGCTTTGCAGATGAAAGCGCTTAACCTGGTGGACCTAGCGTGTCTCTATTTTTGTGTATTCATTTAGCACAACTGTGTTTGTGTTTGTTTGGAAATTCAAATAAATTCGTTGGATTTATCCATCTGTGCCGTGCTGTTTTCTTGGGTATCCAGCTCATCTAGTGGAGTTATCAGTGGATTTGTCTTTATTCCCTTATTTTTGTTCTTGGTTTTACTTCCGATGGCTGACACACCCGAGGGATCGCCGGTTCCAACATGCCAAGAAGAGCTGCTATCCTTAAGGGCGGAGGTAACGTCCTTACAGTCTGATGTTAGTAAACTACTAGACATTGTCAGTAAGTTCTCTTTCCTTACCAACTGGGATCAAGACAAAATTCAAAAAGCCGCTACCGGAGGCAAAATTCTACCTATGGGCACTAGTAATGACGTAAGCACCGCGACTAAGGTGCAGGAGAGACATGCGAGTGCACATTCAGACTAACAGTTAAACATTTCTCTGGACATTCCTAATGCACAACCACATCGCTCCAGAGGTTCGCTTGTAGAAGGAAGGCAACCAAGGAATCGGTCTATCAGACTGAATCTCAGAGATACTTGTGAGCAGGATAATCACCTAAATATCTCCCTTGACGCTGAATGTACTTTTGACTTCAGTTTGTTTCACATGGATGATGAGTCGCAAAGACTGGGGGCAAAACCCAAAAGGAAGGAAGGTTTAAAAACTTACTCCTCTGTAACCCAGCGACCTGATTTACACAAAGGTACTGTTACTAATAAGAATTATAGAAAAAACGGGTCAACCCCTAGTGATTTTCAAAATGTTCAAAATGTTTATAATAGTCACAATGTTATTAAAAAGAAATGTATTTATGAAGGAAACGATAGAAGTATTAAGCACTATAATGTTAACAATTTTATTAATAGAGACATTGTATTTACAGAAAACGACAAGTGTGTTGATTATAACATAATTTCTAATGAGGTTGAAGATGGCAGTGTTAAGCAAAAGATTTATGCCTTAGGGAAGAGACTCTTACAAGCTAAATGTATTAAAATTGATAATTCTTATTTGATACAGTGTATAGAGTTAGGTGTTATTCCCAAAGGGCTAAGATTTTTTAAATTACCGCTAGGGTTGGAATATACGGACCATGTGGTGGATGAATTCAACAAACTATTCGATCAGTTTGGTACACTATATATTGAGAAGTTAATAGCCTGTAATGAAGATAAATTGATTCATTTAACTACTGAAATAGACAAACTTAATGAAGAAATTTTACAGGATGACCAATTCAAATCCTGGTGTGATTTATATCACAAACAATTCAGTATGGTGGAATATAGAGCTAAAACCATTGTCAATAGGAAGAAAGGCAAAATAGAAAGAGACTTAATGGCATATAAATTACAGAGGGCATATGTATGGCCTCAAAATAAGAACAATAGGAGTAGATTCAATCAAGGACAGGAGACATTCAGAAGAGAAAGAAATGACACATGGAGATTTGAGAATGAACAGAATTTTCAGGGGGGACGATTCCACCCAGCCCCCAAAAAATACAGGACGAGAATTTAGCTTCTGTCAATTCAACGGGGAGTGAAGGTAGGGCTGGAAGGGAATCTCCACCCCATCCCATTGCTGTAGTTGACATCCAATCTCCACCCCATCCCATTGCTGTAGTTGACATCCATTCCATTTCCCATTCTCCTTGTCCCACCATACCTCATGGTTCAACAGTGGTCACTCACTCATACAATGGCCTGCAGGTGTATAATTACACCGATTATGAGATTACAGAAGATTTTTGTTCCCTATTCAGCAAGGGTATGAAGTACATCCCTGTCACCAAATTTAATACCTTTGATACCATCAAGGAGATCAAACTTTTATCGAGGAGAATGAATTTGGCCTTCCAGTTCAAGGACAATAATATAACAAACACTATGACACATTTTGACGATGGTCATCAATCTAGACTCAAGAGAAAGAGCACATATGTCCCAGGATATAATTCTATAGTTGCCCAATATGAAAGGATGGTAGCCAATGATATCTACTGGTATTCTAATTATATTAGGAAGCATGAAAATCCATCAAAATATACCTTAGACAATCTTTCTTCAGCTGAAAGAGAGTGTTTGAATAAAGTTATGGGTAATAAAGATCTCAGGATAATGAAACCAGACAAAGGTGGAGGGATTGTGTTGTTCAACACTGTTGACTACCATCAGGAAATTTTGAGTATCTTACATGAATCTGGAAATTATGAACAAGTGTCACTCAACCAGGTCAATATAGGATACCAACATATTGACCTAGCTATAGAATCTTTCCTATTGGATAATAGGATTACCAACGACACTTATGAGTTCATGAGAAATGAATTTCCCAAGATGGCTACCATTATAGGGATTCCGAAGATACACAAGAATGTTAACAGACCTCCCTTTAGACCTATAATATCTGGTTCGAAATCCAAAACCTACAACATTGGAGTGATAATTGATGGCTGGACTAAACAAGTATATCAGAATGCTGATCATTTAATTAAAGACTCGTGGTGTTTTTTGAGTAGGCTTACTCCCTTGATATGGCGTCCAGGTCAAATTTTTATAACCATAGACGTCGTTGACCTTTTCTCCTGCATCCCCAAGGAGAAAGGTCTTGACCTCTTTTTTGATGGTTTGAAGAGATATTCAGGACTGAGTTTTGAGAAAATCAATCTGTTGGTCGATATGATGAGATTAGTCCTTGAATATAACTACCTGAAATTTCAGGGAGAATTATATAGACAAAGTAGAGGAGTTGCCATGGGGGCCTCATGCGCCCCGATTTTTGCAAATGTAATAATGCTGGAATGGGAATCTCTTTTTGTTTTTCCTAGCAAATATTTCAAGCATGTCTCATTTTATAGTAGATATCTGGACGACCTTTTTGTCTTATGGACAGGACAAGTCAGTTTAATACCCGAATTTATTGATTATCTTAACAACACAACCGAATTTCTAAAGTTTACCTATAAAGTGGAATATCAGGGTATATCTTATCTAGATACATATATATCAACTACTGAGAGTGGATTTCAATCCCAAATCTTTAGGAAAAAGACATTCTCAAATGACTATTTGTATTATAACAGTTGTCACCCCCCACATATATTTAAAAACATCTACAGAGGCCAGTGCATTAGAGCTGCACGGATGAGTTCGACTAGGGAAGTCATGGAGAGTGAACTAAATAAGATTTCAGAAATGTTCCACAACAGGGGTTACCCGGAAACTTTAATAAAACCCATACGAACATTTATTATGAAGGAATGGGGGAAAAAATATCCACCATTATTAGGTAAACCGTTTGTTTCTCAGGAAAAGAACAGATTACATGAAGGATGTATATGTGTCCTCACCTATAGTCCATATGTTAACACCATTAAAGAGATCCTGTTAAAACATTGGAACCTATTCAAAATATCAGAGGACTCAATTAGTATTGTGGGGAATGCCCCTAGAATTGTTTATAAAACTTCTAGCAATATTAAAAGGTTGTTGGAAAAGTCTCAGGTAACACATTTGAAGGACAAAATGTTTAGACCCACCACGAAATGTGGATCCTGCAAGCAGTGTACATTAATCAACAACAATAAAGTTGTGAAATTAAATAACATCATGCACACCAGCCTGCTATGCAAAGGGGGTAACTGCAATACTTCTAGATTAGTATATGTCGCCACTTGTGAGAGATGTGATGCATTTTACATAGGGAAAACAGAAAGGAGATTTAAGACTCGCATTTACGAACATACATATAGGATAAGGAAGAAGGACCCCAATAATGCACTTAGTAGACACATCATGGATAGGGGTAGTGAGCACACTTTTTTGTTCAGCATTATTGATCACATCGACACAACATCAGCATGGGGAAATTGGAAAGGACATTTATCCCTTTTAGAAAGTAAGTGGCAAATGATTTGTGACGCGACAACTAAACCTGGTCTCAATGACCACATAAGTATTAAGCCTTTTCTTCTTGACAACTAATATAGTTTTTTGACTGCTCTTTTGACTACCATTGAGGGTTACTACTCAAATTCCCACCTTCTCCCAAAACATTTAATATATTTATTATATAATATTTAATAACACCACTATTATTTTTTCACAATTCTATTAAATTTCTATAGATTTAATATAGTTGAGTAAATATATATTTTATTCATTAATAGTGGATATTCAAGTAGTATATTGTTTCCACAAAAGTTTTCCATCCTTATATTTAGAATTATTATATTACTATGTTTATTTGTATATATATATATTTTTTGTTATATGGGTAAGATGCAATTGACAATTTCTGTTATACATTAGCACTCAAGTTATTGTCATTTTCAGTAACAGGTTTTTAATAATGTTTTTATAACAAGCAACAGTTTTTATAATAAGCAATAGTTTTTATATTCAGCAACAGTTTAATGTTTATTTTATATGGTTTGAGGCATTAGCCCTATAAGGATGTATTATTCAAGTGAATTCATGTGAATTCAATTAACACATTTGTTTTTTTTGGCGCCTAAATGGATTTTTAAGAACATCTTCCACTATCTTCTGGGTTCTGATGAAATCTGCTTTGCAGATGAAAGCGCTTAACCTGGTGGACCTAGCGTGTCTCTATTTTTGTGTATTCATTTAGCACAACTGTGTTTGTGTTTGTTTGGAAATTCAAATAAATTCGTTGGATTTATCCATCTGTGCCGTGCTGTTTTCTTGGGTATCCAGCTCATCTAAAAGAGGAAAACAAGACAATAATGGCAGATTTGTAGTAATAATGTGCTAGCGACAGGGCAGGAGGATTATGCTGGCATGCTGGCATGTATTGATGTTCCACCTAAAATTACTGTTGTAGAACTTTTAAGAGAATTATGAGAGAAATAATCATTTTTCCTCAGGGATATTTTTATGGGTGGGGACAGCAACTTGGTTTGCAGTAGTGAGGACATACCAGCGGGACTTTGAGGGGAAGGTTTAACAAGAGAGGATAGATTTCTGAAGAAATATATGAGAATATAAAACAACTGGGCTAGGCTGAATAGAAATGAGATTTGACAAGAGCATGTGTATTTAATTCAAAGCTGTGATACATATCCAGTAGCTATTTCATATCATGCACTGTTAGAAACTAAGATAAAGATTTACGGGATGGACATTATGCTGAGAGACTGGCTCTTCTCTACTTATCTGTTAAAATGAGAGGAATTTAAGAAATGGGCAAATAATTTTATGTATAGTTTTAACATATTCAGATTTAAAGATTAGTAATATTTAAGCTATATTCCTTTGTAAGCATTTTTCATCTTTAAGCCCAGACCTGAGATTTCTAGTACATATTGATCTTCCTGTTTGAGCCATGATTCCTCATATTCATTTTCTTGTTTATGCTGTTTAGATTTGACATAGCAGTGCTTTCTCAAGTTCTTTGAATTTGCACATTTTTGTTAGTCATTCTCTTGCTATGTGCAGATTGCTCATGCTTCCTTGCGGAAGACCACTGGGGGAATAGGTAGAACTGAAAGAGAAGGATCAGGATTGGGACTGAGATACTCTGCTATTAGTGTCAACAAAACAAGGTGCATGGCAGTATTAAGCATTTTCTTAGCCATTTAATCAGTTCTGGCTATTAACATTATAGGAATGAGCTCTTCTAATATAGCTTATGGGAGAGCCATTCATCTCAAGAGGACCAGATTTAAGCCTGCTCATTTAGATTCTCTATAAGAAGGAGCCAGTGGCTCATATTCTTCTGTAATAATAATGATGCCTGTTAGCAATGTGGCTAAGAGTACTAGATTTCAATCTGCTAACATAACGAGTGCTATCCAAAAATTTATGTATTATCGAATTTCATGTTCATCAGCCTATTCTTCCCATTGGTACCAGGCAATAACAGTGTTAACCCATTATTACTTCTGAGATGTGGAATATCTCACCCCTGGCAGTCTACACATATTTATATTCCTGAGCATTTTCTGAAAACTCAAATTAAAATCATAAGCCAAACAAATGTATCTTTTGAACAGTAAAGGAAATTAAAAAGGTACAAGCAACATTATCGGTAAAAGTTGGAAAGATCCTCCCCCCTAACAAACTACTACCAGTGAGATGTTACCAAGAAATGCCTTCTGGTGATGATTTATTCAAAGCAAATTAGTATTTACTGACTGAGATGATTTTGAAAATATGGAACTGTTGTAGATATGTACATATTATTTATGTAGGTTACTTACCCTAACACCATATCTTTGAACATCTAATTCAGCAGTCTTATGACCTACCTCATTATCCCTATGGGAGATATTTGCTATTACTGGATAGGATTTGAGGCAATGTGACTTAATAATAGTGGGATGTTTTGCAGAAGATAACCTGCAAATCAGAGGCTCTTGCATTCCGGTATTCATAAAGTCCTTGCATAACTAACCTTTCCTTTTTGTAAAACAGGAAACTGAAATTTCTGAGAAGCTCCGAATAGCAAAGAATAATCTGGAGATAACAAATGAAAAGCTTACCGTGCAGGTGGATGAACTTACTAAAAGATTAAGCTTTGCAGAAAGCAGAGGTCCACAGCTTGAAGGTGCAGACAGCAAAAGCTGGAAGTCCATTGTTGTAACAAGGTGAGAATGTTTGAGTTGGTAATCATATCTGAAGTTATGTAGTGTCCATAGACATAGTGCAAAAGGGAAATGTTTTAATATACACATAAAATAATATGAATGCAAAATACCTGAGGTGGTACGGTCTAGATTTTTGATAAAGACAGTTGTATTTACAACAGTGTGGTTCTTGAAAAAGTCTGTGCATTTTTTTCCAGGAGTAATAACTTCATTGTACAGTACACGTGAAAGTAGAGCTGCTTTATCTTAGGAGGTCACTGAAGCATTCTGCAGTCATGCAGTTAAGGGTTCTTGTCACAGTATATCATGTTGTCATTTGTTTAGATCATTAAAGACAGACTGAGTACAGAGTCCATTTCAGACTTGGACATCCTACTGATCATTTGGTTTTGTCCTTATTAACCTTAGGAGAACTTGTTAAGGACAAGTATTTTGTTTTCTAGTTTACTTGGGAGTTGTAGTCTCTTTAACTGTGTATGCTCAAGTTCTTTGAGAATAGTTACCATAATAACAAATAATGACTTCCTAAACAATTATTTGGTGCAAACTCATCAGATCCAATAAAATTACTGAAACAATATTTTTTCCTAAAAAAATAAAAAAGTTAGCTGTAGGTGTAGTGAGATGTTGAGCCCCTATCACCAAATTATATAACCAGATTTCAAATCACCCTACCTTGGAGAAAAGGGCAAGACATGACTGAGTGTGAAAGATTGTTTGGATAATTATCAGCAGTGATGACTTAATAATCCAAAATGAACGTAATGAAACCAACGAATCAACCAACACAGTCAGCTCAAAGGATCCACAGCTTGTGCAGGGATAAAAAACAATTTATTGTTGACCACCAAAACACTCCAAAGACACAGGGTTAAGCGCTTTCATCTGCCAATACAGACTTCATCAGAACCCCAAACAATAATTACTAATGCATTTAAAAGACTCTTTTGGCGCCAAAAATTATTAAAGGAACATATCCTATACCTCTCTGAAAAGAAACACTGTAAATAACAACCATGCTGAAAACATGTAAAAACCCCAACATAGTCAACCTCTTGTTGTTGGAAATATATAAATATATAAAAATTGATAAAGTACAAATATAAATATTAGACAATTATAAATAATAATATATATATATAAATTGATTCGCTCAATAAGTAATTGAATAGTAAATAAATATTTTAAATATATGAATCTAACTAACTTCAAGCCAATTGTAAAAAAGGCTTGATACTAATGAAGTCGTTAATTCCAGGAAAACGTGTGGCATCCGTTAATATTTGCCATTTGGCTTCTTTCATGGCAAGAAGGGCTTTCCAATTACCACCAAACGGTGAAACATCCACTTTGTCAATAATAGAGAATTTAAAGTTGTGTATGTCACCATAACAGGAGATGTGTCTATAAAGTGCATTCTTAGAATCTCCTATTTTAATCTTATAAAGATGTTCATAAATATGTTTTTTAAGGTGCCTCTCGGTTTTCCCTATGTAATAGGCAGGGCATGCCAAACATGTTGCAATATAAACAACCTTGGAGGTATTACAATTCCCAACCTTACTTTACACATAGGTCCTATTAAAATCCGCCAACCTGACACCTTCACCTTCCCTAATGGCATCACACTGCCTACAACGTCCACATTTCCTTGTCTCTCCATAATTAGGTTTAGTACGTGTTCTCATCTCAAGAAGACTCTTGATATTAGGTCCAGTCTTAAAAACAAAACCAGGTTTTTTTCCCCAAACCATCTTCTAAGTCTTTATCAACACAAATTAACCTCCAATGCTCACAAATAATGTTTTTAATAAACTGAACAAAAGGAGAATAAGTTAAAACACATACTCTATGCCTATTTACTGTGTAGAACCCATCCTTACTCTTGTTAAAGCAACCAACGCCCAAAATAGGGGGATATTTGTTACCCTATTCACCCTTGACATACTGAGTGATGTCATCCAGAAGTGAACTAGGGTATCCCCTATCGAGGAACATAAATTTAATTAAATCAAGTTCAGTACACGTTAACTCCCTGTTGGAAGACATACGGGCTGCCCTAATACATTGTCCCTTAAAAACGTTCTTAAAAACGTGTCTAGGGTGGTTGCTACTGTATTGTAAATAGTCATTAGAAAATGTCTCCTTCCTGTAAATACGAGAAACAAACCCTTCCTCTGAATGACTAATGTAAAGGTCCAAATAGGCAATTCCACAAGTATCAAAATGATGAGTAAATCTCAAAAAATCTGTGGTCTGATTGATGTAATCAATAAAAAGTGGGATCCTATTGGTTGGACCATTCCATAAAATGAATAAATCATCCAAATATTTAGTGTAAAACACTATATTGGAAAAAAAATTCACTAGGAAATAAGAATTTTGTTTCCCACTCTAGCATCATGAGATTGGCAAAGATGGGGGCACAGGAAGCCCCCATCGCCACCCCTCTCTTTTGCTTGTAAAATTCACCCTCGAATTGGATGAAATTGTAGTCCAAAACGAGAGACATCATGTCCACAATGAGACAAATGTGGTCCCAACTAAAGTCAGAAAATGCCCTCAAACTATTACTAAAACATTCCAGACCTATATCTCTCGGAATACAAGAGAAAAGGTCAACCACGTCAATGGTCATAAAAACCAACCCCTTTCTCCACAATTCTGGGGACAAACAACCCAAAAATGACCAAGAGTCCTTAATTAGATGAGATATCTTCTCATATAGAGGTTTGGTCCACCTGTCAATAATCACCCCAATGGGGTAAGTCTTCGAACGACTACCAGAGACAATAGGCCTGAAAGGAGGCTGAGAAATACATTTATGAACTTTAGGGATACCAAAGATCGTGGCCAAAATTGGAAATTCCACCCTTATAAAATCATAAATGTCCTTGGTAATCCTTTTATCCAAAAAATATTCATCGATTGCTAAATCTATCCTTTTGTAACCCACATTGATCTCATTCAATGATACCAAATCATAGTTATCAGAATGTAGAATAATGTTGGTCATGAAATTAATGTAGTCAATGTTTTTGAATAATACTATCCCACCCCCTTTATCAGGCTTCATGACGTGAATGTCCCCATTGGAAATGAATAAGTCCAGACACCTACGTTCCTCCCTAGTTAAATTATCAACTTGATCTTTAACTTGGTCTTTCTTCATGGTTTTAGTAAGACCATATATATCTTGGCAAGCCATTTTTTCAAAATTCAACACCTGTGGGTGGGAAATAGGAATGTAGGTACTCTTTTTCAATAGTTTGCTTTTAGTTTTAAATGTTTCATATTGATCTACAACGCCCTGTTTGAATTGTAGGGCTAGATTCAACCGTCTACAAAACAACTTGACCTCTTTTATAACGTCAGCTAAATTGAAACGTACAGTGGGAATAAATTTAGTTCCCTTTGTAAATAACTGAAACATTTCTTGTGTAATGTTAAGGTCCGTGTAATTAAAAATGTTGAATCCATGATGGGAGTAGATGATTTTCTCCTCACAATGGGAAATTTCATTTGACCCGTTCTGAGTGGAGGTGTCTAAAAAGACCAAAACGGAAGATGGGGAAAAACCCCCTTCATAATCAATAGAATGTTCCACCCTATCGGTGGAGGATCTGTAATCTGTTTGAACAAAATCTACCACCTCCTGTTGTTGGTTGGATGTTGTTTTTTGGGGGCGGGAAAAAATCTCCCCCCTTGAAAATTTGACTCATAATCTATCTGTCTATCTCCCTGAAACAATCTATTTCCTCCCCCCATCTCTTTCCTATCTATCGGCCAAACATATGCCCTGTTGTTGTGGTATAATTCTAAATCCCTTGAAATTTTTCTACATTTCCTCAAAAAAATATTTTTGGCTTTTTGCTCGGCTGTATTAAATTGTTTGTTATATAACTCATTCCTTTGGGAAAAAGAAACATCATTAGTAATTTCATAATTCATTTTCTCTACCTCATTAACTAGAAAAGACAAATGTTAAGTTGTCAATCTCGCCTTCATTCTTGCTTGATCTTGATGGGTTCGGAGCCGATCCCTCGGCTCCGACTCGGCACTTGCTTTAGCTCGAGAACTCCTTTTACCAGCTCGAGGCAGCCCCATATCCCATGATGCAAGGCAGGAAGTACCCAGATCTCGTTTGCCGCTTCGCTTGGGAGGTCTTCTCTTTACCAGCTCCTGGTAAGTAATTCACATTTGTGACATTTAAGCCCCTTTTAGTTAAAAACTTTTTGTTTTGATAGTTTAACTTTAAATTTAACTTTTTCTGACAAAAATCCCTGTTTCTTTTAATATTTTAAACAGTTAATTTCCCAACCCGATCCCCCCCCCTGTTAGGGTGTGTGTGTTGGTATTTTTACTAAATACCCTTTTGGTATTAGTTTAATTAATTGGACTGTGTGTGTGTGTTTTGTTAGGCACCATGTCTAAAGAGAGGTTTCAGGTTTTAAGAAGTGTGACTCGTGCTGTCAGAAGATGTCTCTGACAGACGGTCACACTTCTTGCCTGTACTGTTTAGGCCCTCTTCACCTGCAGGACTCCTGTGCTATTTGTCACTCCTTCAGCCAGAGAGTCCTGCAGGAGAAGAATAAGTTGATTCTCAGGGGTCTTCTTAGCCGGAGGGCTCTCCGGCTAAGTCGGCCCCACAAGTATCAACTAAATCTGCCAAGACCCAGGCTTCTGTTTCTAAGCCTGTGGCATAGGCTCCGACTCGTAGAGTCGAGATCGGCTCCGGCTGGAGCCGATTCTGGATCCACTAAGCTTTGGCGCCGATGGCTATCGGTGCCGATCTGCTGACCACTGTGGTGTCGGTTCCGACCGGCTCCGACACCCACGTGGCACGGGCATCGGTGTCGGCTCCGATCGGCTCCGACACCCATGTGGGACAGGCATCGGGGTCGGCCCGATCGGCTCCGACGCCGTTAGTTTGGTGGCTGTATCGGCTCCGGCTGGGGCCGATACATCGAGCGTTCTGCGGCTCCGAAATCGGTGCCGACAGGATCAGTAATATCGGCTCCGATGACCCATTCCAGGAAGAGATCGAGGTCCCCTTCCTTGGAGCCGATACTTTCGGCTCCGGCCTCGCCTCTTCTATCGGAACGGAGCCATCGGAGCCGATCTTCAAGGTCATCCAGGTTGTCAGACCATGACCTAGAGAGAGTGGTCAGTAGATTGCTCAAGTCACAGGTACTGGCCCAAATGCTACACAGTCCGTCTCAGCAGACGACTGTTGGTCCACACCCCGTTACAGTTCCTCCTTCAACTCTACCTCAGAGCTTGGAGTTGGAGTCTTCGGGCATGGTTACTGCTACGGCTGGAGGACGGATACCCCTTCTGTTCCTTCAGCCCTACTCTTATCTCCTCTTCCTTAGAGGGATTCGTGGTCGGGCTTCCATGGTCTCCTCCGAGGGGTGAGTGGCATCGGACCCTTGTCCGAACCCGCTCTTCCCTTGGAGCCTCGGCCTTGGTGAGCTCGGCTCCGACATCTGCCTCGGAGACTTCCCTTCGGTGGCCCCCAGAGTTCCTAGCTCTTCGAGCGGGGTCTCTCGGACCTGCCTGGGAGGGGAGCATTCGAGGTGATGAAGAGTGTACTGGCCACTGGTATCAGTCAGCAGTCTCTTCCCGTAGCTCCTCCCTCTATTGTACCTGTTGACATCTCTGCCACTTCTCTTGCTACAGGACCCAGAGATCCTCCGCCTCAGGTTTCCCCATTGGGAATTTCCCCTCTTCCGAGGATTCTCCTGATGTTTCGGGAGATCCTCCTAGGAAGAGGACTTGTAAGAGGAAGCATGTAGACTCCCGAGTCTGTCACTGGATACTGACTTTGATGAGTCAGAGGGATCCCCTAGATCCCCTCTGAGGATGTCTCCTTCTCAGACATCCTAGAACTTCTGAAACAGAGGGAAACTGGCCCACCAACAATCCCTCTGAGGATGAGTCAGTATACCTAGAGGCGTTTGGATCTCGGCCCTCCACCTCCTGGGTGTCTCCGCCTTCGACCCCTTATGCAGGTTATAGCTTGAAAGGCGTGCACAGCTCCTGACTCTGTAGAGCCAGTCCCTAGGAGGCCTTCTAAATTTATAACTGCCCCTAGTGACAAACAATTCCTTACCAAGGGTGTCCCGCTGATGCCATGGTGGTGGCTGCGGCCACCAAAAGGAACTTGCAGATCCTTCCGTGCCTGTCCATCCTCCTAACAAGGACTCTAGGACCATGGATAGGTACGCAAGCGGATGTTTTCCTCAGCGACCTTTGCTATGCTCGCTGAATTATCTTTGTCACTTCACCAGACTCCAGAGATATCCTGAAGGAGCTGGGAGAAGTAGTTCAGGATCCTACAGCTGCAGGGGCCCAAGAAAAGATTGCTTCGCAGCTAGGAACCCTCAATTCCATTGCTAACTCCTCCATGCGGCTAATATCTTATGCTGCTGATGGAGCGAGTAGAGCTGCAGGCACAGGTGTGGCTCTTAGACGCCAAGCCTGGATGCGGCTATGTGATTTTATGGATCCCTTTAAGGCGTCCTTCACAAATTCTCCCTTTGATGGGTCAGCTTTGTTTGGCCCTCAGGTGAAGGAAACCTTGACCAGGTGTGAGCAGGACGGCAAGACTCTTTCTGCTGTTGGAGTCCGTTTTCCACCCCTTCTAGGCCTTATCCCAAAGGACAGAAGGGTGGGAAGATGTGGTTCCGTAAATCTCAAGGAGTCACGCCGGATTCACGTGGTCAGTTTACCCCTAGAGGCAGAGGGGTAACAACAACAGGCGCGCTCTAGAGGCAGAGGGGGTCCAAGAATCAGGGCAACAGGGAGTCTCTTCCTGAGAAGCCCTTTCAGCATCCCTGAGGTGTTGCCCGGCTGTCCCTCCTTGGAGGCAGTCGGGAAGATTATCACTGTACCCAGAAGCCTGGCATTCCCTCACTCAAGACAGATGGGTACAGTCGATCATATCCAAGGGTTACATAATTCCTTTCGAGGAAAGTCCCTTCCCCTCAAGTTCCCTTCCAGATGTACCACCCGGTCTAAGGGACATTGCAGAGTTAGAGATCGCAAAACTACTGCAAAAAAGAGCCATTCAGCCAATTATAGACCATTCAGAGCCCGGAATCTACTCAAGGTTCTTTTTGGTCCCCAAAAAGACGGGAGACTGGAGACCACTATTGGATCTCAGCAGACTCAACAAGTCTGTCAGGAAGACAAGATTCCGAATGGTCACTCTTCAGTCAATTCTACCCTTCTTACAGAAGGACAACTGGATGTGCTCAATAGATCTTCAGGATGCGTACTATCACATCAAAATTCACAGACGCTCCAGGAGATTTCTCCGCTTTCGGCTGGGGTCCAGTCATTTCCAGTTCAGAGCCCTGCCCTTTGGTCTCACTACAGCCCCCAGAGTGTTCACCAAATGCATGGCAGTGGTCACGGCTCACCTGAGACGTCAAGGATTCCAGGTGTTTCCGTATCTCGACGACTGGCTCCTGTCAGCCACCACCAGGCATCAGCTTATACAAGCCAGGGATTACACAATAGACCTTTGTTCTCATTTGGGCATCTCAGTCAACTTCGAAAAATCATCCTTATCGCCCTGCCAGTCTATTACCTTCATAGGCGCAAACTTAAACACTGTTCGGATGTCAGCTACCCTTACAGAACAAAGAGTTTCAGACATTCAGACTCATGTCAGGATCATTCTGGCCAGCAAGAAGGTACAGGCCAGAATGGTTCTAAAGGTGTTAGGTCTTATGGCTGCGGCCATCACTCTTCTTCCTCTGGCTCGATTCTACATGCGCCTCCTTCAGTGGATGCTGTTCACACAGTGGTCATACCAGCAACTCCCAATGCGTCACCAGATTCTGGTGACACAAACATGCAAAGAACATCTTGCTTGGTGGATCACATCGTCTCAGGTTCACCAAGGCAGGTGCTTTGTACCTCCGTCCCGATAGCCA
Organism: Protopterus annectens; assembly: GCF_019279795.1. Taxonomy (NCBI): domain Eukaryota; kingdom Metazoa; phylum Chordata; order Ceratodontiformes; family Protopteridae; genus Protopterus; species Protopterus annectens. The sequence goes on from NC_056745.1 coordinate 380,741,460, forward strand.
CTGTCACCACGGATGCCTCCCTGATCGGGTGGGGGGGTCATTATCAGGGCAGGATGGTTCATGGGACGTGGCAACCGTTCGAGTACCATCTGCACATAAATGTCCTGGAGATGAGAGCAGTGCTTTTAACGTTGCAAGCCCTCAACGACTTTCTTCCCGTAGGGACAATTGCAGTCCACACAGACAACATGTCTGTAGTTTGGTATATCAACAAACAGGGCGGAACCAAGTCCTACCCCTTGTGTCGAGAAGCGCTCAGACTATGGCAATGGGCGATCTCCTCTCATCGGTTTCTGGCAGCAACGCATATCCCTGGGAAAACCAACATTATAGCGGACAGATTGAGCAGAGCTATTCTCATGCCTCACGAGTGGTCTCTCAAGCAATCCATAGCGGAAGAGATTTTTCTGGAATGGGGTCGTCCATGTTGCGATCTTTTGGCTACTCCCCAAAACAGCAAATGTCCAGACTTCTTCAGCCTCTTCCCTCCATCAGGCCATCCCCAGAGACGCTCTGACCCAGGATTGGCCCCAGGGACTTCTTTATGCCTTCCCTCCTTTCCTCTGATCCCTCAGGTGATCCAGAAAGCTACCGCTTTGAGAGCCAAATTGATTCTCATTGCCCCTTACTGGCCTCGACAAGTTTGGTTCCCGTTCCTCCATCATCACCTTTTGGTGCAGCCGTGGCATCTGGACCCAGTGCCAGATCTACTGATTCACCAATCCGGTCAGCTGCACCGGTCAATCCCTTCTCTCAACCTCACAGCATGGTTGCTCCACTTCCTTCCTTAGCCAGGCTTCCTTTGATCTCTAACCCAGTTAGAGATATCATAGTAACTTCACTAAAATCCTCTACCAGGAGGATTTACACAAGCAAATGGAAACGTTTCTCTTATTGGGCTAAGGCCCAAAATATTGATCCTTTTACTGCCCCTGTTCAGGCAGTTCTGGACTTCTTAGCAGAGATTTTCCATGCAGGCTCCTCTTCTTCCACAGTCAGAGTTCAGTTGGCTGCTATTTCTAATTTTCATGTCGGGATAGCAGATCATAATATTATGTCCCATAGGCTCTGCAGGGCCTTTTTGAAAGGAATTTTCCTACTAAAGCCTCCAATCAGGAATCCTCCTCCTCAGTGGGATTTAAATTTAGTGCTGACATCCTTGATTCTTCCCCTTCGAGCCAGCTGTTTCTTGTTCCCTGAAATATCTTTCTTGGAAAACTTTATTCCTAGTGGCTATTACATCTGCCAGGAGGGTGTCTGAACTTCATGCTCTTCGGTTCGACCCCTATTTGATTTTTCACAAAGACAGAGTATTTTTGAGAACTAATCCATCCTTTTTACCTAAGGTCGCTTGAAAAACAATCTGAATCAATCTATTGATCTCCTGTATTTTTCCTAACTATTCAGATAGAGCTGAACAAAAGCTACATTATCTTGACGTCCACCGTCAGCTTAGATATTATTTGGACAGAACAAAAAATTTAGAAAATCTGATCAACTTTTTGTTTCCTATGCGGATAATAAAAAGGCCTTCCTGTTTCTAAAGTGACTTTGTCCAGATGGCTTTCTTCGGTCATCACTGAAATTTATACGATCAGGGGAAAACAGCTGTGCTCAAAACCTAAAGCACATTCAACTAGGAGTTTAGCTACTTCTACAGCTTTTCAAGCTAGACTGCCTTTAGACACTATTTGTGCAGCGGCCACTTGGGCCACTCCTCACACTTTTGTTTCCCATTACAAATTGGACTTGGCCTCCAGGGACAGAGCCAGTTTTGGCTCTACAGTCCTCAAGAGTTTGTTCCATTGAGCCACCCAGGATAGAGGTGCTAGGGACGCGGTCCCATCAAGCAAGAATGAAGGCGAGATTGACAACTTAACATTAAGTTATGTACCTACCATAACGTTCCATGTTAGTTGTCTTCTCTCGCCTTCTTTCTTGCGACCCTCCCTCCTTCCCCCTGGCCTGGACAGACCTTGTATAAGAAACTATAATACTAATGACCATTCAGACCTGGTCCTTTTTCCATTTGTAAGTTTCTTCTTCCTTTGGGAAGTATTGTTTATGCTTGGTGTTATTGCCCTTTTGTCAACAAACGAGATCTGGGTACTTCCTGCCTTGCATCATGGGATATGGGGCTGCCTCGAGCTGGTAAAAGGAGTTCTCGAGCTAAAGCAAGTGCCGAGTCGGAGCCGAGGGATCGGCTCCGAACCCATCAAGATCAAGCAAGAAAGAAGGCGAGAGAAGACAACTAACATGGAACGTTATGGTAGGTACATAACTTCTTATTTTTCATCATTAATCTTAATCAATAGGTTCATGTAATCGAACCCATATCCATCAAACAATTTATTGAACACAGATTTAGTATTGTCACTATATTCAATTCCCAAGGGTAATTTAAAGAACCAAAGTCCTTTGGGAACTATTTTCAATGTTAGACATCTAGTCAAATAGGCATTGTCAATTTTGATGCTTTTGATGTTAAATAACTTCTTTCCCAAATCAAAAATAGTGTCTTTAAGACTTCCCTTAGACCGACTACTAAGTCGTCTTTCGTGCCTTCTGTCAGTTGGATTGTTAATGGAACAAAATGTTTTGGGAAAAAAATGTTAATGGAACATGAAGATGTTTTGGGAAAAAAAATGGTTTTGTTTTTAAGACTGGACCTAATATCAAGAGTCTTCTTGAGATGAGAACACGTACTAAACCTAATTATGGAGAGAAGAGAAAATGTGGCTGTTGTAGGCAGTGTGATGCCATTAGGGAAGGTGAAGGTGTCAGGTTGGCGGATTTTAATAGGACCTATGTGAAAAGTAAGGTTGGGAATTGTAATACCTCCAAGGTTGTTTATATTGTAACATGTTTGGCATGCCCTGCCTATTACATAGGGAAAACCGAGAGGCACCTTAAAAAACGTATTTATGAACATCTTTATAAGATTAAAATAGGAGATTCTAAGAATGCACTTTATAGACACATCTTCTCTTATGGTGACACACACAACTTTAAATTCTCTATTATTGACAAAGTGGATGTTTCACCGTTTGGTGGTAATTGGAAAGCCCTTCTTGCCATGAAAGAAGCCAAATGGCAAATATTAACGGATGCCACACGTTTTCCTGGAATTAACGACTTCATTAGTATCAAGCCTTTTTTACAATTGACTTGAAGTTAGTTAGATAGATTCATATATTTAAAATATTTATTTACTATTCAATTACATATTGAATGAATCAATTTTTATATATATATTATTATTCATAACTGTATATTATTTATATTTGTATTTTATAAATTTTTATATATTTATATATTTCCAACAACAAGAGGTTGACTATGTTGGGGTTTTTACATGTTTTCAGCATGGTTGTTATTTACAGTGTTTCTTTTCAGAGAGGTATAGGATATGTTCCTTTAAGAATTTTTGGTGCCAAAAGAGTCTTTTAAATGCATTAGTAATTATTGTTTGGGGTTCTGATGAAGTCTGTATTGGCAGATGAAAGCGCTTAACCCTGTGTCTTTGGAGTGTTTTGTTGGTCAACAATAAATTGTTTTTTATCCCTGTACAAGCTGTGGATCCTTTGAGCTGACTGTGTTGGTTGATCAGTAGTGATGAGTTTCACCCAAAATTCATTAGCTTTCTGGAAATCACAATATTAGGTTTTCTTTTCTCCTAAATTGCCTTTTCTGACTCACTTTTGAAAAAGCAGTGGCCACCTTTCTTCAGTATTTAGTCCAAAAAAGGTTTATGCTGGTATATAATAACATAGATATGTGAGTAGCTTACTCCTCTTTGCTAAGTTAATGCAGGCTGTAGTCATTTCTTCTCTCAATTTGATATATATGTACATCTTTCACTCACCTAAAGTGTTTTTACTTCACAGTCGCTACTGTTCTTAATTTCAGTTGCTAACTTGCTAAATTTAATTTCCATATTTCAGACTTTATTTTTTACTCAGAACCATTTTCTTTAGGTCCAGAAATACATACAATTGTGGTAGACAAGTAGAATGTAAATTCATGGCCCTGACCACAGCACTGGATACTACCAGCGTTGTAAAAAAACTTAACAAGACACCAAAATCATAAGACAAAAATCTCTTGCTTTATTTATTTTATTTTGTTTATTTAATGTTTGTTTACTGGGAAAGTCCAGCTGGGATAATATTCATATATATATATTTTCAGTGGAGGCCCAGGGAGAAAAGTTCCACAATGACATAATATGGTTAAGGTTTAATAAAGTTATTGCAAAGCCTGATACAGAAGAATGACATATTAAATTAAAATTCATCTTCAGCCCATACAGTGCGAACATATACATACCGCAAATATTTGGACAGCTATAACAAGCTGAAAAAAGGCATTGTCAATACACAAAGTATTTACATGTTGGAGTTCAAACACATGAAACTAAACACACAGAGTACACTCTGTGTTTTTAATAATTTATAATAGAAACACAACTACAGTCATTGGTGGGAAGCCATAGCTAAAAAAAATTAAAACTTTATATAACAAAGAGTGGACAGTATCAAGAAAAAAAATCTCACCCATGTATTCTTGGACTTTTCTGTCAGCTTTTTCATTGCGTGAGGCTGCTACATTTTTGCTATTGATTCTGATGATAGGAAAGAGAATTCAATCCATGTAGTGCTCAGGACTCATACTAAAGTACCAAACTGGAGCAGGTACTTTTGTCAGTACTGAACAAGATATAGAGCCCTGCCATTCCAGAGACTGTAACAGAAGTTTTGGAGCCTGAGTTACAAGCTTCCAAGAAAGAACTTCTTGCACCTGAATTGATAGCTTTGACTAGCAGACACAGTGAAGTTATTCATACGTGGTATGCCCTTTTCTTATTTAATGATGAAGCTAAGTTGGTGCCTTCTTCTACTGAGGTGGAGTCTAAAAAGCTATCTGTAGAACTCATCGCTGCTTTAGTAGGCAAGGCTCAGGTACCTGTCTAGGTACATTATACGGACTGACATGGGAGCCATGGCTGTTTGTGACACACTATTTACTGACATCCATATGCACAGTCACTAATATGCAAAAACTGGGATTGAAGTTGCAGTATCCTGTGGATTTTTCCTTTAGCTGAGATACCGTTATCTAAGAGTTGTGTGATAGACAAGTGCAGTGGTTTCTTCCACTTAACTGGGGACTGCTGTACATATCGGTGTAACACACAAGAGGTAAAGAATGAAGAAAGTATTTTGCCTTCAAGTCCTTTATACTTCTAATTTCAGACAACACCCGAAGTGAACTTCAGGATGTGACTGCTTAAAATTGGATTGGAAGTTTCGAGACTGTTGCTGCCGGCCATTCTTGATGACAGGAGAAGCTGCCATCTTTCCCGTACTGTCTTGTTGTAGTTCATTCCTGTGGTTGTTCCATTGTTTGGCAGAGTCCTCTCGGTGGGAACCTTTTTGCTGTAAAAAGGGACTGTTGTGCAGACCACTTCTCATACTTATGCAGTGCACAAGAGATAAGAAAAGAGGAGAGATGTTCTGCAGTCATGACCCTGTTTTCTAGATTGTTTTTGCACCATTGCATATTGACTATCAAGTCTCTTGTCGATAAGAAAGTGCCCATTCATACCTCTCCTCTGGGAGTTCCACCCAGAGCCAGGACCTAAGCTATCTAGGTAGTCTGTCATTTAGGCAGTCATGACAGTACTTTGTACAATTGCCAGTGTCGCAGCAATCAGAGCATTTGAATGACCCCCACCGGGCAGAAGAATGACAGTACTGCATCATTGCAGTGACCCACAGTGCCCTCCCCTTGTGAGTGTACATTTGCTTTGAAGGCTTTCTCCTGTCAGTGGTTTGGTTAGGCTAATGACCACTCCTAGACCACCCCTGTGCATCACTGCCCCTCCTCCAAGGGACAGTGGCTGTATGTATGTGTATGTTGAATGGGGCTGTCCTTTGATTCTGGGATGGACCAGCCCCACTGTCCCTGCTAAGGCAGGTAAGTTTCCTGGCTTCTAGTTGAACTCAGTATGCCTGAGCCGTACTCAAGATTTATTTATTTTTTTCTGGGTTCTGACTAACTCAGCAGAGCATACAGTGTGGCATCTTAATCCTGTTACCCTAGTCCTTTCAGATATAATTTTGTGACCATTTGTACCAGCTTCAAGGTAAGATGCCCCTTTTCCTGTTAGTTTAATTAGTTTTGTTGAAGTTGTACTACTCATTTTTGTGTTATCTCATTTGTGTCATTCTGTATTGCTCTATTTCTAAGGAACTGTTCTTTCAGTTGATCTTTTGTGTGTGTGTGTGGGGGGGGGGTCCAGAAAAAGAAAACAGTCACTTTTCTTTTCCTGTATCAAATAAGATAGACAGGGAAAATTGGTGGGTTTTGCTAAGAGTTTATTTCAAGATGTTCAGTCTGCGGTGGTGGTGCTGCGGTAGCGTTGTCGCCTCACAGTAAGACGCTGTCCGGTTTGATTCTCAGCTAGAGTGTCTCCTGCGTGGTGACATGCGTGAATGGGCATACCTTCATTGAAGGTTGTGCATCAGGGCTGGTAACTCGGCACGTAAAAATCAACTACCAATAATTAGCAGACTGGAGTTCCGGTGTGGCGACCCCTAACCGGGAAAAAGCCGAAAGACACAACAACAACAACAGTCTGTACATCCTGAATCTTCCCTAAATTTAAAAAGAAAAATATTTTCCTGTGTGTACGTCTCTTTCTCTCTCTCAGATTCTGACTCTCAGTCTAAGGGACACAGGAATTAGATTTAGATTGTGTTTCTCAAGTTCCAGCCCCACATGGGGTGGGTTGGAATCTGAATATGTGGAAAGTTTTTCTTCGGATCCCCCTTATCAGGAGTTATCCTTTTCAGATACTAATGCCAGAATAAAGTAGTTATTTCTGTGGGAGCAAAAAACTATACCATAATCCCAGGAAAGATATTATGACTTATTACAGCTGTATTTTCCTCATTTTACAACTATTTCTCTTGTTTTGCCAGCACTACATAATGCTTTCTTTGCAGCTAGTAGTTTGCCTGACATTCAGCCACCTACTCTCAAGAAGGCACAGAGAGACTCAAAGAATGGTCCCTTCCAAGTATGAATAAGGTGTTTTTGTGGAAACATGTGAATGTTCCTCCTGAACTGAGGAGATATTGTGATGTTCTAAAAGTGGATATGCTTCATTCTATACCCATTCCTCCCATTTTGTCAGCCTTGGAGGATGTGTTCAGTGCTGACAAAAAGGCAGATAGACTGTATAAAGTACCTCAGACTAACAAAGTTTTGATCTGATGTTATTAATCTTCATTCATTCCTTACCATTGGGTACCAGTTCTGTCCTAGGAACTGAGTCGGCCATTACAACAAGCTCGCGCCAGCAAAAAAAACTCTCAAGCTAAGCTTACCCATAGTGCCCCCTCTCTCTGTCACATCTGATCTTGTTTTTCCGCATATAATATCAAGACACATCAGGCCAGCTCTCAAGCTAAGTGACTTAAAATTTATACTTCCTTTGAATATTTTTTCTCCACTTTTTGTAAATTTCTGTCTTAGTAGTCATTTAGTGTTTACTAGCCATTGTTTCCTATTTGTGTGCTTCTGTCTGATTCTTTGCCAAGTTTTTTGGTATTCTTTATACCATTGTTGATACAGGCATTCCTTACCTCTGTGGTAATTTTTAATACCATTGCTGGTATCCCCCCTTTTCTGTTTTTCTCTTTTTTACCAGTTGGGTACTTCTTATTTACCATTGTTGGTAACCAAAAAAAAAAAAATTTTTTTCTTTTCTCTCGATTGTGTGTTTTTGTATCGGTAATTGTCTTGTATACTTTTTGACATAGATTTTTCATTATTGTCATTGACAATGGCTGAAAAAAGGGGACAACAGGCTTCAAGCAGTGTGATCAGTGTAACAGAAAAATGCCGAATTCTGACGGACATTTGTCATGTGTTTATTGTCTCGAGGTACAGCATCTAAAAGTTTAACCCCCGTGCGACTTATGTGAGGGCTTTAGTGCCCATACCTTGACAGAAAAAAATAAATAAATTGATTCTTAAAGGTCTCCTAAAAACTCCGGAGGCTATATCTGAGATGGAGGGCTCAACCCCTCCTAAAAAGGAACATAAAAAAGAGGAGTCAGTCCATACCTTCCTGTCCACATGCCAGTGACTCTAAATCAGCTAAATCTCCCACAGAACCGAAGGCAAAAGTTCATAAATTGACTCCTGTAATCTCAGCACCAGAGCCTCAAACCCCTTCTACGGTACAGTCCTCGGCACCAAGACATCAAACTTCTGCTACTGTACCGTCCTTGCCTCCAGTGTCTCAGACACCTACTACAGTGCCGCTCATAATTACGGAACCATCCAAAACTTCTACTCCTGATACAGTACTGACACCCCTCTCGGCACCAAAAGTAGTTTCCTCAGTCCAGGTCACTACCCCCCCTACATAACTTGCTAGTCTTTTGACCATGGTGCCGAAGGGCGAAATATTACCCCGGACCTGATACTCCCCCTCGACAGACTTTTTTTGGATAACAGTGCATTCCTTTCCTAGAACGCCCTGAGTCTCCATTGGGGATGTTGACCCGCTCCTCCAGGAGCCTTTCGGAATTCAATGTAGTGAGACTAGTGGATCAGCTCCTGGCGGCCAGAGGCATTCCAACTCCTTCTAAATCCTCCCTCCCACCCGGAGCCGAGGAATCTTCTCCACAGACTCCAACATATATTCCTCCTTCGACCTCCTTGGTGACTGTCCCGGTGACAGTGACTGTCCTGGTACCAGCTTCTTCTGTTCCAGTTGTAGACCTTACCATGGGTCTGGAGTCTACCCTATGTCTTTGACTCACTCGGAACTGAGCCATCCTCGCAGTCGTGACTGGTATGTCAGCAACATGATCCCTAGTACGGCACCTATTTTTTCCACAACACCATCTATTATGATTCCAGTTGTCTTGGCGGCACCAAGTCCTCTCGTGGCTCCTTCCCTGGGGGGTGGACTCAGAGCAAGGTATGACCCCGGTCTCGGGGCTCTTTCTCAGTTCTGGGCTCCCATACCTCTTTGGATGGGTCTGCTTTCCATGTGATGGAGAGAGCACTTGCCTCTGCAGGCTCACAGCTGGTTCCTTCGGAGATAGAGTGCTACAAATATATGTCCTCTGAACCACAGCTGACACAGTCCACTACTCCGGGACACCGAGCACAGGAACCTCAAGATACCCTTCCACAAGGTACCCACTCTTAGGAGTCCTCTTCAGATCTCCCAACTGAGGAAGTATCCCGTAAGAGATTGTGCAAGAGGAAGTACATGGATTCCCCTGAAGAATCCCTTACCAAAGATACAGACTATGATGAAGGGGAAGGGTCCTCACGGTCGCCCACTGCGGATGTCTCCTTTGGAGACGTACTGGAAATCTTAAAGGAGCAGGGAGACTGGAAGGCCTCTAACCCTTCCTCTGAAGAGTCTGTATTCTTTCAGGCTTTCCGTGCTTGGCCCTCTACTTCCTGGGTGACCCTGCCTGCAGATGACCTAGTTCAGCTCATCGTGCAGCATGCTTGGAGGAATCCTGACACCATTGAACCTATCCCCTGGAGACCAGACAAAATTCTCTCTGCCAGAGGGCAACCCACATTGGTCCAAAGGATTACTAGTAGACACTTTGATGGTGGTGGTGGCCACTAGGAAAGAGCTCGCTGAGGAGAGCCCTACTGTCTATCCTCCAAACAGGGAGTCTCGAGCAATGGACAGGTTAGGGAAGCGGGTATATTCTTCATCAACCTTTGCTATTCGGTCCTTGAATTACTTGGCACATTTTACCCGTCTCCAGAGAGACCTAATCTTGGAACTCTCAGAAACTCCAGCAGGAGCAGTTTCTGATGAGGTATTGGACAAAGTTGTCTCACAGCTTGCCACCCTGGAATCAATATCTAATTCGTCCATGCGGTTGATTTCTCATACTACCGAAGGGGTGGCTAGAGCTGTGGGTGCAGGATTTGTCATGAGATGTCAGGCCTGGATTCACCTATGTGATTTTGCGGATCCCTTTAAGTCTTCCTTTCTCAATGCTCCCATGGAAACCTCTTCTCTTTTTGGCCCAAAGGTAAAAGACACATTAGCCAGGTGTAAAAAGGATGGAAAGACCCTGTCTGACGTGGATGTGTATTTTTCCACCACCCCCCCCCCAATGATCCTACTCGAGAAATCAGAGGAGTGAAAAGATGTGGTACAAGAAATCCCAGGGTCCCTTCCGCAACACATGTGGCAAGTTTACCACCCCTGGGGCACAAGGGGAAACTCATCTGGAAGATGCTCCTCCAGAGGCACAGGGGGTCCGCGTAATCAGGGATCCAGAGATTCCTTTTCCTGGACAGCCTCATCACCGCTCCTGTGGAGTGGCCAAATTGCTTACCTCTGGAAGCAGGTGAGGGACATTTTTCTCTGCACCACCTTGCCTGGCAATCCATAACCACAGATTCTTGGGTGCAGATGATAATTACCAGAGGTTATCACATCCCATTCAGTCTTTACCCAAGGCCGCTGTGGCATATTCCCGACATCCCACCCAGCCAATGGGAAGCAGCAGCTCAAGAAATTCAAAAGCTGCTTCTAAAAAGAGTCATCCAAACAGTCCCACTAGACCAGATAGAATCCGTTTTTTTTTCAAAGTTCTTTTTAGTGCCAAAAAAGACGGGACTGGAGGCCAGTCTTGGACCTCAGCATCCTAAACAAATTTGTCAGACAGACAAAATTCCAGATGATCACGGTTTAGTCTATCCTCCAGTTTATAGAGAAAGACGATTCGATGGGATGTGCTTGATAGAACTCCAGGATGCGTATTACCACATAAAAATGGCCAAATGCTCCAGGGGATTCCTCCACTTCCAGCTGGGGGACAATCACTACCAATTCTGAGCACTGCCATTTCGTCTCTCTACGGCCCCCAGAGTGTTCAGCAAATGCATGGCAGTGGTAACAGCTCACTACAGACTGCAAGGATTCCAGGTATTTCTGTATTTAGACAATTGGCTCCTTACCGCCTCTACCAAGTGTCTACTGGTTAGAGCCTTACATTACACCCTAAAGCTAGTGAAATCCGTAGGGATCTCAATAAACGTAAAAAAAATTGACTCCTGCTGAAAATCTGGAATTCATAGGGGCAACTTTCGACACTCAGTCTTGTCTAGTCTCCCTTCCAAGTCACAGATTAGTAAAACTAAGGTCTCAACTCCAGGTGATACTCTCTCAAAACAAGGTTTCAGCTTGGGCAGTACTTCAGCTACTAGGATCAGTGGCAACATCGATTACTATAGTTCCCCTAGCAAGACTACATGAGGCTCCTACAGTGGCTTTTAGTAACACAGTGGTCCCCTTTGATTCATCTTATATCCTTTCAGATCCGCATAACAAAGCGATGCAAACAAGACTTATTTTGGTGGATGAAGCCAGGAAAAGACATATGGAGTCATCCTTTCTCCCCTTCTCAGCCCACATCCATAGTGACCACAGATGCTTCTCTGATGGAGTGAGGGAGCACTTCCAGGGAAAGACAGTCCAAGGCACTTGGTCCCCTGTGGAGGCCAATCTGCATATCAGTGTTCTAGAATTGAGGGCAGTGCTTCTAGCATTGCAAGTATTCCAATCTGTCCTCCCATCAGGGACAGTTGCTATTCTGTCGGACAACATGTCCGTATTCAGGTATATCAACAAACAAGGGGGGAACCAAGTCCTACCCGTTTTGTTGGGAAGCCGTGTGAATTAGGCAATAGGCAATATCTTCCAACCACTTTCTGATAGCAATGCACTTTCCGGGGGATTACAACATGATTGCAGACAAACTGAGCAGATGCATTCTCCTACCTCACAAGTGGTCCCTCAACCCTGTCATAGTGGCGAAGATCTTCAGTCATTGGGGCCAGCCTTGCTGCGACCTATTTGCATCCCTTGCAAACCACAAATGTAACAGCTACTTTGCCCTAATTCCCCTGCAGGGGGAGTCCCCAAGGAATGCTCTAGTACATGATTGGCCCACAGGACTGATTTATGCCTTCCTTCCCTTTACTCTGATCCCATAATATCTAAAGAAAGCTCTTCGGTTGAGAAGCAAAATAATCCTCATTGCACCCTATTGGCCCTGACAAGTTTGGTTTCCCTTCCTTTGGCCTCACCTAGTACAGCAGCCATGGAGTCTGCATCCAACTCCGTAATTACTGTCACAATGGCAAGAGTTGATACATCCAAACATATCAAGTCTCAAGCTGACAGCTCGTTTCCTCCACTTCCAGTAATTGCCAGGCAAAATAATCTATCCTCCCCTGTACGTAATATCCTTCTGGCTTCCCATAAACCATCCATCAGCAAACTTTATCTCGGCAAGTGGAAAAGATTCATAATTTGGTCTTGAGAGAAGGGAATAGACCCCTTTTCAGCTTTGCTTACTTCTGTACTGGACTATTTATTGAATCTCCTCCATTCAGGAGTGGCATCTTCAACTATTCAAATTCACCCAGCTGCTGTCTCTAACTTTTACAATGGTTTCCAGGACTCGTCCCTGATTTCTCACCATCTCTGTAAAACATTTTTCATAGGTTCATAGGTAGGTACTAGGCTATTAGCCCTAGGGCCTATATAAGCCTAGCCAAAAAGGTACTCTGGCTTTCGCCACCCAAGAAAATTATTTTCCTGTGCCCCTGTCGAGCAGAGCCACAAAAGGATCCCTGGGGTGAATTTCCTATTTGAAAGGTGTCATGCACATTAGACCCCCCCCCCCTTTCAAAGAGCCAATCAAACCTTGGAATTTGACACTAGTTCTGCAATCCTTGACTCGCTCCCCTTTCGAACCTGCTGCCACTTGTGATATAAAATTTTTATCCTGGAAAACCTTATTCTTGGTAGCTATTACCTCGGCAAGGCGAATATCTGAGTTACAGGTCTTGTGCATAAAACGTCCTTACATGGTTTTCCATAAAGACAGCGTATCACTACGGACTAATCCCACCTTCTTACCCAATGTTATTTTGGATTTGATCATTAATCAAACAGCTGACCTGCCAGTCTTTTTTTCCAAATTTTTCTAACAAAGGAAAATACTACCTGCATTTACTTGATGTGCATATACAATTGCAATTCTACTTGGACAAGACTAAATCACTACGAAAATCTGACCAATTATTCGTATCCTTCTCAGAACCAAAATTGGGAAAACCTGTTTCCAAAGTGACTCTCTCTAAATGGTTGAGAGATTGCATTTGCTTTATCTACCAACAAAACATAGTTCTTCTACCGACTAAGGTCAAACTGCATTCAACCAGATCAATTGTGGCATCTGTTGCTTTCCATGCAAGAGCTTCCATGGATGACATTTGTGCACCAGCAACATGGTCTACCTCTCATACCTTTATTACTCATTACAAATTGGGTTTGGTCTCCAGAGGGAGAGCCTCCTTTGATTCAATGGTGCTCAGGAATATCCTTCCATAGGGCCTCCCAGGAAATAAAGTAGCTATGGACTCTGTCCCATCAGTAAGGAATGAATGAAGATTAACATCAGATAAAGAAGTTATGTTCTTACCATAACATTCCATCTGTGTTGTTGATCTTCATTCATTCATTACAACCCACCTGCGCTTTCTCTCTTCTTTTCTAACGGGCAAACTCAATCTGAGGTGATAGAGAGAGGGGCACTATGGGTAAGCTTAGCTTGAGAGTTTTTTTGGCTGGCGTGAGCTTGTTATAATAGCCGACTCATTTCTGAGGACAGAACCTTTTTTTGGCTGGCGTGAGCTTGTTATAATAGCCGACTCATTTCCGAGGACGGAACCGGTACCCATCAGTAATGAATGAATGAAGATCAACAACACAGATGGAACATTATGGTAAGAACATAATTTCTTTTTTCTCATCTTAGATCAAATCCAACTTCAGTGTATACCTCTGCACCAGCTGGCAAACAGATTATTAGTTAGTACCAACCCCTCTCCAGTGGATAAAGAAGGCAAGATGTTGACAGATTTGGTTAGAAAGTTTTCTGTTCTTCCACATTAACTTATAGACCAGTCACATATATATGGAAGTTTTTTTCTGTTTTGTGCAGGCAGTTTGGTAAAATACTTTGCCTCACTTCCTTTAGATGATAGTTCCTTTCTGAAGAATGTTGTTTATAATAGTTCATATGTATCTGGGCATACTTTGAAGAGTTTGTATGACAAATACAGATAGAGTGTCTAGGACTTTTGTGTAGAGTTTGATAAAATACTTTGCCTTACTTCCTTTAGAGGATTTTTCCTTTCTGAATTCTGTTTATAATATTTCCCAGGTATCTAAACATGCTTTGAGGAGTGTATATGGTTGTGCAGCTACTGTGTCTAGGGCATCTGCTACTCCAACAATTTTGAGGAGATGTACCTGGGTACGTAATCACCAGTTTGCTGATGAAGTAAAGTCTAACATTTCAAATTCTGCTTTAGACAAGGAGGTTTTTCTTACTCTTCTACTACTCAGGACCTCAAACAATTTGATTAAAGAAAAAGTTAATTCTGGGAGTGTCTAAGATTTTTTCAACCCCCCCCTCCCCCAGCACATCTCCCAAATCCTCTTTTCCTTTTAAAAAACAAAACAAGCGATCCCTGCCAACACAAGGCAAACACGGAACAAAAAAATGATAGCAGAAGAGGAGCAAAAAGAAACTAGGATCTTTTCCAAAACAGGGAAGTCTAATGTTTCTGAATGACAATACCAGTATTCGAATACAGTGTTCTCCTCTCCTGCCCCATCTCTCAAAATCTGTTCCAGCAACTGTCATTTTACATTCTCCTTTGGAGACAGATTGTTTCAGACTCATAAATGCTAAAAGTGGCTCAGAAGTGGTACAGTTGGCACGAGGCTCAAGTACCTCCTTTCAGCGGATTTTCCCCCCATCTTCCAAATCAAATAGAATTTCTCCTCAGATTCTTCATCACTTATTCACCATAGGAGTCACAAAACTAGTGTCTTTAGATCAAAAGGACAAAGGCTTCTATTCCAGAATATTTCTGATACCAAAGAAAGAGCTTTCTTGGAGCCCAGTTTGAGATCATTCCTTTCTCCATCTGTAGTGAAATTACAAGAATTCAAAATGCTAACTTTTCAAACAGTGTTTTCTCTCATACCTCCTTTTGAGGGTCATGGTAGCATTAGCTCTAAAAGATGATTATCACATTCCCATAACCACAGGCTTTAAAAAATGTCTCAGATTCTCTGCTTGCTGGTCATGTTATCTTCTTTGCATTACACTTTGAGTAATCTAGAGCTCCAAGGGTGTTTACAAAGTGTCTTGCTGCAATTGTAGCTCATTGCAGATTGAACAGATTTCATATATTTCCTTCTTTAGATAACTTACTTATCTTTATAGAGTTTTTTCCCCCAGATGTTGAGTTCTTAATGTGAGTTTCATCTTTTCTTACCAGTCTTGGATTCCAGACAGATTTACAGCAATCCTTCTGACTACATCATGCATGATTGTATTTCTGGGCTGCCATAAAGACAATTCTCAGCAAAAGCCTTCTCTTAGACAGGAGAAGTTGGATTTTATCAGAAAACTTTCCCGAGCTTCTTCAGTCTCAGACTTTTGCAAAGGAATATCTCAGGATTCTAGTTTCATGGCCTTTATGATTCTCATGAGTCCACTTGCCAGGTTACATACGAGAAAACTTCAGTGGTTTGTAAAAACACATGGACCCAGCATTGTCCTTCTCTGGAATTTCAGATTCCAGTTTTGGGCTTTGTGAAAAAGGAATTCTACTAATTGAGGCATACAAGAGAAAACAAATGGCTTTAAATTCAGGTCTCCCCTTTTCTCCTCAGATCCCCAGTCTATCTGTAACTACTGATGTCTCAGTTTTTGCTTGGAGAGCATTTTTTATGGTGCTAAAGGTACAAGGCCTATGGAATTCCTTAGATAGACCAAAGCACATAATTGCCAAAGAGTTACTGGCTGTGATCAATGCCATAAAATTTCTTCATTATCTGTGGTCCCCTGGACCTGTTCAAGTGATTACAGACAACACCATAGAGGTGGTACATAAGTAAAGGATACGGGGTAGTACCCTCTCTGCAGACTGGCTATGATGGCTTGGGAGTTAGCTCTACAGCATTGTATAACCCTCCAAGCATCTTACATTCCCTCAGAGCAAAATATAGTTCTAAACAAGTGGGGGAGGACCAGGAAAGACCCTCACTAATAGAAACTGAATGATAAGGTCTTCTAGAAATTGATTCAGTTGTGGGGAACACTTCAAATAGATCTGTTTTTCTTTTTTCCAAAACTAAATTAGTACTGTTGCAAGGCTCTTTACAGGCAACCCTGCAAAAATGCATGTGCATTCTTGTGGTCTGGAATGTTCCTTTATTCATGTCCACCATTTCCACTTATAAATAGGGTAATTCTGAATATTTAGGACTCCCCCAAAAAACATTGTCATGACTCCCTTTTGGCCCAGGCAACATTGGTTCTCCTTTCTTATGGAAATGACCAAGGGCAGTTACCAAATGCTTCCTCACATACTAGACCTACTCACACAAGATAGGGGGAGTTTGATACACCCCAGTCTCAAATGACTTCAACTAACTGCTTGGATGATTCAATTTTGATTCCTTTTAGACACCTCTTTCATCTGGATTTACAGCAGGTACTAAAGGAGGCAAGAAAACCTTCTACTAGGAAATCTTATATATTGGCAAGTGGAAAAGATTTTCTTGTTGGTGCATAGTCAGTATTGAAAGCCCTATCAGGGATGTGTACCACTGGTTTTGAAATAGTGATTTGCTTTCCTCTGGCCTGTCTTCTTCCTCTATAAGGGAATGTTGTACTGCCACTTCACCATGCCTGCCAGTGGATCCACCTCTTTTGTTTCTATTTTTGGTAAAATGGTTTCTTAAGGGAGGTTTACATATTGGTCTTCATAGAAAACAGGTGGACCCTTTGTGTGATCTTAACTTTATACTGGAAAAGTTCATTACATCTCTGTTTGGACCAGTTCAATTGGAAGACTGTTCTTATTGTGACATCTGCAAGAAGAGTATCTGAGTTGCAAACTCTCATGGTAGTGAATCCTATCTGGTCTTTCATAGATGTAGGGTCTCATTAAGAACAAACCCCTCATTTATGGCCAAAGTTGCTTCAGCATTTAATTTGAATCAAACCATCAACTTGTTTTAAAATAGACTATTTCAAGATGGTTGTCCTCAGCTGTTGCTTTTTGTTATTCCCATAATGGTAAGTCAGTGTGACTGCATATTCTACTAAAACCTTAGCATCTATAATGGCATATTGGAAAGATGTGGACTCTAGAAACATTGCAGAAGCAGTAGCTTGGTTCTCTGTACATACTTTAAAAAAAGCATTACAAACTGAATTCCTTTTCCAAGTCAAAGACTGGCTTTGCTAAGAAAATTTGCCAGGGGCTCCTGGATCCTTATCCTTCCTCTTCCCAGGTCCGATTGGCTTTGGTAATCAACTCATGCAGTCAAAAGAATAGTGCACAAGTCGGAATTTATAACGTAGTGCAACTGTGTAAGTTGCACTTATAATAACAGTAGATATTTGAATCCCTCACGGCATCAGTAGCTACAGCCACCCACCATCACCCTACTTCTGTATATAGTTATTTGTTGGGATATAAAGTCATTTATTACTGTTAAAATCTTTTAGAGGTTCAGGATGAACACACTCTTCTCTCTGTGTAGGCATGGAAGGCCTGAAGATTTCTTCACTCTGACTGCTGATTTGTTCCTTCTGGGCTGTCCAATTAGCAGTCAGAATGAAGGTGTGGGAAGGTGCCAGAGCTATGTGAAGCTAGCAGGATATAACTCATATAGCCAAAAGACTACTGCAGCAGTGAGGAATGTGAACTTAGATAAGTGCAGTTTACACAATTGTACTTTCTCCCTTTTGAAAATAGCCAATGGCAACTACCACAAGCTTTTTCACAGGATAGCCTTACTTACACAAGACAGGAGTTGTTTAATGCATGCCAGCCTTCAATTTCTTCATCTCATTGCCTGGATGATAGAATTTTAATTCCTTTTAGGCACCTGTTTTCTAAAAATGTGCAGCAGGTATTAAAGGAGGTTAAGAAACCTGCTACAAGAAAATCTTATGTGGCCAAGTGAAAAAGATTTTCTAGTTGGTGCCAAAATAAGAACCAGGGCCCTTTCAGATCTAGATGCCTGTGGTTCTACAGTATTTATGTGAGTTATTATACTCTAGTCTTTCTTACTCTTCTGTCAAGAATCACGTCTCTGCCATATCTTGGATTCCTCTTTCTGCCCTGCCTTAAATGAAACAGTGTTTACATATCTGCCCACCAACAAGACATGTGGCTCCTTCTTGGGATCTTAATTTTGTACAGGAGAAGCTTATACATTTTTTGAATCTACTCATAAGACTGACTTGAAGTTCTTATCTTGGAAAACATTGTTATTTATTACTGTAACTTATGCAAGAAGAGTGTGTCTGTGTTAAAGGTCTTGTAGTGACTCAACCTTGTCTAATATTTTATAAGGATAGGGTAACTTTGAGAATAAATTCTTTATTTATGGCTAACGTGGTTTCAGAATTTACCTGTAGGCAGGCTTAATACATCCCCCTGTTTTCTGTCCAGAACCAAAAAAAAGGGGAAAAAAATTTTGCACACAGTGTAAATTTACAGACAACTCAGATACTGTATTGATGGCACAAAAACCTTCAGGAACTTTGATCAACTGTCTGCTTCCTTTGAAATTAATAGAGAGACAATCAGTGTTGAAAGAAGACAATTTCTAAATGGTTGTCTCATGCTATTGCTTTTTGTTACTCTCACTATAACAAGACACTTCCAGGCAGGGTCAAGACCCAGTCTACCTGGACTTTGGCTACTCCTCTGGCTTTTTGGAAAGGTGTGGACTCTAGAAATATACTAGTAGAAAGGAGAAGAAAAGCCTTTTTGTTCAACATAATCTACTGTTTTATTCCTGTAGGTATTTTGCAGGCAGAGAGCTAACAAGAATAAAATGTATACATTCTCAAAATCAAGTAATAAATACACAAAACAATCCTTCTTTCAGTTTTAAATTCTACAGTTTATTCAAGGCTTCACATTTTTATTACTTGATTTTTGAGAATGTGTACATTCTACTCTGGTTAGCTGTCTGCCTGCAAAACAACTACCAAAAAACAACAGTTGATTACTTTGAACAAAAAGGCTTTTCCTTTTCTTTGTACGTGCTAGTATCAAGCAACAGCAACCATTCTTCTAGGATTGGAGAATATGTAAGAAGATCTACTTCACAATAAGTACCCTCCATTTGTTTATTAGAAATCTGCTAGAGGCATAAATTCATTCATCTGTGAACACAAGCATTACAAATTAGACCCTTTCTCTAGGTCCAGCCTTTTCTAGGACTATTCTGCAGGGCCTCCTTGGCTGTGATCCTTCTTCCTCCTCCCTTTCTTTGTAAACTCTGGTATTTCACCCATATAGCGTAAGCTACTGCAACAGTGATATAACTTATCATAACAGACATTCAAAAAGATCAGTGTTGCAGAAGAAGCACCCTCCCTCATTCTTACTTCTTTTATTATGTTTTATGCCACGGTGTGGAAATTTTCCCCTTTCTCTTGCTGCTTGCTACCAGCTCACACTTGGCACAATTTTAGCTGGCAGGGCTATAGCTTCCCCTACTCTGAGGCAAGAAATCTCTGAAGGATTGGTGCCCTGACCACTGATTTTATACCACTCTCCTCAAGCTGTTTAGTAATTAGCATGCATTGGAAAGTGCCCTTAATCTTGGAAGCTTGTCAGTTTCATTTTCTTGGCAGGATGTAACCTGTATAGCTTAGTCTACTGCAACCGTGATCTAGTTAAAGGTCTACTGTTATGGGAAGTTTTCTTACACAACTGTACTTTCTTCAAATGGTCATATAAACCTAACCTACTTGTATTAACCTCTGCACTTCTGAAGACCCTAATTTTACTAAATCTCTCAAATGCCAGTTACTGTGGTGCTTCAAACTGATCTTACCTCACCTAACCAGTGTATTGGCAGTAGCCATACTGAGGTAGTGTACCATTTGTCTCATTTACTGATAACCCTTTTCTAGATTATTTCATCCCTACCTGTGTGAGGTGGATCTTTTTACTTTATCTAGAAGCATATCTCTGCTTCTGTCTCTAAACAGTTTCATATGACTATGGCTGCCTGTCCTGAGGTAGTAAAGAAATCATTGACTGAGCCTACCAGGTATCCATGTTGAAGACCTTTGAAGAAACCCCTGTGCCTTTACTTTCACATACTACTATAGGGAATCACTACAACTGTAAACTTGAATCCGTAAAGGCATATATGTCTGTTTCTAACCCTTATGTCCTGAGTGTAGGCAAGTCCATCATAAAATTTATTGACACTGCTGTTACTAGACTGGATAAAGATTTGTTGTCATTTATCTCTCTGGAACTAGAAACAGGGATGTTGCAAGGGCCCTTAGGAAGCTTTACCATCCTTTATAGGAGTTCGACATTGTTCGCATGCATGTGAGAGTGAATGAGTTTAGGCATCTATCCTACAGAAAAGCAGTGCAGTGCAATACAGTTGATTTCATGCGTTCATATGTTCATGGGACTTTACTAGCTTAATGACCACAAGAGACTTTTTAAGCCTAACCATGCATCCCAAATCTCTAAAAAGTTGTGGTACCCTTGATAAGTGTAAGCAAGGGCTTGGGAGATGAAACATTAACAAACAGGGGGCTGGGAGATGAGCCATTGACAGGCTGCCAGTGTCTATTAAAGAAATAAGTGCCAAACCAGGGATGGATTTCTTGTTCCCCATCCAATTTTCCAAGCTGCACTTGACTTTATTTAGGAAGGATCTCTGCTTCACATGGATGGATGGCCTTTTCCAGAGAAAGGGTAGTCGCTGGGATACATACCTGTCTCTCCAGCAAGTCCAATTTCTATCACAGGCAAGGTTTAAGTCTTTAGAATGGGTAATTCTGGTGCTTCTTCTTTAGCAGGTATGCAAGAGGCCCATTAAGGTGGGCTTTGACATTGCCGAGTATGACAGGCATAGATCTCTCCTCAACAGCCTGCAGGAGACAGAATTCAGGGATAGAGCCTTGAGGCATTCTGCATAGGACAAGCTCCTACACCCTGTATTCTTTTAGTGAGAAACCTCTGTGGATGTTCCAGTTGTTGAATATGCCTGGTTAGGTACATATCAAAGAGGGCATTGTACTCAGTGAAAGGTCTGGTTAATGAGAATACAGTAGAATAGTAACTTTCTTGAACCAAGATGCCATACCTTTGTTTACCAGTTGCACAGTTTAGAATGATTTCCTCACTACTGTAGACACGAGATGGTCAACATGTGTGTCCCCAGGTCCCTGACTACTGGGTCATCTCTTAGGGGTGTGTTGTCAGTATGACAGTAACTAGGAACAGATGTCTTTCTGAAGGATACTATTATGCATTTCTTGGCATTTAGTTTTAGTCCATGGCTCTGACACTAGTTGTTTGTCTCACCACATATTTCTCTAAGGAGAGTAAACTATTAGTGTTTTTAAGGTAAACCATTAGTGTTGAGTAATAGTCTTCCATTTTAAAGAATGATGCCTAAATTCAAGCACAAAGTAATTCGCTGCAGTAACTGGCTCGTTAACTGATGCAGTTTTAGGAGGATCCAGTGTATGTCTGCCTGGAACCAGATGATCAGCAGACTCACCTGCTTTTTCCAGGGATGCCCTGCATTTCTTTCCTCATGGCTGTAGCATACTAACTAGAACCATTCTGTCATTTATATATATATATATATATATATATATATATATATATATATATATATATATAAATTAATTTTTTGAGGCAAAGTTTAACTCATTTGCATACCCACACAACATTTTCCAATTAAAATAATACCATGTTTGCTCTGTTCATTATTTGAACTTTAAACAACAAGCTTCAGGTTTACCTCACACTTGAAAGCATTCTTATTTATGTAATTACTGAGACATGGTTTCAGAACAGCAGCAGCACTCTTGTTACCAGAATGTTATGCCTACTATGCACTCATACAGTCAGGACCACTAAAAACTGTGAGGGCATATCTGTATTTATTAGGCACCTGATGTTGCACAAGATCATCCTAGAAGTTTTAGAGTCTGATGTATGTCAGCAAAGGTGCCTATTTCATTATTGCTAAATATAGGTCCTATTCTAACTCCCTTGTAGAGCAAGAACATTTTATTTTTGTGCTAGCAGTGGCAGCTTGTGACTTCAAATCAAAGTGGGGGGGCTGCAGGAGACAGCTGAATGGGTAGGGGGCAGTGGGAGGGGGTGTGGTGAACCAGAAAGGGGTGGGGCTATGCTCAAAACCACAAAAACTGGGACTTTAAATACGCTGCCCTGGGTGCCAAACCGTCATTATGAGAGCCCAATCAAGACAAAATGAAGTGGAGAAGAAAAAAAATATTTCAATGCATTGACTATATGACAACTTGATATCTAGATGGAAACGAAAAGGTTGTGAGGCATGAAAAAATAAATTACTTTTTTAATACATTACTGAAATGCCAGTTGAAATCAAGTATGAAAAAACAAGCAGCACTCAACTCAAACCACTTCTCCTTGCACTGCAGTTGTAATTATAATTTATATTCAGTTTTATAAAGGTACCAAATAACATGCTGAAAGTAGCAATCTCTGTGATACAGATTACCCCCGCTTGTAAAAATGTTTCTTATCCAAAAAAGACCTGCTGCCTGACAAAAACTTTCTACTTGTTTCATGGGGAAAACATGATCAAAGTAAAAAAATGAACAGCAAACAACAAACAAGCTCAAGATAAATTGTTTAAAGGATTACTGCACAGGTTGTAGACCATACATGATAGATTGGCATTCTGTTTAGTTTATAGGTAAAGCCTGCAAAGATGACTGCAAGTCTCCAACAAATGTAATGAGCTTCTGAAAGTACTGTAATGCTGTCCTTTATTACAAATACTTTCGTATGTATTTCAATACCTAAGGCTTATACATTATCTAGTTATGTAAATATTCTCTGCATGGCAACAACAAAAAGGCTTTTCACTACCAAGTCTTGAACCTAGGACCCTGTGCATTATAGTCACAGAAACATACCACTATCCCTAATCAGCTGTTTCTTGAAAGACAGGAAGATTTAAACTTAAATGGCTATCATTTAGTGAATTCATTTCTCTCCATAGCTCTCAACCTCTTAGCACAAAACAACTGTACAAAGCCAATAATGAGGCAATACAGCCCCCAAACATATTCAGTAAATTTAATTCTCACCATAGCTCTCAACCTCTTAGCACAAAAAAACTGGACAAGGCCAAAACTGGGGGAATACAGCCCCAAAAATAGGGGCAAATTTCAAATATTGATCTTATAAACTTCGAAATTTGCTAGAATAAAAGGTTTTATATTACCATGCATTTTCTGAAGAATATGAAGTCTGAAATTCAAATGCCTGCCATTATTTAGTGAATTCAGTCCTTCACTGATTACAAAAATCCAGAAAACCACAGATTTTATGAGGAACAGAACAGAACAAAAATAAGAGGGTAGGGAATTCAGGCTCTTGCTACCTGTACCCAAGGTACAGGGCTTGAGTCTGAGTAACTCTAGCCACTATGTATAAAACTGGGGCATGAGCCTGAGTAACTCTAGCCACCAGGTACATTTAACTGAGGCATTTTACACACATACACACACACACACACACACACACACACACACACACACACACACACACACACACACACATACACACACACACTTGCAGTTTTCTATTTTGTTTTCATTTTACAGCTGTGGGGTGCAGTCCTGCAGTCCAATAGCATGAGCCGCCCCTGTGTGCTAGCAAACATTTATATTGGAGTTTCATGTTTCTGAAGCGATTTTTATTTGTACAAGATTTTTGTGAGAAAATTGTGTAAAAATCTATTTTTATTCACATTTCCTATGTGTATAGATTACATGTGTGGGGCATGATATTGAGCTTTTGGGGACTCTTGCAAAACTTTACTTCATAATAGTTGATTTCCTGTCAAAAGGTTTACTGACTCACTAAGACACTGCTTCCCACTTGTGGGGCTTCCGTCCTGGATAGAACAAGAAGCATTTGTTGGTCTCCACAGTTCTTGTTTACCCATCCTCAAGAATAAGAAAGCTGTTAGGGAGGCTTCAGGTATCCATCTATCTCCAGCACTGCCTCAGCCACAAGTAGATGCCTCTGCTTTGGTCAAACTGGTTCCTGAGACCACTCATCTTTTGGTGCTGGTCCATCTCGTGTAGCTTCTCTGAAAACCACTAATGATCAGGATATTGGCACACCCTCTGTGGCTGTAGGGTTGCCCTCACCACTGTTTTCGGGCTCGGGGGAAGAAGTGGGTGAAGCTATAATGCTTACCCATGGTAAGATGCCTGATTCCAGGACTAGTGCTCCCAGGTCCTAGGATGTCAATCATTTTCTATGGAGTCTCCCAGGAAGAAAAAGTAGAAACTTAAATATGTTTCTTCGCTTGTATCTTTAACTATGAACTAGGAAGAGTTGCTGGAGTTTGCTAATGGGTTACTTTTTTGCTTTTAATCTGTTAAATATTGTTCCCTTACAACCTTCTAATAGAAAAAGAAAAAGGTAACCTCGCACTCTGATAATGATTTCCAGTCAGATGAGTATGAAGGGGAAGAGGAGTGTGATTCTCCAGTTAAGTCTGAAGAATTTATTTTAAAAAAATAGTAAAATAAAAATAACATTCTCTACAAGCTGACAGTTCCGATTCTGAGGGGAGTTTATCTTCAGATTTCCCTTCAGAAGAGTTATCTTTTTCTGGCGCTATTAACAAAATGTGAGATTTATTTCAGTGGGAGCAAAATGAAATCCCTGTGTCCCAGCAGAAGTATTGTGTATTGTGATTTGTTGCAACTAGAGTTTCCTCAACCTACACCTGTAACTCTTGTGTTGTCTGCTTTTGAGTATGCAGCAGCTTACATTATTAAGCCAAACTTTCCAGTTTGCAAGGAATTCAGGGATTTTTTTTCTGCGTATAGCTCACGTTATCAGTTCTCTTACTCTTTGGTCTTCCAGTGTAGTAGGGGTATTTACAAAGTGCCTGGCTCAAGGCTTCAAGGCATTCATTTCTTTCCATAGCTGGGTGATTGTCTTATTTACAGACACTTTTTCCAGTTATCATCTCTCAGCCCTTCGAAGTCACTAGTTTTTCTGGGAGGTCATTTAGATTCATCTTTAAGAAAAGCATTTCTTTTGCTGGATAAAATACAACAGTACAAGGAAATCTTTCTGGACCTCTCCAGCCAGTCTCAAATTTCTGCCAGGGAATTTCTCAGGAGTTTGGGTTTCATGGCTTGTATGTTTCTCATGATTTCCTTAGCCAGGCTTCATGTGAAAAGAATTCAGTGATATCTCAGATCAGTCTAAATTCAGAAGCGCCATCATTTATCATTTTAAATTCCAGTTTCGGGACGTGTCAGAAGGGAGATACTTGATGGGTGGACCAGTTATCTCTCAGTCCAGGTCTCTCCCTTCTTTCAGGTTCCCACCCAGTCTATCGCAACAGATGCTTCAGACTTTGTTTGAAGAGCAATTTCAAAAGGAGATGTTTTTCTTCAAATTTCCCTTAAGAAGAATTGGTCTTTGGAACATCAAAGAGAGACAAAACCCCATAAATGTCTAAGAGATGTCAGTAGTTATCAATGCTTTAAAAGCTAAAAACCATCTTTGGTACATAGGACCTCTTCAAGTTATCACTTACAACACCACAGTGATGTGGTGCATAATAAACAAAGAGGTATCATGTCTTGTGCCCTTTGCAGACTTCCTGTGATTGCTCAGGGGCAGCAGCTCAGCTCAACCTGACAATTTAGGCTTCATTAGTTCACTCCATCACTGCAAAATTTTGTAACAGACAAGCTGGGCAGGACCAGGCCATATCCTCACAAATGGTAATTTCACCCAGGAGTCTTCCCAAGAATTAATCCATCTGTGGGAAGCACTTCAAATAGACCTCTTTGTCTCCTATCAAGACATGCAATTAAAGAAATTCTATTCCAGGATTCCTTGCAAACAGGACTGGAACACATGGACAGGAATGTTCTTGTATGCCTTCCTCTCTTTCCACTGATATGCAGGGTACTTCTGAAAATTTAGAGGGACTCTTAAAGATTGTGGTGATGACTTGCTTTTGGCCTAGGCAACAGTGGTTCTCTCTTCTTCTGAAACTGACCAAGAGCAATTACCTCAAGCTTCCCCACAGACTGTATTTGTTCTCATACATCACACAGTAACCATCTGCTCCCTCTAATCCTGTGATATGTGTTGTTTATTTACATTACATGCATGTGGAGGTATATACCTTTATGCTTATAATTTCCTTTGTAATAGGCTTTCTAGTATTTTTCCTTTCAGGGCTATTGCCTTCCTTTTTGGGAAAAGAAAGCTTTGATCTTTTTGCTCTCTGTCTTTCATGTGGAGCCTCTCTTCAGATCCTGACAGAGCAAATGGAATGCATCCTTTATTTCTGACTAGCTGGCTGGTAGCAGTTCATATAGCTTAATCTACTGCAGCAGTGATCTCTTAGAACATCTACTGTTATGGTATGTTTACTTACACTACTGTGCTTTTTGCGGGGCCTTGGCAAGCAGTTTTAAAAGCTGCTTGCTTAAAAATTTACTGGTGCTGACCAGCAGACTTCAGTTGACCTTTTAAGGGACTTGCTGCAGACAGCAACTTTGATTGAAGTGAAGTTCACTATTTCCAAGTTTAAAAAAGGGTAAATGTTGGTTAGAGGATCAAACAACTGATGGTGGGTTATTAGTTAGCACAGAAAAATAAAGCTCTGACTTGTTAATGAGCTGCTTCATGTTTTTAGGGTACATGGTTTGAATCTTTCCACCTTCATTGGTTTACTCTGTGACCTTGAGCAAGTCACTAAACCAAACATTGCTTTGGGGTAATTGAAAATATGGGCTAGACTCCTTAATGGTTGAATGGGTTGCATGCTTAGTAACTATATACAAACCTAGGAACTTGTTTTCTTGATTCAAAAGTCCCTGACAAGGTACTGTGCTCTCTGCAATTTAGAAAATTATTTTCTTTACTGTTCTGTAGGGCAGACCTAAGAACGTGTTTTGATTTACCATTTACTGTTGAAGTGAAGCTTTCTCTTTTTGTTCTGAAACCCCCTTATGTTTGACTGAGTAAAACTGAACTTCCTTTTTGGACTTAAAGTCTTCTTCCATGTATAAAACATATATAGATAAGCAGGAGCTTGCCACGTTTTATTATCTTCATATAGTTTTTATATAGTATCTTTTATATATATGTATATATATATATATATATATATATATCAATTTGTGTTACTACCTTTTTATCTAAAGGCAAGAATAAGAAGTCATGATTACTTTATTTAAATTGGGAAACATTTCTATCTTTCAGCCTGGATTTATTCTTATACCAACAGTTGCTAGATTAATTTTAATATAAAGTACCTGTGCAGTGACTTTTTGTCCATACTCCTGTTATTTCTGACTAGTACAGTGCATCCTTTTATATGACAATTTGTCATGAGTTGTTAACTCATGAAGGAAAAAGCATATGAAACTTGATTGGAGCCCCCTGAGTCAAAGCATATGAAACTTGATTAGAGCCAACTAAGATTTAGGCTGAGTTGAATGCTTATTGTGGGGATTATACAAAAACATTTTATGTAAGAAGCAATGGGGTATAAGTTTATTTACATTTTTCTTACCTAGTAGGTAAGCTGGTCTACTGACCCTTTACAGTCATGACCCAGGTACAAAGTACACTTGAAAAACAACATTTTGTACAAATGATGTTCAAGTTACATTGCAACACATTTTGTCTAGACGGGTGTCACAAAGTAGGTCTGTGACTGTGTACAAAACAATCATACAATAATGGAATTAGAATTTGAGAGAATATGATGTACAGTGGAAAGATTAAATACAACAGTAGAATTACTATGAAATAGCAGTGTAATGGTGGTGTTTTCCTGTCCTAAGTGGAATAACATTTAACATAAAGAAACAATGCATAAAAGGTCCAGAGATAATGCTTCAGGCAGAGTACCTTTGTGATGGATTTATTTAGCCAATATCCTGGAAGAAGGTGCATTTAGACTCTTAAAATAGGAAGTTTTTCAAGAATTTCCTGAAAGTGTTTGTGGTATTATTTTTCACATCTTAGGGCAGTTTGTTCTTAGGAGAGGGTCCAGTTCTAGAGAATGATTTTATAATGTCCAGTCCACGTTTTCTCTTATTTTATGCAGTACCCAAACTACACAAGAAAGTGGCATATCCTCTTGGGAGTCCTGTTGTCTCCCTAGCTGAGAATTCCTTAGAAAGAGTCAGAAATATTTTAGACATGCTACTTCAGTCATTTTTTATTCATTTCTGTTCTTATATTAGGATAACATTAATTTCTTGCAAGAATTATTGACGAATACATTGGCAAGAAAGCTTTATTTTGTAGCAGTTAATGTTTACAGTTTATATTCTTTCAGTCTGTATAAATTTGGTTTGTCAGCTGTAAAACATTTCATGGAGAGTGGCAGTTTGATTTCATATCTTTTGCAACTTATGGTTAGTTATTTTTTTTTTCTTTCACGGTGCATACTGTAAACAGATTTGTGACACAGTGATGGTGGCAAATGTGACCCAAGCTGTGACGGTTTATGAGGCTGTTTGAAAAGAAGTATCTTTATGAGGATACTTATTTTTTGTGGGGTTTTTTATACTTTGCAAATATGGTACATCCTTTACTTACTATTTTCAACTGTGAGGATTCATTATTTTGACATATCTATTTACATACTCTGTGGAAGTGGTTACAGACCACTGTGTGTAGGAAGCCAACTTCGACTAACACTTTTTATGTGCCACACATGTGCATCCCAATCACTTGGTCCACCCACTCTGTTGGGGAGTTTTTAGGAGCAAGAAGCTTGTGCATAGAAGAGAAGGAGTTCCACTTTATAGCCTGGGACTACAGTACAGAGTGTGAAACATAGAGGTTAAAATGATGCTGTTTTATAGTCATCCTTGCAAAGGGTTAAAAAAACAATTAATAATGATAGGAAATGGGAGTCCTATATGAGAAAGGCTAGCTGAGATTCTGAAAGAGAGGATATTCATTTTGTCACTCAATATGCCCCCTTTATGAAAAGAATCTCCAGGATCCTCAGGAAGCACTGATATTTTATTACCAGTGAGAACTTATTTGTGGGGTGTTTCAAATAATGCTGCAAAAGTCCCCCACAGAAACTCCACCAGTAGTAATAAAGTAGTACACACAGGGGCATTTGAAAGTAAACACAATGGTACTTATAGTGTGGGAATGTGGGAAGTTGCAGAGGTTGTTCAGTTTGTAAGTACATGGATTTTAAGATGCATTATATTACTAATGGCCAGCTATTTACATCTCCTAGCATTTAGAGTTATCTTCTAACACCCCTATTGAATTATGACTTAAGAAATAGGCAAACATACACTTGTATAAAAGAAAACAAACCATGTTAACATGTTCGCACTTACAGACATTATACATCAGAAACATTATTTTATACAATTATTATCCATCCAACATTACATAAATTGTTCAGTTTCTGCCTTTCCTTAAACCTCGTTCTCCCTCCAAAGCATTATTCCCATTATTTTCATTTTTCCTATGCAATTTGCTCCTACTCTTTTCTAAAGATCCGACATCCAGTTCTTTTATCTCTGTTACAATAGTCACTACTTCAAATACAGTTGGTTTCGATTTTGATTTCCATTTTCTAGTAGTTGCTTTTTTTGGCAGCCACCAGAATTAAACTTAACAAGGTCTTACTATGTAGAGGGAATTCAGATCCTCTATCCCAGCTCAAAAAATCTCCTCCTTAGTTACACCAATTTGCTCAGCCAATATCTCTGACAGAGTACTTTGTAGGGAATGTTTAAAGTCTGCCAACTCATTACACTCCTAAAACATATGGTCTGATGTTGTCAATCTTCATTCATTCATGACTGATGGGTTTTGGTTACATCCTCGGAACCAACTCGGCCAATATAACAAGCTTGTGCCAGCCAGAAACTCTCAAGCTAAGGTTACCCATAGTGCCCCTCTCCTTATCTCCTCATATCTCGTTTGCCACAGAGATTCAAGACGCGTCAGGCCTGCACTCAACCTAAGTGTTACAGTTTTTCACATCTTCAAATATTTCACCTTTATTTTTTCTCTAAAATCTCTATATTGTTAGTCATCATTATAGTTATATAGTTATCTTTACTGTGTGAGTGTTTTTTCTCTGAATTACCTTGTTAGTATTTCTTTGGTGGTACAGGCCCCTCCCTTCCCCTTACCTCTTGGTAATCTCAATACTTTCCTGTGTGTGTGTGTGTGTGTGTGTGTGTGTGTGTGTGTGTGTGTGTGTGTGTGTGTGTGTGTGTGTGTGTGTGTGTGTGTGTGTGGATTTTGGCAGGATTTCTTACTGTTTTTCTAATTGCTGTTAACATGTAGTTGTTAACAATGGTTGACAAAAAAGGCGCCACTAGTTTTAAGCATTATGACAAATGTGGCAGGAAGATGCCAAATTCCAGTGGGCATCTCTCCTGCGCATACTGCCTAGGAGTATCACACTTACAGGTTCAACCTCTATGCAAGCTCTGTAAGGGCTTTAGTGCCCACACCTTAGCAGAGTGTAAAAATAAGCTAATTTTAAAGGGTCTGCTAAAACCCCCTTTCACGGAGGCTTTATCTGAGGCAGAGGATCAACCCCTCCTAAGAAAGAGACAAAAAAGAGGAGTCATTCGTTTCTATCATCTCCTCAGTCACAGGAACAGTAAACTTTTAAGAACCAGGCTCAAACTGAACCCAAGACTACACTTGCCAAACTGACACTGATGACTGTACCAGCACCTGAGCCTAAAACTCTCTCCACGGTGCCGTCTCTGACTACAGAACAGACTACTGCAACAATTGCCATGGTACCGCAGACCCTCTTGGCACCAAAAATAGTTTCTCCTATAAAATTGGTTACTCCCTCCCCATCACAACTTTCAGGTCATTTGACCTCGGTGTCAAAGGTTGAGAGACTAGCTATGACCCAATACTCCCCGTCCATCGACCCCTATGTTGAGCAACAGCTTAGTCCGTTTCTTGACCAGCCAGAATCTCCATTGGGGATGTCCACCCATTCCACCAGGAGACTTTCGGGATCAGCTCCTAGTGGCCAGAGGCATCCCAACTCCATCCAGGACCTCACTCCCACCCAGAGCCGAGGGTTTTTCTCCACAGACTCCAACCTATATTCCTTCTTCAACTCCTGAACAGGTCTTGGAGCCCTTGATGGCAATGCCCCTCCCGGTGCCAGCTTCTTCAGTTCCACTGGTGGATCTTACCGTGGTTCCTGAACCGACCATGTGGACCACGGCTCAGTCGGAGCTGACCCACCCACAGGACTGTGACTGGTCTGTCGGCACCATGATCCCTAGTACATCTCCGATTTTTTGTACAGTGCCATCTGTCTGGTTGCTATGACAACCCTGCTTCCTCTCACGGCTTCTTCCCTAGAGGTGAGCTCGTCAGAGTGGGGTGTGACCCCGGTTCCTAGGTTATCTTTCTCATTTCCTGGCTCCCATCCCTCTTCATCCAGGCCTGCCTTCCAGGTTATGGAGAGGGCACGTGCCTCAGCAGGCTCACAGTTCGCTCCTTTGTCGCCGGAATGTTATTTATATATATATATATATATATATATATATATATATGTGTGTGTGTGTGTGTGTGTGTGTGTGTCCTCTGGATTGTAGCTGGCACAGTCCACTACACCGTGACAATAGGCACGGGAGCAGCAAGATACCCTACCACAGGGTACCCTCTTTTCGGAGTCCACTTCAGACCTTCCCCCTGATGAGCCACCCCGTAAGAGATAATGCAAGAGGAAGCACGTTGATTCACCTGAGGAATCTCTCACCAAAGATCAGATTACGTTGAGGGGGAAGGGACCCCACAGTCACCCCCTGAAGATTTCTCCTTTGGAGACATACTAGAAATATTGAAACAGAGGGGTGACTGGAAGCCCACCAACCCCTCCTCTGAGGAATCTTTATTCTTGCAAGCTTTCCATGCCTGACCCTCTACTTCCTGGGAGACCCTGCCTGCAGATGAGTTGGTCAGGCTCATGCAGCATGCTTGGAAGGCCCCTGACACCACTGCGCCAATCTCCAAAATACTCTCCCCTCCAGACGATCATGCCTACTGGTCCAAAGGCTTGGCAGTAGATGCTATGGTGGTGGCGGCAGCCACAAGGAAAGAACTCGCAGAGGAGAGTCCTGCTGTCCATCCTCCAGTGTCTTGGACATTGGACAGACTAGAGAAGCGAGTTTATGCTTCAATGACCTTTGCCATTTGGTCACTGAATTATTTGGCACATTTTACCTGTCTTCGAAGGGACCTGATCACATAACTTTCATGAACCCTAACAGGAGCAGTGTCTGATGAGGTACGTGACAAAGTTGCCTTTCAGTTTGCCACCCTGGAGTCAGTATCTAATTCGTCCATGCAGTTAATTGCACATACAACCGAAGGCATGGCCAGAGCAGCGGGTTCAGGCATTGTCTTATGCATCACGCCTGGATGTGCTTGTGTGACTTTACGGACCCCTTCAAGTCTTCCTTCGTCAGCGCTCCTGTTGACACTTCCTCTCTATTTGCTCCAAAACTTGACACATTAGCCAGGTATGAAAAGGACAGCAAGACCTTGTCTGCTATGGGCGTACATTTTTCCACTCCGCAACGATCCTACAACAGGAATCAGAGAAGTGAAAAGATGTGGTTCAGGAAATCCCAAGGGCCTTTTCGTGACACGTGTAGCGAGTTTTCCCTCTGAGTCAGAGGGGGGAATCTCACAAGGAAGATGCCCCTACCATGACAGAGGGGGCCCGCATAACCAGGGCTCCAGAGATTCCTTTTCTGAGCAGCTCTACCAGTCCTCCCAAAGAGCGGCCCAATTGCTTACCTCTGGAAGCTGTTTGGGGACCATTTTCTCTGCACCACCTAGCCTGGCATACAATAACATCAGACTCCTGGGTGCAGACGATAATTACCAGAGGTTAGCACCTTCCCTTCGATCTTTGCCCAAAGCTGCAAAGGTGAATCCCTGACATTCCACCCAGTCAGAGGGATGCAGCAGCACAAGAAATTCAAAAGCTGCTAGAAAAAGAGTCATCCAAACAGTCCCACCAGACCAAGTAGAATCTGGATTTTACTCAAGGTTCTTTTTAGTGCCAAAAAAGTCAGGGGACTGGAGGCCAATTTTAGACCTCAGCATCTTAAACAAGTTTTTCAAACAGACCAAATTCCGGGTGGTCATGGTTCAATCTATCCTTCCATTTCTGGAAAAAGATGATTGGATATGCTCGATAGACCTCCACGATGCGTATTACCATATAAAAATGGACAAACACTACAGGAGATATCTCCGCTTCCGGCTTGGAGCCAATCATTACCAATTCCGAGCGCTGCCCCTTGGTCACTCCACAGACCCCAGCATGTTCACCAAATGTATGGCAGTAGTAACAGCTCATTTGAGACTGCAAGGATTCCGGGTGTTTCCATATTTAGACGATTGGCTCCTTACTGCCCCCACCAAGCATCTACTACTTCTTGCCTTGCACTACACCCTACAGCTGGTATGACTATTTGGTATCTCAATCAATGAAGAAAAGTCAAAACTGGAACCATCTCAAAGCCTAGAATTCATCGGAGCAACATTTGACATGAGGTCCTGTCTTGTTGCTCTTCCTTATCACAGACTACAAAGGCTAAGATCTCAGCTCCAGGTGATACTCTGTCAGGACAAAATCCCAGCTCGTTTAGTTCTTCAACTGCTAGGGTCAATGGCAGTAACAATCACAATAGTTCCCCTAGCCAGACTCCATATGAGGCTACTGCAGTGTCCCCTAGTGTCACAGTGGTCCCTATTAACCCATCCTATATCCCACCCAATCCGCATAACAAACCGTTGCAAGCAGTATCTGAACTGGTGGATGAAGTCAGAAAAGTAGTTATGGAGTCGTCCCTTCTCACCCCAAGGCTGTAGTGACCACAGACACATCCCTGATCGGGGAGGGGGCATTTTCAGGGAAAGGCAGTCGAAGGCAGTTGGTCCCCGTTAGAGGCCAATTTGCATATCAGCATCCTAGAACTGAGGGTTCTGCTTCTGGCATTGCAAGCATTCCAATCTGCCCTCCCATCAGGGACATTTGCTATTCACTCAGACAACATGTCAGTCGTCTGGTATATCAACAAACAGGGGGGAACCAGATCCTACCCGTTATGTCGAGAAGCCATGAGAGTATGGCAATGGGCGATAGCCTCCAACCACTTTCTGGTATCAATGCACATTCCCAGGAACTCCAACGAGATTGTGGACAAACTAAGCAGGTGCATTCTCCTGACTCACAAGTGGTCTCTCAATCCCAAAGTAGCATCAGAGATTTTTCATCACTGGGGTCAGCCTTGCTGTGATCTATTTGCATCTCCCATTAACTACAGATGCAGCAGCTACTTTGCCCTAATCCTCCCTCAGGGGGTGTCCTCGAGGGATGCTGTTGTACACGATTGGCCTCCGGGACTGCTTTATGCCTTCCCTCCATTTCCTCTGATTCCACTGTTTCTAAAGAAGGCACATCGGTTGAGAAGCAAAGTAATCCTCATTGCTCCCTATTGGCCCTGCCAAATCTGGTTTCCCTTCCTTTGGCGTCACCAAGTTCACCGCCTATGGACTCTGGATCCAACTCCAGGATTACTGTCACATCCACAGGGGTTGGTCCATCCAAACCTATCAGGCCTCAAGCTTACTGCTTGGTACCTCGATTTCCAGTATTTGCCAGGCAAAATAATCTAACTTCCCCTGTACAGAAAATACTTTTAGCATCCTATAAACTGTCCACCAGAAAAATTTATTGTAGTAAGTGGAACAGATTTGTATTGTGGTCTCAAGAAAAAGGACTTGACCACTTTTCAGCTCTGATTAATGCAGTGCTGGAGTATTTGTCAACCTCACTCCATTCAGGAAGCCTCAGCTTCTACTATTAGAGTCCATTTAGCAGCCATCTCTAATTTCCATAATTTTTTTGAAGATTTCTCTTTAATATCTCACCATCTATGCAAAACCTTCTTAAAAGGAGTCATGTATTTGAAGCCACCCTTTAAAGAGCCCATTGAACCTTGGAATTTGACATTAGTCCTACAAACCTTGACTCATCGACCGTTTGAGCCATCTGCCATTTGCAGTTTAAAATTTTTGTCTTGGAAGACTTTATTCCTGGTAGCCATCACGTCAGCCAGGAGAATATCAGAATTCCGGGCCTTGTGTGTAAAATGCCCTTACATAGTTTATCACAAAGAGAGAGTATCTCTTCGGACTAACATCTCCTTTCTACCCAAAGTTGTATCAGATTTCAATATTAATCAATCCACTGGCCTGCCAGTTTTCTTCCCAAATTTTTCTAACAAAGGAGAATATTGTCTGCATTTATTGGATGTACATAGGCTATTGTGTTTTTACTTAGACAGGACTAAATCTTTCCAGAAATCAGACCAATTGTTCCTGTCCTTTTCAGGAGCCAAGTTAGGTAAATTAGTTTCTAAAGTCACTTTGGCGAAATGGTTGAAAAACTGCATCTCCTTTATCTATCAACAAAACAAAATGTGTTTAGCAACTAAAGTCAAGGTGCATTCAACCAGATCAGTTTCCACTTCCATAGCCTTTCATTCGAGAGCTTCTATGGATGACATCTGCACAGCAGCTACTTGGGCTACCCCTTATAACTTTATCACTCATTACAAATTGCACATGGTCTCCAGAGGGAGAGCATTCTTTGGCTCAATGGTGCTCAGGAATATCCTTCCATAGGGCCTCCCATGACATAAAGTAGCTAGGGATTCCGTCCCATCAGTCATGAATGAATGAAGATTGACAACATCAGATAAAGAAGCTATGTTCTTACCATAACATTCCATCTGTGTTGTCGATCTTCATTCATTATGACATCCGACCCTCCTACCTCCTCCAAAGGCTTCTGGAGGTTCAGGTTTGGTCCTGGTTGCATGATAAGGCATTTGTTCAGACAAAGCCTCTGCTTTCTTATTCTTACAGGCAAACTCGATGTGAGGAGATAAGGAGAGGGGCACTATGGGTAACCTTAGCTCGAGAGTTTCAGGCTGGCGCAAGCTTGTTATATCAGCCGAGTCAGTTCCAATGACAGAACCGAAACCCATCAGCCATGAATGAATGAATGAAGATCGACAGCACAGATGGAATGTTATGATAAGAACATAACTTTTTCACAGTTACCTCTTTCTTTCCCAGCACACCTCCATTTACGATCAACATGAGGAAAAATTCTTTGCAAAAACTTCCAAGCAAAAATCCTAAATCTAGATTTTTTTTTTGCGTATTTGGGAGCCCATTGTTTCCTTATGAATTGATTATCCAATCAATCAAAAATATCTAAACAGTCCTTTCTTGGTTTGTGACTTACTGTGGAGTTGATTGGTAAGAGAAGTTTTATTTGAATTTATATTGTATTTGTTATCACTGTTTTTCACTGTAGGTAGGAAGGGACTGTTTTTTCAACAAGAGAGGGTGTCCAGCACAATCACAAATTCTTCATCTTGAGTAGTTACAGTGCTACTCCAGGTAATGACTACATGTAGTCCAGATATCATCTGGGTGCTTTTATGGAGTATCCATCAGGGAGGACCGAAGACAGAAAGAAAACATATACAGTGGATATAAAAAGTGTACACACCCCTGTTAAAATGCCAGGTTTTTGAGATATAAAAAATGAGACCACAATAAATCATTTCAAAACTTTTCCCACCTTTAATGTGACCTATAACCTGGGCGGCCATGGTGGTGCAGCGGTTAGCATTGCTGCCTCACAGCAAGAGGTTCTCCGGTTCGATTCTTGGCTGGGGTGCCTTCTGTGCGGAGTCTGCATGTCCTCCCTGTGGTTGTGTGGGTTTCTTCCGGGTGCTCCGGTTTCTTCCCACATCCCAAAGACATGCTGTAGGTGGTTTGGACACTCTAAATTGGTCCTAGACATGAGTATGTGCATGCGTGTGTGTGCCTTCTCTGGAAGGTTGGGCATCGGCTGGCAATTCGACACCGTAAAACCCCATTGCCAATCGTGAGCAGACAGATGATCCACTGTGGCGACCCCTAACCGGGAAAAGCCGAAAGTAAAAGAAGAATGTGACCTATAACCTGTACAATTCAATTGAAAAACAAACAAATCTGCTAGGGGAAAAAATAAAATAATGTACAATAAGCTGGTTGCATAAGTGTGCACACCCTTAAACTAATACTTTGTTAAAGCACCTTTTGATTTTATTACAGCATTCAGTCTTCTTGGGTAGGAGTCTATCAGCATGGCACATCTTGACTTGGCAATATTTGCCCACTCTTCCTTGCAAAAGCACTCCAGCAGGGGTGTGTACACTTTTTATATCCACTGTAATAAATTTAACTAAAAGTAAGTATGCTAACCCATAGCGTCTGTATACTTGTGTAGTCTGAAAATAGGATACTACCAGAAAAAGTTGCTATGTATTCTTCAAGGTGTTACTAAACCAGCACAGCTCCTGATTCCAAACAGCAGGACTAAACGCCTCCCAAACACCTGTATGCTTGTTCTGGAAGTCAAAGGCAAAAACAACAAGCTGCTACTAAGCCAACACAGTTCCTAATTCCAAGCAGCAGAACTAAACACCTCCAATAAGCACAGTCAGAGAGGTGAAACTCATCAAAGATAAAACTCACTGAAGCAGGTCTTTTTAAATTCCAAAGGGATAAGCAAACAAGACGCCAATAAATGAAAGACTTCAATTTTATTAAGCACCACGATACTGCTTTTTGTCGGCGCCCTGCACCAACTTCTTCAGACTTTGAAAAATAACAACTCACACTTAAATGCTGCTACATTTAAAGCCATTGCAAGCAAAGTCTATTACAAAACACACCCTCCAATTACCTTAAAGGAACAGACACAAGTAGCTTCAATCTAACTGAAATGTTCCTATTCTATAAACACACAATATAAAAAGTTGTACGTGATATAAAATATGCAACTGTAAAACTAATACTGTTCCTTACATAGCACTTAAATAATGCAATCGAAAGTTAATATTATAAAAGCACACTTACTTTGAACCAAATACACATAATAAGACTGACACATTAGAATAAATAAAAGAGCATGCCACAGTATGTTTTGTAATAGACTTTGCTTGCAATTGCTTTAAATGTAGCAGCACTTAAGTGTGAGTTGTTATTTTTCAAAGTCTGAAGAAGTTGGTGCAGGGCACCGACGAAAAGCAGTATTGCGGTGCTTAATAAAATTGAAGTCGTTAGTTTATTGGCGTCTTGTTTGCTTATCCCTTTGGAATTTAAAAAGACCTGCTTCAGTGAGTTTGGCTATCTGGCTGAGTTTATCTTTGATGAGTTTCACCTCTCTGACTGTGCTTATTGGAGGTGTTTAGTTCTGCTGCTTGGAATTAGGAACTGTGTTGGCTTAGTAGCAGCTTGTTGTTTTTGCCTTTGACTTCCAGAACAAGCATACTTGTGTTTGGGAGGTGTTTAGTCCTGCTGTTTGGAATCAGGAGCTGTGCTGGTTTAGTAGCAGTTTGTTTTTTCTTGCCTTTATTCTTCAAGGTGTGCTTCTCTGATCTGCATTAATATAGTATTTAAAAAGAAGTCTGAATTAATTTTGTAGTGCAAATGAAACTGTCTGCATGTTACTTTTTTACAATTTGTTTTACAAATCTCCTAACCCCAGAACATATAAATGCTAGTGTGTATTCTGTCTGCAACTTCCTTTGTTTTGATAGGATGTATGAGAGCAAACTGAAAGAACTGGAGACAGACATCGGTAAAAAAAGCCAAACCATTTCTGACTTGAAGCA
Source organism: Protopterus annectens (assembly GCF_019279795.1). NCBI lineage: Eukaryota > Metazoa > Chordata > Ceratodontiformes > Protopteridae > Protopterus > Protopterus annectens. The sequence goes on from NC_056745.1 coordinate 380,780,471, forward strand.
ACTCCTGAGGGAAGCTACAGAGCGAGAGCAGAAACTGAACCTGCATGTAAATGATCTGAATGAACAAGTATGGTTTTATTTGTTTTATATTGGTTTGCAGTCTAAGTTTAAGCTAAGTAATATTTTTTTCTTCATCTTCTAATTTTCTGAGTAATATATACTATGTTTTACTTCCCCTAAAAGAAGCTATGGGGTACCATAGAAGTGCAGTGGTTGGTAGTTGTTTCTCAGACATTTGGTTCTTCACTTTAATTTGCAGCAGTTATTGTGCCTTCTCTGTGGAATTTGCCTATCCACCCTGAATGTGTGTAGATATTCACTAGTGTCTCCGGTCTCCTTCCTCATCCCCATTTGCATCCCAGTAAGTAAACCGGCTGTACTTCAGACTTGTCTGCATGTGTGTGTGCACATGATATTTTTGCTTTCTGTAGAAGTGCAGGTTGTGATAAGAAAGCTTTCCTTACACAACATGTTAAAGAGCTTCCCATTCACTATATTTCATGGCTTCTAGTTTGAAGTGTAAAGACACTGGGCGCTGCTTCTCTTTATTCCAGAAATTGTAACTTGAAAAACTATATCATTTGTATTAAGCAGCAGATGTATGTATCATGTTTTATTGTTTTATTCCAAGCAAATGATTAGGATACTTTTTCCTTACTTGTTTATGGATATGTACAGTTGGCTAGAGTATCATCTACAGGTAGTCTAACAGAAGATTCTGGTCTTGTAGGATTTTAATCAGGGTATAGAAGTGTGTACTTCTCTCTTTTTAGAAACTACAGATTTCTGATTTTATTACTACCTTTGCAGTCACTAATCACCACAGCAGTAATGGCGGTTACTGATTGCATGGGTAATCATTTGGCTATTTTGTACTCTGCGGAAGCCAGCAAGGACACATTTCCATTGTACTTGTGCATCTCTTAGCCCTTCAAGGTTCCTAATTTTAAAACCTATAACTGTCCAGTAGGACAGATGTATATTTTGCCTCCAAACTCCTTGGAGTGAGAATTTACTCATAAGGAAATTTTGAGTGCTGTAATTTTTGACCATCTGCTTTGGTTCTCGATGGCCACTTGCTAGGAATTTGAAATTAGAGAGATTGAGAGATATGTATCTTAGGCAAAAACAAAGATTTTTTTAGGGGTGACCAAGGTAGTTTTATTTGAGTTAAAATGCTTACTTAGTCACACCTTCTAGAACTAGAAACGACAGAAATGAGACCCAGAAAAAAATGGAAAGCAGCTTCTAGCAACTTATGGGCAGCAGTCATTTGGGACATAGAAAAGAAAAAAGGAGTATATTAAGGTTTTTAAAACACCAGCCTAGCAGTGCTCAACACTGAATAGTACCATGTATTACCATTGTCACCTCAGTAATAATTCCAAACATGTCTCCACCCACAAGATGCTGACAGCAGTGGACAAGAAGTCAAGATCTGGAAATATTTTAAGAGTATATTCAGTTTCCTTGCTGCTAGTGGTTCAGAGACACATTATTATATGGGAGACATTGTGTACTAAATGGAGTTTTATCAGTGACCTTGCAAAAGATGTGAAATAGCTTCTGTGTACTAGATGCCAATTGTCACTTCAACTTCACATTTCTTTCTATGGACTATGAGCAAAGTAAGAACATGACTTGGCAATAAGTACAATAAATCATTAGTCGTGTAGCTTTTACATTCTCTCTTTATCCTTCTCCTTTAATGGCCCATTAGACAGTATATGCTGTCATGTAGGTAAGATCTTCCAAAAATGAGTGTTTATGCAAGCATGAGAAAAAAATGTTAAAAGAAGATGGAGTGAATAAAACTGTTACCTATGACAATTTAATCACTTCTTGACTGAATCCTTGAACAAATAATAAAACAGGAAGGAAAGGATGGTTTCTTGAGAAACTGGAGACTCGTTACATTGGTATTCGTAAAACAGCTGATCAGACTATTCAGACAAATGAAGACAATAGACTGTACCAAAAATATAATAAAAATGGATAAAGGAGAACGTAATCTTAGGAATAGTATTAGAAACAGGAAAAAAAGAAAATAGTTGAAGAGGGGATTTTAGGATGAGACATGTCATGGATAGAAGAAGACCTGTAAAACATACATAATCGCAGGCCTTGGTTGGTAGTGGAGACTTAAAGTCAGTATACTGAGAGTCTAGATAGTAACAGGAGAAAGAAAGAACAAAACCTTTAGAATGAGGGAAATTAAGTGCCAGAACAGCTTCAAAATATGAGGTCTGGATAATTGGTGACTCTTTACTTACAGTAGGTGATAACTATATTTTCTAAGGGACAGAACCCACACTGTAAAAGTTGGAGACTCCATATCTGACCTCAAAGTAGTGACAAGTGGAGTACCACAGGGTTCCATCCTGGAACCTCTCCTGTTTGGTATCTACTTCTCTGAAGGACAAGCTAACACAGAAGGCCTCTGGCTAACGTAATTCGCAGATGACTGCAAACTAGGAGCTATAGTCAAGTCCCCAAATGATGTGGACATCCTACAGAAGGGCCTTGCTGAGACATATGCCTGGTGTCAGAGCCATGGCCTCAAGCTCAATGCCAAAAAGTGCAGTGTCATCCTCTTTGGTAAAAACTCTGTACCCATGAACAACCACATAGGCAGCAATCTACTTAACACCGAATGTGTGATAATAGACCTTGGGACCCAGGTGGACAGTAGTCTCTCCTTTGATAGTCACGTCGCCACAGTAGTCAGGAAGTCCTTCCACGTGGCACACCTCATCATAAAAGGGTTCTCATCCAGGAAAAAAGAGGTCATTGTTCCCCTCTACTCGACACTCATTAGACCCATTATAGAGTACAACACCCCTTTTGGAATGTACCTCACAAGACATCTGCAGCAGCTGGAAAGGCCACAGAATTTCCTCACAAAGAGGATTACTGGCCTCAAACAAATGCCCTGCACTGACCGCCTTAAAAAACTCCAGCTTTACTCCGTAGCATATCACCTACTCTGAGGTGATCTCTGCCTAACATATAAAGCTATGTCAAACCCAGAACTGTTGGACATGCTACACCTAAAGAAATCCCAATCCCTCCGAACTACATGCTCTAGGGACCTAAGCCTTGTCACCACAATAAGCAGGACATGCTGGAGGGATAGATTCCTGTCCCAGAGACTTCCCATACTCTGGAACAGGCTATCCATCTATGTCAAGCAAAGTTCTTCATCAGCACTCTTCAAGAAAAATCTTGATGAGTGGGTAGGAAATAGGAAATACACCCCGGGGATCACTTCTGTGTCTCTGCTCGACAGTGGCACAGGAAAATAACTTTCTTGGGTGGCATAAGCCAGGGAACCTTGTCAGCTAGGCTTACCGATAGCCTAGTACCTACCTATGAACCTATATGTTAAAAAAGGGTGGTTATTTGCATGTCTGAGACCAGAATTCATGATACAAGGCATGCTTTAGAAAAGACCTTAGTTGAAAGTAAGAGGATAAAGCAGGTTATAGTGCATATGCAAACCAATAATGTATGAAACAGCACTAATGATGAAACTGTGGCTGGAATTATTTCTTTGAATAAAATCCATAAGACAGACAGAAATACAGCAGTGGTTATATTTGGCTGATTTTCTGTAGTTTATATGTGGAGCTCCATATATAAATAGCAGAATCTTTGAAATGTATAGAAGTTGTTGGCCAGGTAGGCCTAGAAATGATTGAATTTGTTTACAACTGGTATTTTTATTGGTAAATTCAGATAGTTTAGTGAAGGGATACATTTGAACATGGAATGCAGAAGGACATTGCCTTTCTTTATTAAAACTTCTCATATTTTTAGGGGAATGTTAAAAGGAGAAATGTCTGTACAGTGGCATTGGAAACAGTATGAGAGTTTTTACAGTATGATGAAAACCATATTATGGAGTATAGACTTGCAATAAGAAAACATGACCTTGACATAGCTGTCACTACTCAGTTTTGTTTAAAGAAGGAAGTCTTTCCAAGATTGATGCACACTGACCAACAGCTTAATTTCAGCTCTCCCAGTGTGAGAAAATAAACCGATAGATGAGAGCGAGTAATTCTGCCTGATTTAATAAAATTAATTTACTGGCTAGTAAGTACACTGCCCTGATGCCAGCAAAGAAGCAGCTTAGAGAATCTAAAAGACAATCAACTAGAAAGGGAGAAGAGAAAATATTGACTGAGAAGAATTTTGTAGCTGTTAAGCAAAAAGCAGGCCAAGCTCCAGCTTTGATACAAAAGAGGGCTTCCAGTAATTTAGTGAGAAAAAATTGAATGTGCTCAGAGCTGGTTAAAGTAAATGAAACACTGAAGGAGTATATCAACTCAAATAACAGAAGGATGGAAAAAACGGTAGAAGATTTAAGCAGCTATCCAGAAACTGTAGAAATTAGAGGATGAAATGAAGAAAAGGCTGGCTGAGTATGAGACTGCTCAAGAAGAGCCATTTCAAAACAATTTAGATTTGGAAGACAGAGCACACAAAGAAAAACAAAGATTTTCTGTTGTACCAGATAAATTGGAAGGAATAAACTGTACTAATTTTATGAAAGCACAAATAAGTAACTGGACTGGTGTTCCACAGTAAGATTTGTTAAATGAAATGGTGCATCATGTGTATGTTTCAAACCTGGCCAAGAGAAAGGCCTAGTAAAGATGCAGTCAGACCAGCAGAAAGAGTTTATCCTGAGAAAACTGTGGCAGAAGAGCCAAATGTTAAAAATTAGAGACAGTAGAGTGTTTGTGGAAAATTATTACTTAACATACATGAGGCAAAAGAGAAGAAATTTTATCGCAGTAGTCAGGGAGTGTTGAGAGATCGGTATGAGATTCAAGTTGCTGTATCCAGGTGTCTTCAGAATATTTTTTCCTGGGGGATCAAAGTCATTTTTAATGCAGAACAGGCTAAGGTGGAAATACAAAAGTTTGCCCAACAGAAAGTGAGTATGATAATAAAGCTCATATAGAGACTTTTCCAGTGAAATATTTCCAGTGTTCCAACAGAATATGATTTAAAGACCGAAAGAAGCACAGGAGTAGGCTCGAAGAATCAGAAGTACATTGGACTTGAAGAATCTGGGGTTGGGAGATGGGGATGAACAGGAAGAAGACCAGCAGTAATGAATTTAGTGAACTAATGTGAGACTATAAAGCATCAGTCAGATTTGTGAAATATGGCTTTACAAGAAAAAGAAGCTGAGAAGGACTAGAGTTTTGTTGACTTTGTTAAATTTGTAGGGGGACTAAGGCATGTGCCTCACTTTGTGTCACTGATGCTTGGAAGGACACTAAAAGGAAAACAACAGAAAGTAACTATAAATAAAACAGTTTTTTTTCCTAGCAGTATTTGTATAAAACATTTAATGATATAAATTGCATGTTATATAGTAAAGCATATTTATTGATTATTGCATGTGATTCCGATACCAATGTAAACAAGTACTTTTTTTCTTTTCTTTTAGCTGTAAGAAGTATAGGCATTACAATGTAAGAAGAAAAGAAAGACTTGGCAAAAGCAAGTTTGAGTTAATGGGCTGTAATCTTAGGCTTTTTGGGTGGAATATGGGTTAGTTAATGCTTGTGGGTGCATCTGTTGATTTGGGACAATTGTTCTGATCAGGAGAGTTAAACTTCATTATTTGAATATGTGGATGGTTTTGTGTGTTTTAAGTTAATAGGTTATGGAAGTGTTCTCTCTGTGTGTGTGTGTGTGTGTGTGTGTGTGTGTGTGTGTATGTGAGTTTTTTTTATTTGAGTGTCTCTTTTAAAACAAAAGGTCTTATAAAATGTGACATAGGTTCAAATGGAGATAACAAGAAACAACTGTAGAAAGGATCAACCTGCCAAACATTAGTGGGTGCATGTAACACAAAAGCTGTCACATGTAATAGGTGGGAATAATAGCTTCTTATCATAATGGCTACACTAAACATATTATTTTGGAAAGTGAATGGCCTCACAGGTTCAGACAAAAAAAGTTAAACTACTGAATTATATTAAGAAATGTACTGTGCAAATAACAATGCTATAGGAGACACATCTGGAAAGAAGTGAGCATGTGAATTTGATAAAGGATTTCAGGATGAATATCAGAATATCAGGGACAAAGGAAAAATAAGTACTTATACTAATTGCTAGAGGAGCTCCATTAATTGTAGAAGAGGAAAAAAGATAATAATGGTAGATTTGTGATAGTAAGGGGCTACTGCAAGGGAGGAAGAGTATGCTGACATGATACTTCCTAACCATATCTCTTTCTTTTATTCCTACCCCATTTTCAAACTTCATATTCAGTTTATCCCACTAACTAGTTATAATGTCTTAACTATATCTTGTTTTCTTTTATTTCTACCCTATTTTCAAACTTAACTTTCAGTTTATCCCACTAACTAGCTGTAATTCCACCCAAAACTGCTGTTATGGACTATAGTCATTTTTTGGGAGAAATAATCAATTTTCAGCATGGAATATTACTTATAGATGGGGACTGGAACTAGATTTGCAACAGTGAGGCTGTATCTGCGGGACCTAAAAGAGAAAATATACCAAAAGTGGGTAGATTTTTGAGGAAATTTATGAAGATATTTCATATGAAAGACGTGAATTCAGTAGTAAGAACTCTGAGAGAATTTACATATTATTTTGCAAGGTACAATAACAGGGTTAGACTAGACAGAAATTATATCGCCCAAGAATATGTGCATTTAATTGAAGGCTGCAACACCCATCCAAAAGCTATTTCAGATCATTTGCGAACAGCAACTAGGATAAAAATGTAGGATAATGAAGTACAAATAAACTGGCACTTCCATATCTTCTTGTTAAAAAGAGATTAATTTAAGGCATGTGTAGTGGAAATTATTTGAGAGTTATTAGGGAAGATAGAAATTTCTTCAGCCATTACAGTTAGTTAGTGGAATAAACTGAAAGTGGAGTTTGAAAATAGGGTAGAAGTAAAAGAAAAGGAGATATGGTTAAGATATATTAATAATTATTTATTGGGGCTGACAAAGGTTAAAGTACTGCACAATAAGGGTAATCTCAAAGAAGAAGAAAGTACAGTTGCAGAGCGCTAAAGAGAAAATAAGGGAGTATCTGGATAAGTTGCAGAGGCGCTAAAGAGAAAGTATGGGAGTATCTGGGTAATATGCATGTATTTAGAAAGATTGCTTTTAAGCAACTTTTTTTTTTTTTACAAGTCCAGAGGAGAAAAATGTTTGGCACAATGACTTAGGCAACAGAAAATAGAAATAGTTATTACCAAACATAGGGAGCTTATAACAAAAAAAAAATAGCCAGAGATCTTGTAGAGGTATTAGAAATATTTCAGAAATTTGATAAAAATTTGTGTAAAGCAGACAAATGTTAAAATTAAGAAAAAGCACAAACGGAAATATTTATGGAAGACTTGGCTATGCCATGTTTAGAGGTAGATTAGGCTCAACAATTAACAGTCAGGAGGAGATGAGATAAAATGGTGACATATAATCAATCTGCAGAAAAGTCTACAGGAATGGATGATATTCTTGTGGAAGTTAGGAAGCTAGAAGAGAAGAAAGTGCCAAAGATCTGGAAGGTTTTATTCATCAATATTTGTAACGAAGGGGAAACACCAACATCCTGGAAGAAAGCTGTGGTGGCTGTATTAAATAAAGATGGTAAAGACCCATCAGACTCAAGTTCATATAGGTCCATTTCAATTTTAAATCATGATTATAAAGTGTTTATTTCTAAAACGGCTAAAAGAATGGCAAAGAAAGCATTTAGCAGAGCAAGCAATGGAAGCATTTGCATTCCGTAATATAATAAGATTAATAAGGAGGCTATATTAAGGATCATAGGATAAAAAATTAAAATTGGAGGGATCCTCTCTGTTAATTTGTATCTGAACTGAGTAACCAGCCAGAGGTGTCCTCTTTCTTTTTTATTTGTGTTATATTAAGAGTCATTGGCAAAGATAATAAGGGATTCAGAAATTCAAGGATATGGTAATAAAGAAAAGTTGGCTTTATTTGCAGATGGTATTATGTTATACCTGATAAAACTAAAAAAGGACATCTCAGTGCTGTGGAACACTCTGAAAAAGTTTCAAGTCCTTTTGGGATATAAAATTAATGAAGACAAAACAAAGGCTGTAGCAGTAAATTATGTTCCCACAAAATAATTAGTTCAGCAATACTCCTATTTATGAGGCCATGAGTATGGATTAAAAAAGATTATGTTATGGCAGCTAAAGATATGTGGGGAGAGACTAAACGTTAATACAACAGCTGAGAAACTGGAAACACCTGCTTATGGATATATACGGCAGTAGTGTTGTTACCTCACAGCAAGAGGTTCTCCCGTTCGATTCTTGGCTGGGCTTGGGAGTGCCTTCTGTGTGGAGTCTGCATGTCCTCCCCGCGGTTGGGTAGCGTTCGAAAGACATGCGTGCATAAATGGGCATGCCTTCGTTGAAGGTTGGGCGTCGAGCTGGCACCTCGGCGTTTCGTAAAAATCTACTGCCAATCATTAGCAGACCGGAGTTCCGCTGTAGCGACCCCTTACCGGGAAAAGCCAAAAGACAAACAACAACATAAGTATATATATATATATATATATATATATATATATATATATATATATATATATATGTGTGTGTGTGTGTGTGTGTGTGTGTGTGTGTGTGTGTGTACACACACCTGATTAAAAGAGATATTTTAGAGCTTCACACTTAAGACTCATATACAAAACACGAGTAGAAAGCTATAATTCAGAATGGAAAGGGATGATGATGAAGCAGGAAGGAAATTAAAATAAGGAGAGAGTGAGATTTTGGATGCATGCAGATCCTTAAGGAGAATAACAACAACCATACAGAATATGTTCATTAAGTGGCAGAAAGTGTTCTAAGAACTAAGCCAACATGAGAACGGAGAAAGGAGAGTCTGCTGACTGGAATGACTGCAATTAGGGGTACAGAGAATAGTTAAGAGGGGCTGGAATTTACTGGAGAAAAGTGGCAAAGAAATCAAGGTATTAGGAACAAATACTTAAAGAGGGGAAGGTAATAGAATAGGAAGAGGCCAAGAAATCATTTGGACTGCAAGCTAGAAACCGCCTTCCCTATTATGGATTGATATCAGAGTATAGGCACAGAGAAAGGAAAAGTGGAATCCTAAGTAAAAAGATCTGCTCTAATAGAATTGTTATTTAAATTCTGATGACTGCAAAAAAAAAAAGGCAATTACTAGAAGATGGAAATCAAAGTCTAAACCAACCGTATTTGAAGTACTGAATGTGTAACAGAGATAAAATAAGTAGAAGTAGGATCTTTACAAAATGGTAGTAGCAAATACTGTAAAAAAACAAAACAAAAAAAACAAGAAATTGTGCGAACAATACTTGCTGAATACTGTTTTGGCGGAGGAGTGAGGTTTAAGGGAAAAAAGGAACTGAGCAGTTTATGTGATATTAGATTGACTGAAGCTTGATAATTGTATAAAAAATATATATGGTGTGTGTGTATATATATATATATATATGTAAATTAAGATATTAACATGGTTGTTTTCTTTTATATAAATGTATGTTTGCCTGTGTGTTAAGTGATAATTCAGTAAAGGTGTTAAAAAAAGAAGGAAGATGTGTCATATGAGATAGATATCTGTAGCCATTTCACATGTCATATAGAGATGTTGTGACCTATTTTAAGGCAAATAATTTCAGTTTAGATCATTGACTTCTCATTTAAATATGAAAGTATCCAGGGTGTCGTGTTACAAAGAATGAACTGTGGTGTTAGTTTCACACTAGCTTATGTGTATAGATCTCTTGAGATCAAGCCTAAGTAGAAGGCAGTCTTTAGCATGCAATGTAAATGTCTTCTTGGCCTCATCATTTTCTGTTAGCTTTTCTGCTTCAGTTATTTGCTCCCAATATCTGGGTTCCTTTGCCAGGTTTCTCCAGTAAATTCCGGCCCCCTTTTGCCTATTTTCTGTACCTCTACTTGCAGTAATCTCTAATGGCAAAATATCCTTTCTCTATTCTCATATTGGCTTAGTTCTTAGAATACTTTTTGCTACTTTATGAATATAATATTTTGTATAGTTATTATTCTCCTTAATGACTTGCATCCAAAATCCCACTCCGCGTATTTCACAAACATCCCTCTTGCTTCATCATCATCCCTTTCCACTTTGAATTATAACCTTGTGCTTGTGTTAAGTATATGAGCATTAAATTTGTACATCTGAAATATCCCTTCAAATCAGGTAGGACTAAACCACCTTGTTCTTACAGGAAAGATCAACTTATTCCACTTAACTCTTGCTCTCTTTCCCTAGCAGATGAATTCCTTAAATTCTTTATTAATTATTGTCCACAACTTCTCCTCAGGTTGATAAAAATATTCCTGACCCCATATACAAGACTAAAGAGGCTAAAAACATTCTCACTGCTTGTATCTTACTGTCCATATCCAAAAGTAAGAGTTGCTACTTTCCCAACTTTTGTATTATCTTTTTAGTATCTTCCCATATATCCTTAGTTGCCATAACAGAAGCCTTTTTAATCCATGCTCCTAAATACTTCATCTTTTTCTGTCCCATAAATATGGTTATTGCTGAACTAATATGTGTATAGGTACATAATTTACTGCTATAGTCTTTGTTTTATCTACATTAATTTTATATCCCAAAAAGACTTGAAACTGTCTCAAAATGTTCCACAACACTGAGATGTTCTTTTCTGGATTTATCAGGTACAAAATAATATCATCTGCAAATAAAGCCAACTTTTCTTGATAACCACACCAATTATAGCCTTGTATTTCAGAGTCCCGTATTTTCTTTGCCTGTGACTCTAAATGCAAAATAACAAAGAGGAAAGAGTACACCCTTGCCTGGTGCCTCTGTTCAAACACAGCTTATCTGAGAGGAACCCTCCCACTTTAATTTTTGCCTATGATCCTTCACATATCTGTCTAATTAACCTTATTATTGTATCATGGAATGCAAATGCTTCTAATGTCCTACTCTTAAAGTCCCAGCTTACTCTATCAAATGTTATCTGCATCAAGACACACCAACAGCAGTGGATCTTCTTATGCTCTGCTTCATTCTGATCATTATTATTCTGTTAATGTTGTCAGATGTTTGGATGGCGCAGTGGTAGCATTGTCGCCTCAAGCGAGAGGTTCTCTGTTTCGATTCTCAGCTGGGTTCCTTCTGTGCAGTGTCTGCATGTCCTCCCTGCGTTCATGTGGGTTTCCTCCAGGTGCTCCGGTTTCCTCCCACATTCAAAGACATGCATTTGGACCATTTCTCCCCGGGCCTCCGCTGAAAATTGGCTTTGTTCCAAGTCGGACTTTCCTGGTTAACAAATGTTAAATAAATAAAATAAATAAATAAATGTTTACTTCCCCACCACAAAACCACACTGATCCATATCTATCAATTTTGGCAACTCTTTTACCATTCTTTTAGGTAGTAAAGACATAAAACACTTTATAATCATGATGTAAAACTGAAGGATCTTTGCCATCTTTAGGTAACAGAACCACCACAGCTTTCTTCCAAGATGTTGAGGCTTTCCTGTTTTTAAAATACTGTTAACCAAAATCTTCCAGATCTTTATCACTTTCTTCCCTCCTAATTTATTAAATCCCATTCATAAGAATTGAAAGGCACGTAAGTGGACTGGATAGAAGAAAATAATACAATTTATTGAACACTTTCGTCACAATTACTGAGACTTCTTCAGAATAAAAGTAACCAACACAATTTCCTGCTCTTATAAGAATCATAATTAACATATTCATGAGATACTGAAAATGTTTAAGAATATTTAAAAATACAGACTCCCTAAAAAAACCCTATATATGCACACAATACTGTACTTAAATCAATGTTTTAGAACTGTTCATGGCAAAAACATGTAAACATAAGTACAGTCATTTAAATGCAGACAAATTATACTTCAAGAATCACAGTTTGACAATGAGATTGCTTGATATTATAATAGTTTTTGAAAATCAGTTTGAACATTAATAAGTATTAAAAAAGGCGTTAAAAATGAAAGTCGGCCTTTAATTTTGAAAAGCTGGTTAAGGAAACTACCTCATTTAATCCTGGACTGATTGTAGCATTTAACCTCAGTTGCCAAATGAGTTCTTTAAATTCAAGCAACAAGTCCGTGGGCCCTCCTCTATCATCCAATGTCAATTGCTCCAATGCTTTAAATTTAAAATGATGACCAGGATAAGAGTAAATGTGTTTTAATACTTTTTTATACTTATTAATGTTCAAACTGATTATCAAAAACTATTATAATATCAAACAATCTCATTGTCAAACTGTGATTCTTGATAATTTGTCTGCATTTAAAAGACTGTACATATGTTTACATGTTTTTGCCATGAACAGTTCTAAAACATTGATTTAAGTACAGTATTGTATGCATATATAGGGTTTTTTTAGGGAGTCTGTATTTTTAAATATTCTTAAACATTTTCAGTATCTCATGAATATGTTAATTATGATTCTTATAAGAACAGGAAATTGTAATGGTTACTTTTATTCTGAAGAAGTCTCAGTAATTGTGACGAAAGCGTTCAATAAATTTTATTATTTTCTTCTATCCAGTCTACTTAACGTGCCTTTCATTCCCTCCTAATTTCCAAACTTCCACAGGAATACCATCTGTTGCTGAAGACTTTCATGAAGATTGTTTATGTATCACTGTTTTTATTTCATCAACTCCTAGCTTAACTGTTTGTTGTTGAGCCATGTCTACCTCTAACCTTGGCATTAGGTCTTTTGTGTAACATACATATGCTAATGTTTGGCAGGCTTATAAATATTTTCATTTGTACTCTTTCTTGATTTCCACATTTCTCTGCTTTATACAAATTTTCATAACATTTCTAGAATATCTTTAAAACCTGTGCAATTATTCCTTAATTTGGTGACAACCCTTCCAACATTCTTTTGCATAAGTCATTGTGCTAAAAGTTTTTGTGCTTTCGAGTTATCAAAAAATAGATGATTAACTGCAGTCTTTCTAAACTCATGCATGTTATCTGGAAACTCCCTTATTTTCTCTTTAACATTCTGCATTTGCTTCTCCTCTTGTTCTGTGAGTTTCCATTATTCTGCAATACTTGTCAGCCACTTTAAGTCATTTCTGTTACTTCTTAACCATATCTCTTTCTGTTTTATTTCAACCCTATTTTAAAACTCCATTTTCATTTTATCCCAGTCACTAGCTATAACTTCTGAAGATATTTCTATCTTCCCTAATAACTCTTGAATAATTTCCACTACCCATTCCTTAAATTCCTCTCTTTTTAACAGGAAGGTGTGAAAGCATCAGTGTCTTATTTTTACATCATTATCCAGGATTTTTAACTTAGTTTTTATTGGTGCATGATCAAAAATAGTTATTGGCTATGTGTCATATCTTTCACTTAAATGCACATGTTCCTGTGAAATCTTATTTCTGTCTACTGTAGCTTAGTTATTGTACCTTAGGGAATAACATGCAAAATCTCTCTGAGTTCTTACTATTGAATTCACATTTTCCATACCAAATATTTGTATAGATTTCTTCTGAAATCTACCATCTTTTGTGATATTGTCCCTTCTAGGTCCCGCCTGATACATCCTCACTATTGCAAATAAAATTCTAGTTCCCACCTATTAGTAAAATTCCCAGCTGAAAGCTGATTATTAATCCCCAATTTTTCTGACGCTCCATAATAGCACTTTTTGGTGGCCTATAAATATATCCCATTTTAATCCTCCTGCCTTGTCAATAGCCCCTTACTACTGCAAATCTACCATTTTCCCTCATCTATCACTGTTGGAGCTCCTCTAGCAGTTAGTAGAATTACTCCCCTTTTCTTCTGTCCCAGATATTCTGCTGAATATCCATTCTGAAATGTTCTCTTTGTCAAATTCACATGCTCATTTGTTCCCACTGTGTCTTCTGCAGCATTACTATTTGCACTCTGCATCACTTAATATAATTCAGTACTCTTTCCTTTTTATCTATACTTGTAAGGCCATTCAAATTCCAGGATAATATGCACAGTATAGCCATCATGATGAAAATTTATTGCTCCTACCTATTATACATGACAGTTTTCTCTGAATTTGTATTTCCCGCTTTTGTGTTACATGCATATGCTAATGTTTGGCAGGCTTACCTTTAGTACAGTTGTTTTTTTCTCATCTCCATTTGAACCTATGACACATTTGTCAGGATTTTTTTCTTTTAATGAAAAGCCTCAAACAAAAAAAAGAACTAAATACAAAACACACAAATGAAAAAAGACTGTCACAAATCAGGCCTGACTAAATACTTATTGGGACGAAAGTGCTTATACCTGTGTTCGAATAAAGTGGATTTAAGTGGATCTGTCTGCCATTTTCTGCTTTTTGTGATGGCCTTTTTTCATTTGTATGTTTTTTTGTAAATACAAAACACCCCTGTCCTCTGTTGACTTGGAACAAATGCACACAACTATGTACATCTTCAAAACATGATGTTTAACCACCCAGAAGGGGATAATTGCCCCACATTAATGGCTGCACCTACAGGCGTTATCTAACCTAAAATTAAGGTCACACATGCTGAAGCACAGCTACAGCCTGTGATCCCACTTACACTGATTGCTGTCTGTTCTTTTCTTATCTCCCTTCCCTTCCCAGACATGAAAAACACCTTGTATGCTTTCAGAACACATTAAGTCCAAGGTACTGCTGATTCTTTTAGTCAACTCCTGTGCTTTTCTTTCTCTCATGCATTTTCCTTTAGAACATTGGAAAATGTTTCACTGGTAAACTTTCTATGAACCTTACCATCTGAAGAATGAAAAGCAGAGTCCTCTTCTGCTTGTTGACTTATTTTTAGTTGGATAAACTTTTTTATTTTTTTATTTCTTCCTCAGCCTGTTCTGTTTCAAAAAATGACTTTGGTTCCCTTTCTGAATATTTAAGAATTGTTATTTAAATTCTGATGACTGCAAAAAAAAAAAGGCAATTACTAGAAGATGGAAATCAAAGTCTTAACCAACCGTATTTGAAGTACTGAATGTGTAACAGAGATAAAAGAACTAGAAGTAGGATCTTTACAAAATGGTAGTAGCAAATACTGTAAAAAAACAAAACAAAAAAACAAGAAATTGTGCGAACAATACTTGCTGAATACTGTTTTGGCGGAGGAGTGAGGTTTAAGGGAAAAAAGGAACTGAGCAATTTATGTGATATTAGATTGACTGAAGCTTGATAATTGTATAAAAAATATATATGGTGTGTGTGTGTATATATATATATATATGTAAATTAAAATATTAACATGGTTGTTTTCTTTTATATAAATGTATGTTTGCCTGTGTGTTAAGTGATAATTCAGTAAAGGTGTTAAAAAAAGAAGGATGATGTGTCATATGAGATAGATATCTGTAGCCATTTCACATGTCATATAGAGATGTTGTGACCTATTTTAAGGCAAATAATTTCAGTTTAGATCATTGACTTCTCATTTAAACATGAAAGTATCCAGGGTGTCGTGTTACAAAGAATGAACTGTGGTGTTAGTTTCACACTAGCTTATGTGTATAGATCTCTTGAGATCAAGCCTAAGTAGAAGGCAGTCTTTAGCATGCAATGTAAATGTCTTCTTGGCCTCATCATTTTCTGTTAGCTTTTCTGCTTCAGTTATTTGCTCCCAATATCTGGGTTCCTTTGCCAGGTTTCTCCAGTAAATTCCGGCCCCCTTGCCTATTTTCTGTACCTCTACTTGCAGTAATCTCTAATGGCAAAATATCCTTTCTCTATTCTCATATTGGCTTAGTTCTTAGAATACTTTTGCTACTTTATGAATATAATATTTTGTATAGTTATTATTCTCCTTAATGACTTGCATCCAAAATCCCACTCAGCGTATTTCACAAACATCCCTCTTGCTTCATCATCATCCCTTTCCACTTTGAATTATAACCTTGTGCTTGTGTTAAGTATATGAGCATTAAATTTGTACATCTGAAATATCCCTTCAAATCAGGTAGGACTAAACCACCTTGTTCTTACAGGAAAGATCAACTTATTCCACTTAACTCTTGCTCTCTTTCCCTAGCAGATGAATTCCTTAAATTCTTTATTAATTATTGTCCACAACTTCTCCTCAGGTTGATAAAAATATTCCTGACTCCAAATACAAGACTAAAGAGGCTAAAAACATTCTCACTGCTTGTATCTTACTATCCATATCCAAAAGTAAGAGTTGCTACTTTCTCAACTTTTGTATTATCTTTTTAGTATCTTCCCATATATCCTTAGTTGCCATAACAGAAGCCTTTTTAATCCATGCTCCTAAATACTTCATCTTTTTCTGTCCCATAAATATGATTATTGCTGAACTAATATGTGTATAGGTACATAATTTACTGCTATAGTCTTTGTTTTATCTACATTAATTTTATATCCCAAAAAGACGTGAAACTGTCTCAAAATGTTCCACAACACTGAGATGTTCTTTCGTGTATTTATCAGGTACAAAACTTCATCTGAAAATAAAGCCAACCTTTCTTGATTACCATACCAGTTATATCATTGTATTTCAGAGTCCCGTATTTTCTTTGCCTGCGACTCTAAATGCAAAATAACAAAGAGGAAAGAGTACACCCTTGCCTGGTGCCTCTGTTCAAACACAGCTTATCTGAGAGGAACCCTCCCACTTTAATTTTTGCCTATGATCCTTCACATATCTGTCTAATTAACCTTATTATTGTATCATGGAATGCAAATGCTTCTAATGTCCTACTCTTAAAGTCCCAGCTTACTCTATCAAATGTTATCTGCATCAAGACACACCAACAGCAGTGGATCTTCTTATGCTCTGCTTCATTCTGATCATTATTATTCTGTTAATGTTGTCAGATGTTTGGATGGCGCAGTGGTAGCATTGTCGCCTCAAGCGAGAGGTTCTCTGTTTCGATTCTCAGCTGGGGTTCCTTCTGTGCGGTGTCTGCATGTCCTCCCTGCGTTCATGTGGGTTTCCTCCAGGTGCTCCGGTTTCCTCCCACATTCAAAGACATGCATTTGGACCATTTCTCCCCGGGCCTCCGCTGAAAATTGGCTTTGTTCCAAGTCGGACTTTCCTGGTTAACAAATGTTAAATAAATAAAATAAATAAATAAATGTTTACTTCCCCACCACAAAACCACACTGATCCATATCTATCAATTTTGGCAACTCTTTTACCATTCTTTTAGGTAGTAAAGACATAAAACACTTTATAATCATGATGTAAAACTGAAGGGTCTTTGCCATCTTTAGGTAACAGAGCCAGCACAGCTTTCTTCCAAGATGTTGAGGCTTTCCTGTTTTTAAAATACTGTTAACCAAAATCTTCCAGATCTTTATCACTTTCTTCCCTCCTAATTTATTAAATCCCATTCATAAGAATTGAAAGGCACGTAAGCGGACTGGATAGAAGAAAATAATACAATTTATTGAACACTTTCGTCACAATTACTGAGACTTCTTCAGAATAAAAGTAACCAACACAATTTCCTGTTCTTATAAGAATCATAATTAACATATTCATGAGATACTGAAAATGTTTAAGAATATTTAAAAATACAGACTCCCTAAAAAAACCCTATATATGCACACAATACTGTACTTAAATCAGTGTTTTAGAACTGTTCATGGCAAAAACATGTAAACATAAGTACAGTCATTTAAATGCAGACAAATTATACTTCAAGAATCACAGTTTGACAATGAGATTGCTTGATATTATAATAGTTTTTGAAAATCAGTTTGAACATTAATAAGTATTAAAAAAGGCGTTAAAAATGAAAGTCGGCCTTTAATTTTGAAAAGCTGGTTAAGGAAACTACCTCATTTAATCCTGGACTGATTGTAGCATTTAACCTCAGTTGCCAATGCATTTCTAACTGCATGATATGTCTGGCTAGGTGCTTGATGAAAAAAGTACTGTATTCTTAAACTTGTCTACTTGCTGAAAAGGCTCTCCTACCTAAACTTCAGTATGGACTGCATACAGTACATATATAATACAAATTGTTGAAAACAAGAAATTCAGATTTGCTCTATTGGTGGACCCCCGTGACGTACCACGGTAACCTATGAACAACACCAACTCGTTGCTTGTCAATGATAGGTTATATTTCTGGTTCAGCTGCTTATTATTTAAAATCTTAAGTCTAGGATACTGTCTACCAAAAGGATCACAACTGCAATTTAGGGAACAGACCTTTTCTTGAGAAGTAGTTGAGAAGACAATATTTCACTTTTAAGTCCCTTTTTAAAAATAAAATTGGACAAAAAGCGTTTTCTTTAGAAAATGGTAGGAGCAAATTGTATAGAAAAAGTGGAAATTGTGGTACTAGGCTATTGGCTCTAGGGCCTATAAAAGCCTAGCCAAATGGTACCCTGGCTTTTGCCACCCAAGAAAATTACATGCTGAGTAATATTTTGGAGGAAGCGTGAGGTTTAAGAAAAGGCAGGAATTTATCAATTTACATAATTTTGGTTTGAAAACATAAAAGAATATATGCAACGTTTAATGTTTGTAACTATGAACATGTTAACATGGATTGTATTCTCTTATATAAATGTATGTTTGCCTATGTGATAAGTGATAATTCAGTAAAGGTGTTAAAAAAGAGGGAAGACTTGGCATATGGGCTAGATAACTGTAGCCATTTTTACATGTCATAGAGAAAGAGTCTTTCAAGAGGAAGGAGATGCTGTGACCTATTTCAAGGCAAACAGTTTCAGATTAGATTATTGAGCTATCATTTAAACATGAAAGTATCCAGGGTGTCATGTTGCAAAGAATGAACTGTGGTGTTAGTTTCACACTGGCTTATGTGTATAAATCTTCTGAAGGGCAATTTCCATTTTCTAGTAACTGCTTTTTTGGAAGCCAGCAGAATTAAACTTAACAAGGCCTTACAGTGTCTAGAAAATTCAGATCCGGTGTTTCAGCCAAAAGAAATTACAGTCTTATCAATAATTAAGGAATTCAAACTAGACCTGAGCAAGCGCCTCATCAACTGTAAATGTTACAGGGATAAAAAGTCACTATTACTATTGCAAATAATGTAAATACTATGCACATTATTACCATGCTATTCTTGGATTTTTAGCTGTTAAATGGTCTCTTCATTGTTTTTTATAACTGTTATATGTGCACCACTACTGTAATGTGCACATAATTGTAAGCAACTTTATATATGTCTGTGTGCTCCTTGAGAGCATGGGTTATGGCTGAAAAGGGTCAACAAATAGAACAGAAATAACTAATACTTACAGTTAAGTGCAGAAGGATGATAATTTATTCTGACCTGGATGAGATTACTTTAGAAATTAGATGGGCTAAGTAGAAGGATTTTAGGACTTCTGTTTCTGTATGGTGATTAAAGGAGGGGGGGTTGACAACCCAGGTGCCAAGGTTTATGACTATTGTGTTTGTTTGAAACGTGAGAATACTTTATTTTTTGCATTCATTTTAAGCACTTTTTCTGAACACCAGTGGTCTGTAATGACCAGTTCTTGCTGTACGATTTTTACCTCCTGAGGGGTGAGAAGTATAATATCCAATTTACAGTCATCTGCAAATATGGTTAACCATAGGCCTTGCTTTACATTGAGGAGATCAGAAAAGCATATGCCAGAAAGGAGGAGTCCCAGCACTGGTACTTTTGGACTTGAAGGATGCCTGTCTCAAAACCCCATTCACCCTTCTTTCAGGAAATTTCTAAGATTTCCAACTTGTTCATTACACTTTCAGTTCTCTACTTTTCTCTCAGCATTTCAAGTGTCGACATTTGAACAGAGAGCCATTTTGGCATAATTGCAGGCAAAAGTAGGAGCCCTCTAAGGATCAGGGTTTTACCTGCTATTAATACATGCACTGTGACATTAAACATCTCTATTCATGTTCCTATTTCCTAAGGGTTGAGTACTGCGAGTCATTCATACCCACATGAACTGACATTTAGTCATATTCATATTTGAGTGGTGTAAGGAACTGAATAGCCCTTGTGACATCACAGATCCTGCTGCCAGAGAGACAGCTGTCACCTTATTCATGTCCTGCTATATGAGCATGGTGTCTGTTTGCCTGAAAAAGGAGTCACAAATTAGTAGGACATTTCTGTTTGTATTCTCTGCATTAATGGCAGTACAAGGTTTTTGTCTACAGACTAGTGACTCATTGATATGTATGAGGGTAGTGATATGGTGATACTGCTGTTATGCTAATAATTAGTATTTCCACTTTAGGGAGGCTTAGGAAGTAAATTTCTTACTGCCTCAGCATATGTTGGTTTGGTGGTTTGTGAAGAAGTATAAATGTGTGGTGCTCACAGGCCATCTTTTAAAATAAGAGGGTTACCTCTGTGTTGTAAAGGTGCTTGCATTGTTCTGAGATCATGTCATGTATGTCAAGTAATCATTCATCATCTGTGAGTAGCAGGCAGTTTCTACACTACTTGAGTATTCTTAGGTAGTATAGATAGTTTCTACACTTCCTAAGAGTACTCATTGCTATAAGGCTGGCTAGTGAAGGGACACAAGTTGTCTTCTGTGTTGTCCAGGAGACTTTATTTCTTACAAGGGATAATTGTCTTTAACTGTTATTGGGTTGCTTAGTCAACCAGTGCACAGAAGGTTCACAATAAGAGGTTACAATAAACGGCAGTATACCAACTCAGCAGGTACCTGCACTATATGGATCACAGCACAACTAAGGGCAGTTAATAGCAGCTAAGATGAACATGTAGAGGGTGAGTGTGATGTAATAGACAGATTATACAGGGACACTAGCCCTGTAAACTGAGTTAATCTAATAGCTTGCAACAGTGAAGTGTGCTGTGCCCTTCCTCTGCATGATGTGCAGCTTAGTATGCCTGAAAAGAATTGCATAAAAAACGCACAAGGTACTGCAGTTTAAACATAAGACAAAAAAGGCTACACATCGTTATAATATTAACATGTACTTAGGGGATGATCACAGTGTATTAGTGTCAGAATCAGAAGTAAAGAATGCATGAAAGATCTACAAAAAGTCTTAAAAGCAGAGCCCTGATGGAATAATGAAGAAACAACTAAAAAACTTGTGAATGAATTATTGTATGTAATCTGTAATTTTCTGCACCGGTGTTAAACAATGAAAAATACTTAAACTTTGAAATGGACAAATACAGTTCCACTAATTAAGGATAAATGGGTCTTATGATATGAAGGACTTGCAGACCAGTAAGTCATTTGAGTACTGTAGGTGAATTATCAGAAAATAATTACAGCAAATAAACTGTGTGACACCTTTATGGGGAAATAGTTCCTTGTATTGTTGACAACGATGTATAGGCAGGCTGTATCATCTATAAAGTTTCTTGGAGGAAGTTAATAAAGCACTAGATTAGAAATTCCAGATGGATATTATTTTATATTATGTATGTGTATATGCATTGGGCAGGTCCTTGGATCATTTTCCTTCACATCCTGTGCTCAGTTACATTATATTAATGTAATAGTTTATGAAATTTAAAATCAAACACAGGATACATAGAGCAGTATGCAATTCCCAAAAAACAGCTGTAGCATATAATCTTCAGTAAAGAAATATAGAATACTAAATATAAAAGATGTAATTGTACAATAAACGATTCATTTGCTGGTTAGTGAAACCATATCTCTCACTTTCTGCTTGAGTGAGTAGAACAAATGTATATAATGTGATATTTGATTTGTGAATTAGTATGTGCATTATATGATGCATTGTTCAGCTAGGATTAATACCAAGATATGTTATGTCTCAGATCTTCTAAACCGTGGTAACAGAATTATGTATAGCATTTTTTTCATTTTTTTACACATTTACAATATTTACATAAATGGAGATTTTACTAATGTGTTTCTAGTTAACTTTGTTAGTTGAGAAGTAAGAAGTTACCACAGAAACTGTCATCGGCAATTATCTATACTTCTCTGCATTATCATCACACCTGCATCCACAGGACTGTTTGAGGTGTTTCTTGAGTTGTTTTCTAAAGGGTGGGTGGATATTCCCTTCACTTAATTTAGAGTGGAAACAATTCCAGTTAGTACAAACAAGTTTGAAGAAACTATTTTTCACAAATAACTTTTATGAAATGTGGTCAATCTAGTGTAAGAGTGTCATCACTCTGTCTTCTTAAAAGGTATGGGGAGGAGTTGACGTAGACTTCAGCCTTAAGTGAGAGGCAGTAGCCCAAGGCATAGGTAGAAATGAAGATGAAGATTGGTTTGATTGTAACTGAAAGCCAGTTGACTTTGTTAGGGAAATTAGGAATGTACGTATATAAATCTGCAGATTCTGTTGGTTAGCGTTTGTTCTGTGTAGGTACTCTGGGAAGAATGCAGTGTGATAACGGGAAGGGCATATTTTTGCAAGGCATTAGAGCATGTGATGTGATGCAAGGACATGACGGAACTAAGGCATTTAGACAACTGGGGTCTACAAAATGGGGTTTGACTTTGCTGGCCAATGCTTCAGTTTTCACCTTGAAAGTTAAACGAGATTGTGACCGAGACTCATATATTTGCACTGCATAACCTGGGACTTCTGGGAGTTATCTTGGCAAAGAAGAGAAAGAGGATGGCATTTGAAATTTTTCTGATAGGTGCTAAGCAAAAGTTTTTTTTGAGTTTTTGGGGTGATGACACCACTGAACCTAAAGAGCTCTGTAAATGAAATACAGCTGTAAAAGTAATTGAAAATGAAACTTCTGTCAAAATTCCTGAATGGACAAGCAGATGCAGACTAGAAATCAGCAACTTCATGTAATAAAAAATACGTAGACTTTATAAAACTCCAATCCATTATACCAAGACCAGAAGTAAAATTCACAAACCATGAAAGGGATTCCTATGATAATGCCTCATGATACATAGCCGACTAATGGAATATAGATCTCACATAACTGAAGGAGGAAGAGACACTGTGTTGCTGATAGTGACACAGAACATCCCCAATTATCCCATTGCATAACACTGTATCTAAGACAGAAGACTGTAGTTGGCTGACAGTTCCTGATAGGCTGTATCTGCCACATTAATTCAGTGTCCAAACAAAATAAATAGCCATGGGAACTGTAAATTTTTTTTTGTTTTTAGGAAACATGTCAAAAGTACATCACAGTGCACACCACAGGACAGAATAACAATGCACACTGCATCAGCAGTGAGAATCATGGAGGATAAACAGCACCAGCTCAAGCACAGACTCAAGTTCCTACATACCAGCACAGTAAGATGGAACTGTGAGACTCTGTCATCACAGGCGGGAAAATGCAAGCTGGTTGTAGAAGGTTATACCTTCCACTAGGAAAAAGCTGCAAATAACTGACAGTACTAGGCATGACAGGGAAAGAGATGCAGGGGCTGCCCAATGCGAGCATATAATCATGCCCAAACGTGAGGGGAAGGACTGCTGTGTACATCAGCACACAAACATGCCCCAACCCAGCAGAAGCACACTTGGTACTGGCCATGCACCATACGAAGGAAAAGCCATAACAGGTAGTGATTCTCCACTCCCAAATAATACAAGATGTCATCTCACCTACTGACAAAAATGTAATGCAGGCACTGCTTTCCGCATGCAACAGGAAATGCACTAGACAGAGAGCCAGTGATGCCATCACTGCACTTTCAGCCTTAATTAATGTTACTGAGGAGCAGTACCGTCTAAAAGTTGGCTCTCTCATTGTCAGGACAGGTGGTGCACCATTCTGCTCCTTACAACAGCTGCCAGCCTGGCAGACCTTTACAGTTTAGACATCCTTGGCAGAGGGGACACCTCTCCTATGGCATCCATAGTGTGCTGTTAACTATACGCCCTTTATAGCCATATAAGGATGTTAGCAACTTCAGGATGGTGCTGTTTATCTACTGCAAGACAGCCAAGAAGAACACCATCAGCTACAATTAAATATAATGTCAAACCAGTCCAAAAGATAATATCCCACCAGTAGTAAATTATGCGAGAAAAATGACCAGAAACAAGTGCAAAATAAGCTCGCACAAACCAACATCAAGGATAAGACAATATTCAAATTTAATGAATGGTGAGCGCTTTCACAATTACAAATTGCTTCATCAGACCAAGTAGCAGTAAAAGCAAAGTGCTTAATAAATCATATGCAATTAATCAATCAACCAGTCACATAGGAGGCTTATACTCCTGTGATAAAATCTTTGTACACATACAGAAACAGTAATAATAACATATAAAAGACACAAAGAAACAAAAGTAAAAATAAAAATAAAAAATTAAAATCATATAAAACATGTATACAGGCATTCTAAAAAATACACACATCAACCTTCATTTGATTAACTTCATATTTTTTAGTTCAGGTTTTAAAGAAACTACATGTTCAGCCCTGAACCCCTATGCGATCTAAGCTTCAACATCCACTGTAGCTCATCCCGTTCTGTTTCATTAACTAAATTCCCCATTCTCAAACTCTCTAGCATTACTTCTACCATCATTATTCTTAGTTCATAGGTAGGTACGAGGCTATCGGCCCTAGGGCCCATACAAGCCTAGCCAAAAAATGTACCCTGGCTTTCACCATCCAAGAAAATTTTTTTCCTGTGCCCCTGTCGAGCAGAGCCACAGAAGTGATCCCCGGGGTGAATTTTCCATTTCCCATCCAATCATCAAGATTTTTCTTGAAGAGTGCTAATGAGGAGCTCTGTTTGACATAGATAGGTAGTCTGTTCCAGAGTATGGGAAGTCTCTGGGACAGGAATCTATCCATCCAGCATGTTCTGTTTATTGTGGTGACAAGGTTAAGGTCCCTAGAGCGTGTAGCTCGGAGGGATTGGGATTTCTTTAAGTGGAGCATGTCCAACAGCTCTGGGTTTGACATAGCTTTGTATGTTAGGCAGATATCGCCCCTGAGTAGGCGATATGTGATGGAATAAAGCTGTAGCTTTTTGAGACGGTCTGCATAGGGCATCTGTTTGAGGCCAGTAATCCTCTTTGTGAGGTATTTCTGTGGTCTTTCCAGTTGTTGTAGATGTCTTGTTAGGTACGTACCAAAAGGGGCATTGTACTCTATAATGGGTCTAATGAGTGATGAGTAGAGGGGAACAATGACCTCTTTTTTTCTGGATGAGAATTCTTTTGTGATGAGATGAGCCACGTAGAAGGATTTCCTGACCCCAGTGGTGATGTGATTATCAAAGGAGAGACTACTGTCCACCTGTGTCCCAAGGTCTCTTATCACATTTTCGGCATTAAGTAGACTACCAGCTATGTGGTAGTTCATGGGTACAGAGTTTTTACCAAAGGGGATGACAATACACTTTTTGGCATTGAGCTTCAGGCCATGGCTTTGACACCAGGTATCTGTCTCAGTGAGGCCCTTTTGTAGTTTGTCCACATCATTAGGAGTTTCGATTATGGCTCCTAGTTTGCAGTCATCTGCAAACTTTGTTAGCCAAAGACCTTCTGTGTTGGCCTGCACTTCAGAGAAGTAGATACCAAACAGGAGAGGACCCAGGACTGAACCCTGTGGTATTGATTAATATATCTAAATATTCAACTTGTGTCTTTGAATAATTGTAAGAAAATGTTAAAAAACTACTACATTTATTTAGAGTTTCAATGCAATCATAAAGTTATTCAGTTCCATCTGTCCATATCACGAAAAGATTGTCTACAAAACATTGGAAAAAAGCTACCTAAATGACCAGCCAACTTCAACAAATTTTCACTCTCCCGTTCAACCATTACCAGGTTGGCATAGCTATTTGCACAAGGTGTGCTCATAGCTACGTCTGAAACCTACAAGTAATAAGACTGATCAAACAGAAACACATTATGCTCTAATATGACCCAACTTCAACAAATTTTCACACTCCCGTTCAATCATTACCAGGTTGGCATAGCTGTTTGCACAAGGTGTGCTCATAGCTATGTCTGAAACCTACAAGTAATAAGACTGATCAAACAGAAACACATTATGCTCTAATATGAGCACCTTAAGATAGCAAATAAAATCTACATGCTGTACATCATTGCCACTATTTTTGATCATAAATGCTCTAACCATCTCAATGTCCTCTATATTTGGTATCACAGTAAACAAAGAAGTTACATCAAGTGTAATTACTTTATCATGATTGTCCTGTGGATTATTTCTCAAATGCATCTAAAGATCTTGTAAAAACTGTTTGCTATCTCTTAAAACAAAAGGGTATCGATCTAACACCGATCTCAGTTGTTTCTCTATATTGAGATGGGTTTCATCAACCACCCAGCACCCGAAACAATAGGTCTAAATGATGGACTATATAAATCCTTATGTATTTTGGGTAGCCTATAGAGATTTGGTACTAAAGGATTTTCTACCACAAAATACTGAAAGAGTTCTTTTGAAAATAACTGCATTTGTACATATTCAGTTAGAGACATCATAATTTGCTCTCTTATACTATCAGTGTAGGTTCTATCAATGACTTTATAAGTGCTTACATCACATAGCATATTCTTCATTTCCATGAAGTAATATTCCCTATTCATTTCCATGAAGTAATATTCCCTATTCATTACCACAACACATCCACCTTTGTCGGCAGGACGAATCACTATACTTATATCATTCTGTAAATTAAAAAAGAAGTTATGTACTCACTATAACGTTCCATGTTTGTTGTCCATCTCACCTTCATTCTTCACTGATTGGGTTTGGAACCGATCATCGGTTCCAACTTGGCCTATATAAAAGCTCAAGGACTTCCACCGGCTCATGGCTGTAGCCCTATCCCATCATGCTTAGGGAAGATTACCCAGATCTTGTTTGCAGATATTAGACCTACTGTCAAAAGAAAATATTTACATGTCTAAAACAGACTAATGAAGAAAGTCAGAGAACATTATATTCCACCCAGAACCTCTCGGTCCTCCAGGAGTGAAAGGCTGGGGAAGGGAGGGTGGGACGTAAGAATGAAGGCGAGATCGACAACAAACGTGGAATATTATGGTAAGTACATAACTTCTTTATGTTATGTTGTCCTATCTCGCCTTTATGCTTCACTGGTTGGGACAGCGTCCCTAGTACCATCTTTCTTGGGTGGCTCAAGAAAAATACTCTTCAGAACAGTGGAACCAAAGGAGGCCCTGTTCCTGGAGGCCAAATCCACTTTGTAATGAGTGTTAAAGGTGTGAGGCTTTAACCATGTTGCTGTTGCACAAATAGAATCCATAGGTAGCCTCGCCTGAAAGGCAGATGAGGTTGTTTTAGCCCTTGTAGAGTGAACTTTTACCTTTCTATGAAGTTCTCTGTTTTGAGATTTGTAAGTGAAAGTAATACAGTCTGTAAGACATTTTGAAAGTGTGACCTTTGATATGGGGGCACCTTCCTGTTTGTCTGAAAATGATACAAATAACTGGTCTGATTTCCTGAAATCCTTTTATTCTGTTTAGATAGAAACATAATTGTCTATGCACATCTAGCAGGTGTAATTTATGCTCTGTCCTGTTGCCATAGTTGGAAAAAAAATGGTAAGTCAATGGATTGATTCAGATTAGATTCTGAGCACACTTTGGGTAGGAAGGGAAGGGTTTGTTCACAGAAAAACTCTATCCTTGTGAAAAACCATGTAAGGGGGCCATATTGACAATGCCTGAAATTTTGATACCCATCTAGCAGACGTGATAGCTACCAGAAAGGTTGTCTTCCACGTTTATGATGATGGTTGCTGTTTTCCATTCAGCAGGAAAAACAAAACAGTATTCAGACTGTGGTTGAAGAGGATACCTCTTGGAGTTGCTAACTCATGGTTTAGATAATTTAAAACACAGCCTGGGATGCCATCCATTCCCATAGAGGTTGTGTTTTTGGCCTAATAGAGAGCATTAGTGACTTGTTCTTTGGAGATGCATGGTGGGGGTGATGTAGAGGGAATGCTTTGTGGAATGTTTGGAGAGGACAAGGCGGTGACATATTTGCCAAACCTGTCAGATAATAGGTTAACTATATTCACAGGATCAGTGTGCATGTGTGATGGCATCCACAGCTAGTTCAGCACATGTCTGGGTCCTACCTTTTAGGTTACAGATATAGCTGAAGAATGCCTTATAGTTATCCTTAGCTATGGTTGGTAAAATTTATTAAAAGTTGCTCTTATAGGATTTTACAAGTTGTCTTATTTGTTTGTTCAAGCAGAGGAGGGTGTTCTTCCTGTTCTGGGACCTCTCTTTTTTATTCTTAGACAGCAACTTCTTCCTCTTGTTGTATAACTTATTAATGCTAGATGTCCAGCAGGGAGGCTTTTTTTTCTTGAGGATCTTGTTTTGATCCTATCAGGTACATCTGTGTCAGTACATTTGTAAAAGTGTTTGTACGGGGCATTTGTGTACATCTTAGTATAGTTGTCAATGCTGTCTGTGGGAAAAGGAGCTTGGAAGTTATTTATACCATCCCTTAGGAGTGTATAATTAGCTTTGGTGACATTTTTTAGCCTGACTTCACCTAACATCAGGTGTTGTAGCTACTTCAAATGTGACTGATTTGTGATCAGATTTAACCAGTGAGGATCCTATACTTGTGGGGGTGTAATTGGTTACCCATGCTGATGAGGACCAGGTCGAGAATATTTTAACCCCTTGTGGGGTTGCATACTATTTGTTTCAGGGCATTAGTGTTAACAAAGTCCAGGAACCTTTGTGTGAGCATGTTGGTACTCATGTAAGTTTCCCAGTCAATGGAGGGATAGTTAAAATTGCCCCTGACTAGGGTGTTTGGTTGTAATTTGATTGACTCAAGTAGGTCCATATAAGCAGTACTGTGGGTATCTTGGTTCATTGAAGGAGGCCTATAGCTAACAATGACTTGCAGGGGGGTTCTTACCCACAGTTAGTTGAACTTGGAAGTAACTCCATGGAGTTTTACTGTCTGACCAGTCTAGAAGTGTATTATCTTTGATGAAGATAGATACTCCTCCTCCTTTGGTTCTCACATGATCAGTCTGTGGTCTGAAATTGTGGAGGGCATTGTAGCCTTGCAAAGCTGGGATACTCTCTGCAGCCCTGAACCAAGTCTCTGTGACTGCACAGACATCAACATCCTCTCTGCTTCCAGAGAGTGCAGTTTCTAATTTAAATTCCTAGTGTTTAACAGCATAACCCTTAATTTATTTGTGAGTGATATTTTCATGTCAGAAATTTTGTTCTTGAGACCTTGCTTAAAAAAGGCTCTGTGAAGGATGCAAGTGCCTTAGCTAGTAACCAAAAGCCTTGAGGTGACAGATGAAGACCATCTCTGGCAAAACAGCGTGGTCTATCAACCATGTCATCCCAGGCTGACAGGAACTGAATCCCCTTAGAATTACACCAGAAACTAAGCCAGTTGTTGAAGTCAATCATTTTTTGTTTCTATTGTGGTATCATCCTAGGTGAGGGAAGAATGCTGTTCAAGGCTAGGTATATACCTGACTTGGACACACATTCAGAGAGCTAAGTCATGTCTCTGTTCATATAGTCCAGTGAGGTACGTATCAAGTCATTCAAATCAACATGAACTCTGACGGAGTCATAACGGTACTTGTTGTTGAGAGACTTGAGAGCATGTGTGATCTGACTGATCCTGGCACCCGATAGACTGCTGACCGTAACTTTCTCCTTGTCCAGCGTGGTGAGTGGGACATTTGTGTGTCTCACAATGGAGTCACCTATGACTAAAAAAATTGGTTTAGATGTGCTTTGCATTAGGGGCTTATTTGATGAGATACTGGTGCTTATGTTTTTATGTATATTGAGGGCTGTAGGTGCTGTATTAGGTGTAGCATGTTTTTGTTTGGAAGGTCTCTGGTGTTGAGGTAGGTTTTTGATGAGTTCCATCATTGATGGTTTATGTGTTGAGTGCATGGTTTGTGTAGGAGGTGTAGTATGTGGGCTGACCACCTGTTCAGTGTTACTATTCTGTGAGCGAGAGAGCAATGATTCCAGATTCTCAGTGTAGATGTATCTCTCACAAATTGTACTTGGGTGATTTAGGAGTACAAGGTTGTCAGTGTACATGAGGCAGTTGCTACACTGCCTAAGGATACCCATGTCAATCAGGCTGGTAGGAGAAATGGAGGAAAACTGACCATCCATAATGCTAGGTTAAATCCTGTTTTTAGAGTGTTGAGTGAAAATGGAGGGTTGTGGTATAAATGGGTGATCTAAACAGGGTCTGTACTTATGAGGGGCTCTAAAAAGGGTCTACTAGCAATGGGAGATTATGGAGAGAGTTTCCTGTAGAGGTATTAAACCAGAGAGATTTGCTTATATGCAAGTACAGGGAGCCACGTTTGCACAAGGCTTTTATACCGGCGGGATGAAAGACTTTTCTAAAGTTAAACCCTTAAGCCAGTCAGATAAAAAACACAAAAGCTATGGACCAGTAGTTCTCACCTTGGATGCGTTCAATTTAGCAGCCTTCTCCCACCACAATGCAAAAAAAAGTCCCAATGTAAAACCAGCTGGCTTTGAGCTCAAATGCAGTAACAAATGCTTTAGATCAGAAGTAAGAGTTCATGTAAATATCAGGAATCCTTGGAAATATGTTCACTAACCCTGAGAAGTGTTCACAACACACAAAAACTTTGCAAAACAGATGGAGTTTCTTTAACAACTGCAGGCTAAAAAACAATGATAAATTCAAGAAAAATAAATGCAACATAGAATTGTTAAATGTCACTGAAACAGTTAGAGCAAGTGCAAAAAAATATACTTATATCAGCTTTGAATTTCCAGATGGTTTTAGAAGCAGTCTTAACCAGGCAACAAGGAAGCTCTGAATAATGAGCACAATCTTACAAAAATGTAATTATTTTATACCAGCAGGATGAACGATATTTCTAAAGTTAAAAACTCAGGCCAGTCAGATAAAAAAAAAGCTATAGATCAGCAATAGAAGCAATCCAAGCCAGGCAGCAAGGAAGCTCTGAAATAGTGAATGCAATCTTAAAAAAAAATTACAAGAACATTTCTTTGCAGGCTGCTCACTTAGGGGACAGTAGGACTGGGACCATCTTCTGTGTAATAATACTTCTCAGTAATTGTTCATTACATCTTAGACTGCTGACTGAACTGCTGTTGTAAAGATAGGTTATGTACCATATCGTTACCCCAGATCTTCAAGGTTAGTTGGTTAGCAGTCTAGACACTCAGCCTGTAACACCCCCCACCCCAGTCCATCTCCAGTACCTCTCAGAAGGATTTTGTCCATCAGTTCCTGACCAGTTCCAGTCATGGGGCCAGGAAAGAATTATGAATGAAAGACACACAGCTTCCTTTATGAATGCATTTCCATGATATCAGGATGAGGAAGGGTGTCCTGGTTGGTAATTGCTATGGAATTCTAAGCAGTAATGATGATGCCTAGGAGAAGGCAGAACTCATTACTTCTTGGACTGCTAGAGTTATAATAAAGTATATAACCCTTAGGGGGCTGAAAGCTTATAGATTCTCCTTGTGCAAAACTTTGCCTACACTGCTGAGGTCATAACATCACAAAAACAAAAGAAAACTTTTTTTACAGTTTTGTGTTCACTTTCTGTTGGCATCTTTTGAGATAATATTGTCAGATTCCACTTAGATTACACCACTCACTTTTTTGGCTGTGTACTCCAGACATTATGCCTTCTTTGGCAAGAATGATTTATTGGGAGTGTTTTACTCTGGGAGTTCAAATAGAATGGTGAAAGCTTGAGCTAGTAAGATATGAAAAATATGTGCTATCTGTAATTCCTGAGCTTTACTGAGAGTTTCCACTCTTGAGTTTATTACTTTCTTTACTTCCACCTATCTTCAGGTTTGGTTTCTGCATTTGATTTTCTTCCTGAAGAGTAAAGCTAAAGTAAACTGTTTTGTACTTGTACACAGGGACCTATGTAAAAATGTGCAAAGCTTATTTTTAGTTGGCTCTTTATCAAATGGTAGAATTTTTTGGAGGTAAAGTACTGAGTTATTTGAGGTTGTCACTTAGATAACTTCTTCCATAGGACAGCTACTCCATAGTGCATGTATAGTCATAACACACCAGTGTGTCCAGTATGTCATGCATGAGGAGGAATAATTACTAAAAATGTATCTGTTAATAGGAGAACTTGAACTTAGAGTGTGATTTCCAAATGTGATCGCTTTACATGGTTAATTATAATGCATTTTAGTAGTTCCAGCAATTAAATACAACAGATGTATTTTATATGTTTACATTTTCTTTTGTCATCTTTCAAGTATAGAATATGTCCTATTATTTATTTATGTATTTATTTTTAAGATTGAATTACTTAAACACTTCCCTGAAGATGCTAAAACAGAACCAGGTCTCAACAGAGAGCTTCAGCTTATCAGGTATGAAGTAATGGGATGCTTATTATATGTATAATATTTCTACTGTATTATTAGAAATACATTGTTGGGCATAGTAGGCTGAACTGTATATCACTAATGTTTAGCTAAATTTATTTGCATGTTGAAAGAGTAGTGCAGTTATAGAATAACAGTTATTAAATGTTTTTCTTTTGAATTTAAAAGTATTTTGATAGGAATGCACTCATCATTTATGAAATGTTGTACTGTTGTAAAACGTATATATTTAATGAATGTTAAATGTTGCTTAAACTTAGGATAGCCAACTTTCTTACTAGTGAAACTGAGTGAATATAAAGGGTTTTGACAGAAGATTTGAACACTGACACTGGAGGAAAATGCTGATCAGTGGAGGAGCATGGAACGCATTGAAATTGTTAGAACAGAGTCTATAGACTTTACCTTGGGCGTTGCTGAAATGACCAGAAATGGGAGGCGCTCCCCACATGGTTGTGTATGAAGGACCAAATGATGTGGCTGGCATACCTCTCAACACAAAATATCTGGAGAAAGCCTAAAATAATGGGAGTACAAAGGCCCAAAAATAGGAACAGATTTTGAATATTGCCCTTAGAAACTTTGAAAGTTACTTGAGATTTCTGTTAGCATGCATTTTCTGAAGAATATCTAGTCTGAAACTTAAATGTATGTCATCAGAGGCATAGATGGCTTGAACTAATGCCCCACCCCTTGCTCAAAAATAACAGCAAAAAACAAAAAGGCTTCTACAATCAGCAGGATGCCATTTGTCTGGCTTCTTGCAGTCAGTTACCCCCCCACACACACACACACACACACACACACACACACACCAGAGTGTTCAAGTAGAGCAAAAAAGGTCAACTCCAATAGACTGTTCATAGCAGTTTAAAGCACAAGCCTCTTCCCAGGTACAAAAAAACAGAAGGACTGCTCCACTCCTATATACTGGCTGTCCAAGTCAGCCAGATACACACCCCACACTGCACCTGGCCTTCAGTGGAAGAGCTAAAAAATAATAATAATTGTTACATTTTAAACTATAGCAACCAATTGCTACATTTTTATCAATGAGCTTGCTACAACTTACCGCAGAAGTTGCTGGTACAGAAGAATGCAGGAACGGCACTTCAGGATTGTACCACTAGCGCCTTGCACCCAGAGCACATGCCCCCTTCACCCAATCCTTGCTACACTCTGTATGCCATTTCTTATTGACTTCACTCCTCAGAGATTTGCCAGAAAAACACACATTGCATGAGCACAGATCAAAAATATGAGGCAAAACTCTGCATATTCTGCTAAAATCTGAACAGCTGAGAGGTATGGACTGCCCAAGGAAAGAAGCAGTTGGGGCAAAACAAAAAGTAAGAAAGTTTTGTAATGACCTGTAGTTGACTTATTAACAGAACTGCTTTGGGTGTGCAATCTGGGTGGTTTGTTGTGATTGTAGAAATTTGGCTTTGTGATGCCTGACTCATTTTTTGGTTAATTTTTATAAGATGGTCAGTCTTTGATGGCCACTGGGGAGTTGTGATTTTTTTTAAGTACTTTCCTTGGTTGCTGAGTTTTATTAAGGATTTTAGCTGAATTTCTTCCTGAAGAGTAAAGCTAAAGGTCCTCTGTTTTGTAGTCCTTCACATAGGGACCTACATAAAAAATGTGTATTTCTTATTTTTAGTGGACTCTTCTTATCAAATTATGAATTTTTTTTGTGGCGAAGTACTGATTCGAGGCTATCACTTAGACAGCTACCATAGGGCAGCCATGACATCCTGGTTTATTAGTTAGAGGATTTTGTAGTCTTGATATAGTAGAAAAATGTTTATTTAATTTTATGTCGGGGCCCTAACATCGCAGTATAGAATTCCAGTCAGAGATTCAAAATAAAATTTTAAACTGGAGATATTGTCTTGTGGTTTGGAGTGGAGTCTAAAGTTACTTAGGGAATATTTGAAGGCTGGATGGATGACAGTAAATGAGATGGGCTGTGATCACTGAAGCTGGGTGAAGAATATGTAGAGATGTTATGGAGTAAGTAGTATTTTTTTATTACATGTTTTAAGGTTCAAATAAATACTCTCAAGAGTTTATAGCATGTATGAAATATTTAAGTATGCTTTGAAAATTATTTTTGTTTGATGGGGGAAAGTAAGCTACTATTAAGAAGAGTTTTTCATCTTTTTTTTTTTTTTGATATTACAATGAGTATAATCAACCAGTTGGGATTCTGGTCTGAAATGTCATGGGCCTGTGCATGAAGTTTACTTGAATGTTGTATTTCAAGTGAAACATTGTTCTGATACCATTTGTTTTTCTAGACTTAGATTTTGTGTGTGTGTGTGTGTGTGTGTGTGTGTGTGTGTGTGTGTGTGTGTGTGTGTGTGTGTGTGTGTGTGTGTGTGTGTGTGTGTACTTGTAGTCTGGTAAGAATTGACTTAGGTCTGGAGAACTGTCTTTTATCCAGGGTTCAGTTATTGTGATGATGTCTTGGAAGTAAGGCAGGAGAAATGTGTCTAATTGTTTTCAGTTTGTTGGTGAAGCTGTCAACATTTAAAAGGTTGAGTAAAAGGAGGGAGATTAGTTTTAGGTGGACTGATTTTAGGGATTGTTTAGTGTTATGATGTTGGCTCTGCATTAGATTTTGCATTTCCAACTATGAATATTAAAAGAACAGGTTATTTGCTGTAGAATTTTTTTGCCATTTCAGTAAGTGGATGAAGTTGATTTACTTGCTTGATTGTGCTGGGTCTGAGGGAGACTTTTTAGATGATTGATGAGGGAGCCTGTGATTTTATTTCCCTATGTGATACATCCAGTACTGGTTGTAGTGGGCAGTTATGGAATGTTTGGTAGTATGCAGTAGTGCTTGAAAAAAAGAGAGTGAACAGATTTAATTAGAGAAGAGCTGATTTTAAATTATGGAGAGAGATGTAGTTGTTAAAGAGAATGCAGTTGCAACTTATAAGGTCTGCTGACTTATTTCAGTAGAATAGCGGCTAAGAGGACTGAGTGATATTATCACCTGGTAGTAAGCATGAAGTATTTATTTTCTGGAGCAACTAAGTAAAGGGTAGACAGTACTGAGGTGGCAGTATGCAGCATAGCTTTTGAATACCTCTGTAAACTGTATCCCCAAGCAACTCTTTATAGAACATTGGTAGATGGAAATTATTGAAGAATATAGATATGACGTAGAAGAGTAGAAAAAGCAGTGTGAGGATTGTTAAACTGAAAATGACATGGTTCTATACCAGCAAGCTAACTATACTTAAAACAAGGTCTACTTTAGAACAATGAAAACGCAAAATGTCGAGCGCTCACATGAGCGAAAAATCAGGAATTCAATATTGATTTTTTTGGGATCGCAGTCCAGTGAAGATCGGAATATTTGCCCTTTTCTCACTGTAGTGTGATCTCAGAGCAGGAATATATATTTAGTGGGGGGGGGGGTGCAGCCCCCCACAATAGCGATTTCGAGTTCCTGATTATTCGCTCATGTGAGCGTTCGATTGTTTGATTTTTCGTTGTTCTAACCTAGACCCTTAAAACATATAGTACTGATGTAAGGAGATTTGTAAAATTTTATGTACTATGTGGTTTTGGTTTGGGAATCTTCTGAATGAAATAAAAAAGGAAGATGCTAAAAAATAAAAATCTTTGAATAACTGTTGCAGACTTATGTAGGAAGGAGGTTATTGCAGTAATAGAAAAACTCTTCTGCCACCTGAGCTTTGGCAAGTATAACTGGTACATCTTCCAGATAATAACTCTGTAGTGGCTCCTGCCCTGTTGCTATAGGGCACATGGATAGTGACACTGGACTTGACACATGTTTTTTGGCAGATCATCTTTGAGTTCTGCACAAGAAGTTGCATCATTTCATGCTTGGTAGGCAACACTTTCAGTAAGAAGTGCTGCTTTTTTGTCTGTCCTGTGCACTCAGGGTGCTTAGGATGGTGCTAACTGGTGGTGAGACTTTAAAGCAGAAGGAACTCCATGCATTGTTTTCTGGATCACTGGCTCCTAATAATTAGACCAAAGGACTTCATTATGGTTTCCCTGGGTCATTTTCATGGGTGTCCACAAGCAGTCTCTGGTCCCATTTTAAGATTGCTTTGACTGACAGTGAGCACTGACACTGAACAAAACACTGTAATATTTATCACTCCTGCCCAAAGACAAGAACTAGTAGGCCATATCTGTTGTGGCCTAACTGGAGACACTGCAAGGTTTCTGTTTCAGACCCTCTTTTGCTTTCTAAATTTGTTGGGTGCACAGGCTTCATAATGCCTTTAATTGAGCTGCCTTTGGCTGCAGTAAAAACTACAAGAAAAATCTAGACAAGCTAGAGTTTTCACTGTGTGGTAACTTACACCTCCTGTAGTTGATGTCCATGGGATATATATGTAAATGACCCCTTCAGAGCATCAGGTGTCTGTGTCACAAGACGTCTGAATGCCATGGCTCTTTCTACTTTTGAAGCCAATAAAGCCAAACTCCACTAGCTGTGGACATGCACGTTTCATCCTTTTTATTGACCTCATCAGCATGGCATAAGTAGATAATTTGACTGTACTTTGAAAATACAGAGTCTTTAAACCCATTGGATGTCCGTAAAGAATAAGGTGCCTGTAAAATATCCCAACTAGCATCCAAACCAAAGGGTAAAAAAGGACACACAGACAAACCATTCACTAAATACTGCAAGGAAAATACAGACAAGCTAGAGTTTTCACTATGTAATACCTTAAACCTCCTGTAGTGGAGGCCCATGAGATGTATGCAAATATTGTAAGGGGAACAAGGAGGAAGGCCTACACTGGAACTGCAAGGAAAAGTGTCATTTAGCTGAAAAAGATTTGATGGATTTTAAGAGATTGATCCATTAAATCTCCAATTCCTCTGTGATCCCCCTCTACGTTTGAAGGTACCCTGCCCCCTTTCATGGGGTCTGTAATTCTGGAATTGAATGACTACTCAGAAAAGGAAGTATTCTGTCTGCAAGGTTATTTGGTAGAAAAGGGATGTTTTGTGATCTGTACTAACATTGCAGAGTCTAAGTAACTAGTTACATGAAACATGTTGGATAAACTTTCTTAAACCATCCCTTTTCTTAAAGTTCCAGCACTTAAGTATGAGCTTCAGGACCAAAAGGAAATTCTGGGGACACTGGAACAGTCCTGAAGGTCAAAATAATATCTCAATAAGGCTTTCCTTTAACTATACATGTATTCTTATCAAGACTGTGAAGGCTACATAGCTAAAACGAGAACCGGGTGCATCATACACATACGTATAAGTAAATAAAGGCATTTTAGCTGCTATATGGGTTTTCCTTAGCCCCCTTTATCCAAGAGATAAGTTAACGTGTCTGAGGTTTTGAGAATAATGTCAGACTAATAATTCAATATAAACAGAAAATAATAAGGACCGTAGAACAGGATGGATGAATTCATGTAAAATCAGAGTCCAAAAGTTTACATCTTTGTGAGAAGGAAAAATATTGTTAAAAACTTTTTTGCCAGGGCAGCACAGTGGCACCAAAGTTAGCATTGCTGCCTTAGAGCACCTTGCTCTCCAGTTCTGTTCCCAGTATGATTACCTTCTCTGCATAGTCTGAATGTCCTTCTATTCATATATATATATATATATATATATATATATATATATATATTTATTTATTTTTTTTTTTTTTTT
The DNA here is from genome assembly GCF_019279795.1 of Protopterus annectens. Lineage (NCBI taxonomy): Eukaryota > Metazoa > Chordata > Ceratodontiformes > Protopteridae > Protopterus > Protopterus annectens. The sequence continues at coordinate 380,818,591 of NC_056745.1, forward strand.
TGCCAGGCGCTTCAACTTTCTTTTACCTCACAAAGACATGTCACAATCAATTAGCAATCTTACAAAACTATCCAAAGGTGTGAATGCCTTGTATGTATGTGTGTGTGGCATATGAGAGACTGGCATCTTATAAAGATCTTGTTTCTCTGCCTTTTGCTCAGTAATTGCAAGGAGAAGCTTCTGCACTCCTGTGACCCTGAACTGGATAAATCAGGTAATGAAGACTGAATGAATGAATAAACTGGTTAATTATTTTTTGTGTGATACAGTTGAAGCCAGAAAAAAAGTTCACATTACAGCCTTTAGAGGCTCTACATGTCCTGTCTGGAACTGTAAAACTTTTAGGAAGAAAATCAGGGCTCTGATAAATTGACTTATACAAGACTGATAATGGTTTATACAGTGGAATGGGAGACACTGAAGATGGTAAAGAAGAAGTTCAGTGAAATCCTGGTATCTTCGCTCTCCTTCAGCAAGGTAGCAGAAAGTCACTCAGAAGGGTCTTCTATAAGTTAAAACTGTCTTTAAAATGAACATCCTTTGGAGAGGAAACCTTCATTATTTCCATCCTCTATTATTTACATCACAGTTATTTTTTCTCAGTATAAAGTTAATTTCCTAAATTAAACTCCTCAAAAAATGTGTGTATGTTGTGTTCTGAATAGAAAAAGAAACAAGACATTTTTAAATATAGTCTTTATTGCAAAGAACAATATACTGATGGTTAAACATTCATCTTGTCTTCACTTTCAACCATATTGCATGTAGATCTACATTACTTCTCCACCATCTTGTAATAAAGTTATGACCATCAAGCAGTCCCACCAGAAACAGGTTACCAGTGTGCCTTCTCTTAATAAATCTTCACTGAGCTCCATTTATCAATCTAGGTATCTCCACATCCACAGCCATATCTGGTTCATTTAGCACCCAGTGCCCTACCCCCTTAGCTCTTAAAGTGAAAAGAAAAATAAAATAAAAAAACAACACTGTTTTTTGATGCACCAAGCCAATGGTAAATATGTATAAATCAGCTTCCCACAACTAGATACACGTCCACACATGAAGCACTAAAATTCCTTTCTGTCTACCTGGGGAGGATGCTGTCTTTGCCCCAGCCTTGCTAGAGTTCTGTCCTCCGCTAATCCTGTTGCCATTATTCCCATCATTACTTTGTAATCTTGGTGTAAGACCAAATTTGGTTTGCAAGAACCTAATTTAAAGGATATTTTCCTGTTTCACAACTGTCAAGATTACTGCTTCTTTCTATGTTGCTGGGACTTCTCTTGTAGTGAGGGCACAATTGCTTCCTCATTTTAGATCCCCCCAATTTAAATTATTCTAAAGGGATCCCATCCATTTCTGGGGACTTTCCATTTTGGTGTCTTTGCATTTGTTTTTCAAGTTCTACCATAGAGATGTCAGTTTTTCTGCTTGTGAAGAGGACAGTTTAGGTAACTGCAAGCTTTTGAGAAAAAATAGTATTTCCATATTTAGTATCTCATCAGTCAGCTCCTCTCTGTATAAGTGAGCATAATATTCCCCACAATAATTCATCTGGTATATTTTATCTGGTAGTTTACAAATCTTCCCATTTTCAAGTCCTCTAGTTCACATACCCATCTTTCTTTTCCAGCTTGTTTCAAAAGGATTACTAAACTCTTTTCTGCTCTAGAGGACCTGCCTAAGAAATATTTTATATTGCTTTTTGCAAGAATTGTCGCTCACTTTCTAGTACTTGATGTTCTTCGTGTTTCACTGTTGCAGTCATGACATTTGAGTTATCCTGCCAGGGGTAGCCCTCAGTCGGCCCGAATGCCAGAGGCTTAGTATTTCTGCATCAGTTGCTGTCGCTCCAGGACTGACATCAGGTCATTAGTGGTATAAAATCAGGCAGCTGACACCATTACATCAGTCTTTCTTGCCGAGGATCCCGAAGCAGAAGCAGTTCGCACGAGTGCCGATCAGCCGCTACCTGAGTTTTCATTTCCGAATTGAAGTTGAAGTCTTCTAAAGCTAAGTATCCTGTTGGGGATCCTTTTTTCTTGCTCTAACCGATGTCAGAAAAAGTTAACAATTGTCTCACCTGTGGAAAGCAAATACCACACCAACACTTCCATTCTTACTGCATCACCTGTTTAGGCCTAGATCATGACTTCCCCTGCTGTCGCTTTTGTGCTTTGTTCAATGCCAGAACTATACGTTGTCAGGCCCTTATTGTAGCTAGATATTTTCGCTCTCAGTCCTCGAATTCCAATATGGCTTCAGTAAGCCATCCAACTACTGATCTTCCGAAAAAATGTAAGGATAAAGACAGAGACAGACCACACAGGTCCAAAACTACTGACGACATTTCTGTTAAGCTAGTCGTCACTTCTCTCGTCCTCAGTGAGGCGCTTTCACAGCCCCTGATGCCCTCTTCTGTGGAGTCGCAGGCCACTACCAAGACCCTTTCAGAGTCCGGTATGCCGTGAGACTCTTCTTCGACTAAGGATCCTGTGGATGTGTCTACCTTGGATGGGTCTCGAGCCGCGGAGCAGGCACCGCCTTCCGAGGAAGTACTTTGCACTGCCGATACTCGACATTGACCGACGACTTCTTTCGCATCTTCAGTTCTTTCGAAAACAACTGAGTTTCTAAGGCCCAGGGTATGAACCACACCCAAATAAAGACGACCCAAACTCAGGCCCCTGCTTCCTTGCCTCAGTCTCAAATGCTTATAATGGCAGAAGACCTTATAATGCTTATTAGGGGAAGCCAGGCTACCCCTTCCAAAAGAAAAAGAGACTTGTCCCCAGTACTTTTATCTGAACAGGATTCTGATGACTCTGATGCTTCTGAATATAAAGATATGCAACTCCTCTCTGCTTATGAGGATTCTGGTGCAGAGGAATCCATCCCTTCAGCCTCTCCACCCGAGGATTTTCCTTTGGGGAAACACTGCATACCTTAAGGGAGCATTTCCAATGGGAATGTCAGGACTATCCTCAGTCAAAAAAGAGACGCAGGGAATTCTTAGATCTACCACACCACAGACCTCTGGCCATTCCTCCTGTCCTGGATGTTGTGGATGATGTTTTTATGGAATCCAGTTTGACTCCTGACACCCTCCCTCCTGCTCACAGGAAACCTGACCGGTATTATAGAGTCCCTGACTCGCACAAATTTCTTTTCAAAAATCCTACTGCTGACCCCAAGGTCATCTCTTAAGGACCTAAAGGAATCAAAGCAACTTCAGCTAAGAATCCCACCCCCTCAGATAGGGATTCCTGAGCATTAGACAGATGGGGTAAAACAGTATACACCTCTGCTACTCTTGCTATTAGAGCATTCCATTTTCAGTTCCACATGCTGAAATGTCAGCAACATACCATGGAACTCCTCAAACAAAAAATATCTTCTTTTCCTGCTTATGCAGAAAATAGAGAGTTACAAGAGTTAATGCATTCTGCAAGTCAAGTAACTAAGCACACCTTACAATGTGGTTTTGATGCCCTAGAAGCATCTTGCAGGGCAGCAGTCACTGGTTCTATCCTCAGAAAGCATGCTTGGCTTAAGGAATGGACCTTGCAAGACCATGTCAAATCCATATTATTGTGAAACAACAGGCATATAACTAATAAAACAAAACAAAAAATGTGCAGAGGCAAGATGTCACTCCAAAAACACGTTTAATCTACTTTAAGCGCTTTTCGTCAGCTATGTCCGCTGACTTCTTCAGAAACTGTTGAAATTAATTAACAGCCTGACCTTTATATAAACTGGCAATTAAAACATCTTTAACACGTGGCCAGAAAAGCCATCCCATTTATACTATTTAAAATGACAAAGGCTAAAAGTTCTCGAGACAAAAAAAAAAAAGGATAACAGTGGATAATAAAATAAATACAATGTGTAGTAAAAAATCACACAAATCATTTTCATACTTCACTAAAGTATGCACTTTCAGTTTTCTGCGCTTCCCTTTGGCTTATCCACTGCTTCCAGAGTTTTCACAAAATGTCAGGCTCCTGCCATTGCTTTTTGCAAACAAAGAAATATTCAAATTTACCCCTACTTAGATAACTGCCTGATTCAGGCAGACAGTCAAGAAAAGCTGCTACAGCACCTGACCTTTGTAAAGGACCTACTGACCTCCCTGGGGTATACTATAAACAAAATGAAATCAAAACTAGTCCCCACACAAAACATTGTATTCCTAGGAGCAAGCTTGGACACAGTATCCCAGATGGCATTCCTTACTCCAGAAAAACAAGCCTACCTGACAGGCTACTTCTCTCAACTAGCCACCAGAACCCAATTATCCACAAGGAAAATCCTGCAGGCTGTAGAGTTCATGGCATCTTGCATTCTACTCATTCAATATGCCACACTGCATATGAGGAAACTACAGTGGTACCTAAAAAGCCTTTGGTGTCAGCACTCTCAAGACCTGGAAACTCTTATACCAATGATACCTTGTCTAAGGAAAGATTTTCTTTGGTGGGCAGCAGCATGCAACCACAACAAGGGACTTTCCTTCTCACAACCCCACACCACCCAGACCCTCACCACAGATGCATCAGACTATGCCTGGGGTGCTCACCTGGATGGCAGGTACATTCAGGGCCAATGGAGCCCAAACCAAATACATCTGCACATCAACCAAAAAGAGATGTTAGCTGTTCAGCAAACCCTGACAGCTTTCAGACCCCTACTTTATTCGGGGCCTCTACTGATCAAAACAGACAACACCACAGTGATGTGGTATATCAACAAGCAGGGAGGGACTCACTCTTATCCTCTCTGCAGGCTCGTCATGACCCTTTGGCACATGGCCTCAGCCATACAACTACACCTTTTAGCACAATTCCTGACAGGCTCTCTAAACTCTCTGGCAGACAACCTAAGCAGAAACCTGCTAGATCCACATGAGTGACTGCTAGACCACAGAACCTTCACCCTTGTAACCCAGAAATGGGGCACCCCGAAGTTCAACCTCTTTGCCTCCCACTCCAATCATCAGCTCAGCAAATTCTGCACCAGGGAACCTCACAGCAAGGCCTGGAAAGTGGATGCTCTATCCTTCTAGTGGGTAAACGTCTCGGTCTATGCATTTCCCCCACTACCACTCATTTCAAGGATACTGCTCAAAATAAGGGAGGAAAAGCCAAGGGGAATCCTGACTGCCCCAGACTGGCCACACCAGCACTGGTATCCACTGCTGCACAGCCTGTTACCCCTACCACCATGGCACCTACCTCAGATCCCAACACTCCTGACCCACAGGAATGGAGAATTCATGCATCCCCAATTGCAGAGCCTCAACCTGGCAGCCTGGTCTTATTCTCTGACCTCTCCTCAAGCTGCCAGCCTAAGCAAACAAGTTCTAGATGTGATATTTGAGGCCAAATGCCCCAGCACTAGAAAGCCCTATGCTGACAAGTGGAAAAAGTTTTGCACCTGGATCCAGGCTAAGGGAGCTGGAATGGCACAGCCCTCCCTACCTCTCATCCTGGATTACCTGGCAGACCTACTACACAGGGGTCTATCCTTCTCTTCTATTAAAATTCATGCCTCAGCCATCTCTGCTCATTTCAGCACAAAGCCACCTCTCTTCTCACACACTCTCATCAAACAGTTTCTAAGAGGGGCAAACAACTTAAGGCCACCCAGAAGAGCTCCTACCCCAGCTTGGGGCCTTAAATTTGTGTTGAAAAAGCTCACCCTGCCCCCCTTTGAACCTGCAGCTTCAGCAGAGTTAAAATTTCTCTCTTGGAAGACAGCCTTGCTTCTGGCCATCACTTCTGCTAGAGGAGTATCAGAGCTACAAACACTTATAGCTGTAGAGCCCTTCATCATTTTCCATGCTGACAGGGTCTCCCTCAGGACTAACCCATCCTTCATGCCTAAAGTGGTGTCCAGTGTGGCTCTCAACCAATCCATTCATTTGCCCACCTTTTTCCTCTAACCCACAAAACAAGGGGGAAAGGATTCTGCACTCTCTAGACGTGCAGAGACAGCTCCGAGGAACAGAAGGCAAGGCCATATCCAAACAAACAATCTCCGAATGGATAGCACACTGTATCCATTTCTGCTACAAGCAGCACGGGAAATCACCCCCAAAGGGGGACAGGACACATTCCACCAGAGCAACCTCCACCTCTGCAGCTTTTCTCAGAGGGATCCCCACCAGGGACATCCTGGAAGCTGCAACATGGACATCTGTTCATACCTTCACCAAGCATTACCACCTGCCTATCTTCTCCAAATCCAGGGCAGGCTTTGCCACCGCAGTCTTGCAGGGCATCCTACCCATCCCCCAGGCTTCTTGACAGCTTCCACCCTTTTCTTTAGCTTTGGGAATCAGCCCAAATGTGATGACTGCAACAGTGAAACACAAAGAACATAGTACAGTTGTGTACACGTACCATAAATGTAGATGTATTCACTGTTGCAGTCCTGGTTTCCCTCCCTCCACCCCCCTTGTCTCTCTCTCTCTCTCTCTCTCTCTCTCGCTCCTTACAAGGAAATTTTGGTATTTACTTTTTACTGGTGGTGTTCTTCCACCATAACCTAGCTCCCTACTGGGGGCTCCTGACAGGGCAAGAAAAACTGATGTAATGGCGTTGGTTGCCTGATTTTATACCACTGCCGACCTGACGTCAGTCCTGGAGTGATAGCAACCGATGCAGAAATACTAAGCCTCTGGTATTTGGGCCGACTGAGGGCTACCCCTGGCAGGATAATCCAAATGTGATGACTGCAACAATGAATACATTCGAACATCTACATTTATGGTAAGTGTACACAACTGTACTTTCTATTTCCTGCTGAGCTTTCACAATCTCCTTCCAAATTCACCTCCACTCTCCCTTTCCTCTCTTGTAATTCACCAAGCCAACTTTGCCATTCCTTGAGGATTCTGTTCTTGTTATAGCTCTTCATTCTGCTATACTGCTCCAGAAATCTCCAGTGTCTAATCACTATTCTGAAGGATAATGGTAAACTTACTGTCAAGGGTGCATGGTCAGAACTCATTGGTTTCACCTCCCAGTCATGCGTTCCATACTTTTTATGATGAGAAACATAAATCTTGCCTATTCACAAATATCTATTTGCTGTAAGCAAACAACATATGCATGCAATATTATTTTTCTTGAGGCAAACATGTATATCAACTCATGCCCATCATATCCCTTAGCAACTTGAAATATTGTCCTATCCATGATATTCTTATACTTTGAGGCCTCCTTGAACATCCCCATAGTGTGTAGTTACATTAAAATCGCCTTCTCGTATTATATTTCCTTGTGCAAATTCAAGCATCTGACCACAAATTCCCCTGATCTCCTGGTATGAGGATTCTGGTCTATATATATATTTATTATAGTAAACAAAATATCTTTTATCATAGTGTTTTTTTTTCAATCTTTAAGTTGTTCTTTCAATGTATATTTTAATGTTAACCTATTATTATGCCAGTCCCCCTTCCTTTATCCTCCTCATCTATTACTGTCACTTGTGAGAATCCAGATTTAATTAATTTTCGTGTTCTGAGGTTGATAATTGAGCTTCTTGTAGGAGCAGTAAATGTGGGGACTCTCTTATTAGGTATCTGAATATCTTGTCCCTCTTGCCTCAAAGTATAAGAGCACCTCATTGGCCCTCTTCAAAAGGAACCTTGATGATTGGATGGGAGATAGGAAATTCACCCCGGGGATCATGTCAGTCACCCTGCTAGACAGGGGCCCAGAGAAGTAAATATTGTGGGAAAAAATTTCTAGGGAATTGTTATGGCTAGGCTTGCATAGGCCTTAGGGCCGATAGCCTAGTACCAGCCTATGAACTGGACTACTCAGTCTGTTTATATTGCATAGTTTATAGAGTCCAGATTTTCTTGTTGTCCTGTCCCCGCGTACAAGACACTGTTTTTAAAAAGAATACCTGCATGTTTGCTCCCTCTGTGTTTTACTGATTTAAAATTCTCTGAAGCTTCAACCAGGTAGAACACAATGGATGAAGCATCAGCTCAAAGAAACCCACCAAAAAAGCATTTTTTTGCAAGAGGGCAAGTCCCCCTTTGGGGAGGGGGGGTTTGATACCTACACCCATTTACTTATACATACAACTTTATGACTGTACAACTATGGAGAAAACAGAAAGGCCAACACTAACTGAATGCTGCTGCTGTGCAGACAGAAACCACACCCACTATGATTTGCTATGGAGAGCAGCAACTCTGGAGTTCAACATCTAGAAACAAAACTCAACGAGAGTTCTGTGCCACACAGCTTCAAGTGGACAATGTTTTAAGCCTTAAGTATGACCCAGCCAACCCAAGTTTGATTAGAGGCTTAAGTGTTGGAATAGTGTGGTAGATGAGCATGGGAGTGAGCTGATGATGCTGGCTCACCCATCCTAAGAGGAGCAACAGGTGATTTTTGGTTGCTTAACCAACACTGTGCAAATGGCACTTAAAGAGCTAGGACCAGGTACATAGCTTGGTGATCCCTAGACAGTGGTGGTAACTCTTATTAGCATGTGGGTAGAAGCATGACCACAAAGGGTGAGACAGTAGGACATTATGTAGAAATCCAGGAGGTGATGTCAGCCCCAGATGCAGGGTTAGGGCTTTACAAGAAATGCCCTCATTTCCAGCATGCTAGTGAGGGAACAAACCACTTCCATGGCTGCCTGGAAGATGACTCCTCCAGTCAGTTCTCACCTTTGCACTAGAGAATTAATTGGCTTAAGTTGACAGAAGGAGATATGTTGGTAAGCAGTCCTGGAGGTAAACAGCACATAAAAAAATCTCTTCCACAATGCACTTGTCTAAGTGTAGGGTAACGTGAATACTTAACAATCACATTCAAATGATGGACGATAGAGTCCTTATATGAATTTTTACTTGTATTTACTGTTTTTCGGAGATGTATTTATTTATTCAGTTTGGTAACCAGGGTAGAGCACTGATCCAAATGGACCCATTTCAAGTCTCAGCCCAGACAGCTGTAAATGACAGTAGGCAAGCACGTTAAGAAGTATTATGGATACAAACAAAATGTATGAAGACAGCAAAAAAATTAATAATAAAGTACACAGCACAGGGGCAATGTGAAAGGATGGTTAGAGTAAGAAGAAGAGTGAAATAGTGAAGGGATAGAGCACACGGAGTAAAAGATAGTAAGGGTACATAGAAATTAACTAAGTGGAAAACATTTGCACAGTTTTATGCTTGGAAGGGGCACTTCAGAAAGGATACAAGAGAGTTGTTAAGCACTGTGTTTTGCATTTCCCTATGATTTTCCATTCCCAGCTGCTGTTTTGCTGACACTTAAAAATATCATAGCTGTTTAATAATAAATGTCATAGCTGTTTAATAACTTGGTTGTAGTATCATCGCAGAAGTATGTCTTTATGTCTTTTTTTTTTATGTGTGGTATAATGTGTTCTCTTAGGTTATATGACGTGGAAAAAAGGGACAAGGTAATTTTTTTTAACCTTTCCTTTTTCTGCAAGTTTGTGCAACCTTTGAAGTAACACATTTAGAGATGGGGATACAGTGGAGCAGAGATTCTGTGCAGAAAAGATACTTTTATTTTGTACGCAGGGTTTACATTGCAGTTTTGTATACTTACATTATTGTGTGAGCATATTTTTTTCCTCACTTTGCATCCCATGAACATAACACAGACTCGTCAGTCTCTATATGGTAGCTCATCTGTGGTCAGGAAAGGTGCAGGATTTATAGACTGTTTGCCCTCAATCCAGACTGCATATGATTGTGGAAGAAATGTTGGCAAGGAAAGTGGCCTTGAAAGTTTTCCAAACTGTTAGTAACAGTTATTAAGGTAGTTGTAGACAAACACCACTGAAGTTTGATGCATAAACATCTAACAGGAAATTCACTCTGACAGCTTATTCATAGCAGCAGTGGATATTTAGGATCTAGCTTTACTGACAAACATTGCCTTTACTGCAGTACGTCTCTAGCGACAGCAATTTGTTAGCAGACTTTCTCAGCTTTTAGTGTTCACATGGATTGCAATTAGAATCTTCAGTTGCTCTAGCATCATGTGAACACTGGGAGACTTTGCTGCCTCACTTGTAAATATCTGGCTTCCTTATATTCTAGGGAAGCTCTCCTTTATGCCTTCCTGCTGTTTTGCCTGCTACAGCATGTCCTTTTAAAGGCCATGTTCTACAGAGCTCATATGCTTTTGATAACCCTTTTATCGACCCAAACAACCATGCTGTCTGTTCTCCAGCTCTGTAGTATGCTCCATTATTTTTGTTATGAACATACTACTACTACTGCGCAATCTTCTCTATGCAACAAATGTAAGAGGAAACGCAGTGCAGTTTCGCTGATAAGCTGTTTAAAACTTTAATTTGCGAAATCAACTTACACACACATAAATGAAATAAAAAACGAGAACATTTTGTCTGTGTTACAGACTGACATTAAAGAGTTGAGCGCTTTCACCTAACTCACATAGGCTTCATCAGAACTAATTAACTCTGAATCTCTGTCGTTTAAATAGCTTTTTGGTGCCAAATTCCTTTGGTGCATTTAAAGCCTTATACTCACAATTCCTAACTAATAATATACAAAGAAAATGTGTACTATGTATATTATAAATTACAATAAAAATGTCATGGAGGTCATAACAAGGCCGAAATATGCATATCCACAGCTAGTGGGGTTTGGCTTTATTGGCCTGAAATTGTCCGTTAAAATGACGAAACAAGTCATGGGCATTCAGAATCGCCAATTAGCTGAAACACCTGATGTTCATAGGGATCATTTGCATATATCCCATGTGCCTCTAGTACAAGAGGTTTGGGATGTCACTCAGTGGAAGTTCTAGCTTTGCTGGAGTTTTCATTTTGTTTTTACTAATTCCTTTTAAATGTGACTGTATCACAGCAATGATCATGCTATTCAAGTATTTAGATTTAAATTTTATGTTTGTAGTGAGCACCCCAATACAGCTGTCCTTTTCTTATGCCAGGCCATTTACCTTCCTGGTTTCTTTTAGAGAGACAGAATCCAGGGGAAGCGAGAGCCCTCACATAGACTAAACATGCACTGTCAGCTCATATCCAATCTGAGGAGGGTGCAAGTTCAGGAAGACTGAGCAGTTGTCCACCCCTTTTTCGGAAGAGAAAGAGCACTAAAGTTAACCATTCACTGAACATTTCTGCTGTTAAAAGCAAATCCACTAAGAGCATCACTGTTTCCAGTGCTTGTTTTACAAAAATCTCACATGTGTGCCATTGTCAATTCAGCATATGCTTATACCTTCCCTGAGCATTATTACTTGGAACACAGTTTTAGGAATAGTACCTCCTTTGGCACCTCAAAGCTTTAGGACTGAGTTAGTGCTTTAGGACTGTACCTTTAGAACCCTTGATTTTCCCTGGATTTGTCCTTCCAGGAAGTTTTAATTTTCACAACTTGTGATTCTTGCCAACAGTTGATTTCTGTGGAAGGACTCTGGAGTCAGTCACATTGGCATTTGATTTGGAAGGGAGAGTTTTTTTAATTGGATGCTTATTACCCTTCCTCTGCTGTTGTACTTGAATGGCCTCTCTTTCCTATGGCTGTGGATGGATTTGCCTTGAAGATGGGCAAGTGTGTGATTTCTTATATCTGTATGTTGGGAATATTCTTTTGTTTTATTTCTTGCGGGCTGAGTGGAACAGGTGATGAACATGCCTACACTGCCTGGATATATCATGTCTTGATATGTGCCAGCAGAAGGCACCCATGACTATGATTGTGGAAAAAAGTGAATATTTAGAAGGATGGCAAACAAAGGATATCATAAAAGGAAATTCCAGCAGTTACCCACCTCAAAATGCTTCTTAACAGATTAAATAATTTAGTGATATCACAATTTTGAAGGGCTGTGTTGACAGACCATCCCTTTGCAATTTTTTTTTAATTATGCTGGCCGTGGAAGGAGAATCTGGTTTGGTCAAAAAAAAGAGCTAAGTGTTACAGGGGAACTCTTGAAAGATCCAGGAGTTAAAAGACAAAGTTCTTAGGATACTGGAAGAAAGCATAGCAATACTGTAGCTGTGGCATATAATAAAGGGAGCTATTCACAGTTATAGCTGTGGCTTATAATGAAGTGAGCTATTTGCAGTTGTGAAAAAAAAGACAGTTGAGGAGTATGGTTCACCAGGAAGGGGAAAATAGTTGTTAAAATGGCTGCTAAAGACAAAGGAAGAATGCAATACACAAGCAAAGTGAAAAATAAGGGGAAGAGCTATGCAGAGGCCAGAAAGATGCAGTGAAGTGCATAAGACAGGGCCAATGTAAAATGGAAGAAAGACTAGCAACAGCTATTGAGACACAAGAAAAGGGGAGGGGGAAAAAAAGAAGTAAGAATAACACTCATCTGGTTTGAGAAGTTCAGAAGGAAAAAGAGGTCAGTGAACAGTAGGATACAATTGTTTGCAAAGCTGTACGTCAGAAGTTTGAAGATTGGGCAAATTAGGTGATATCTGAAGAAGTGAAAAAGGTGTCAGGTATAAACTCAATGCTAAGAAATGTACAGTTGTACCCTTTAGGAAGTCAACCATCCCAGCTAATTACCATGTTGATAATATACCCCAAGAGTTGACCCAGTGGTCAGGAATCTGGATACGCACGTAGGCAGTAGCCTTACCTTCAAACACCAAGTGACCACAATGGTGACAAAATCCTTTATGTTGCACAACTTACAAGTAAGGACATGGCATATAGGTCCAAAGTGGTCATTATCCCACTATATTCCACCCTTATCAGACCAGTTGTAGAGTACAGTGCTTCCTTCGGTATGTACCTGACCAAGCATATGCAGCAACTAGCGCAACCTCAGAGGTTCCTTACAAAATGAATACAAGGCATAACAAGCCTGCCTTATGCACGCCTTAAAGCCATTCCTGTACTCAGTCTCCTATAGATTACTGAGGGGTGATCTGTGCCTGGCTTGCAAGGCATAGGCAAACCCCACACTTATGAATCTCCTGCATATTTGCAAGTCAAACAGTAGCAGAAATACAAGGTCTAGGGACCTGAATTTTGTCTGTGACTTAAACAGAACATGCTGTAGAGACAAATGTGTGTCCCAGAGACAGCCCTTCCCATGGAAGAGGCTTCCCATGCATGTAAAGCTGAGTTCATCTATTACCCATTTTAAGCACAACCTAGACCAGTGGGTGGGGAATAGGAAATTTACTTTGGGCCAGGCACCAATGTCCTTTATGGACAGAGATAGCTTATAAATGCCTGGCCCTCAATTTCCTGTTTGGATACAGGACATCATTATTCTTTTGGGAAAACTTGGCTAGGCTTAGAAAGGCCCTCTGGGTCATTAGCCTAGTAATAATTTGTGAATATATGACAAGTATAGAGACCTAAAGGGATTCTACCCATGATCTTCATTTCAGCAGGTCTCTTAGGGAAGAGGCAGTCCAGGGGGATAGGAAGCAGTCAGTAATAGTGCACATGTGCAAAGTTAAGGAAAGGGACAAACCAAGGAATTACAGACCAGTGAGTCTGACATCTGTAACAGACAAAGGAATGTAGTGTTCCCAAAAGTCAAGGTTTATGCTGTTGATAAAGATGTATTTTAAGCTTTTGCTAAAGTCAGGCATGTCATTTTGATAAAAATCTTGCAAGTCTAGGATTGTCTGTGCTGTTCGTTTATTGTATGGTATTGCATTGTAAGGCTTGCAAGGTTCTTTGTATAAAATGGACTGCTTAGCAAAATATGCTGTCGGACTAGCATGCCCTAGGTCTGTGGCTGGTTAACCAGAGAGGTGTAAGAAGGCATCTCTATACATATGAGGACACTGAAGTTTATTAAAGCTTTTGGCTTGGTTCATCACTTCGGTCTGCTTGCAAAATTAAGGGCAGCAGAAATGGAAAACAAAGTGCAGAGGGGTGGTGTGAGTTATATAACAGGAAAAGGGCGGCAGAGAAAAGGGTAGCTGTCTAGAGGAAGAGAGGGATGTAACAAGTGATATCCCCCAAGGCTCATTCTTTAGTCCAGCCTTAGAAATCTGTTTGCCTCTGATGTCACTTTTAGCATTGAAAACTGGCTCACTCTCTCTGCATTTGATACCAGAATTGGGGGTTCCTGATGGGAATGCTAGTCTGTATGGAATCTGAGTAGGCTGGAGGTATTGTCCAAAGAATGGCATCTGTACCTCAACTCATTCAGATGCATGGTCAGAGTTTGATCCAGTACTAGGTGACCTAGGCAGTTGCCTAGAGCCCACTGGCTTGGGGGGCCCACTACCTTGGGAGGGGGATCCACTGGTCAAGAGTCTGCCACAAAAACGTATATTTCTTCTTTAAGAATGCACTCTGCATGCATAACATTTCTTCTTTAAGGGACTCACATAAGTGCATCCTTAGAAGCATCTGTACATGTGTCTTTAGTACAATTCACGCACATTTAAACTGAAACAGAGCATGCGATTTTTGGAGTTATGCTGTTGCTGTTCCCATTCCAGACAAATGCACTATTGGTGAAGGAAATAGCAGGGGAGGTGTGTGTGTATAAATGCCCCATTTAGGGATGGCAGGCTGGTTGACTCATGCAGGCTCAAACCCTATACCTTCAATACAGGACCCTAAAGCCTGAATCATCTACATCAACTGCCAAGTGTTTCAAGAACTGTTGAGTTTTAGTGCATTTTCACAGATTGTTGAGCTTCTGTGCATTTTCAAGGACTGTGGAACTTCTTTGCATTTTAAAGACTGTTGAACTTCTGTGCATTTTATGGAACTTTGAGATTTTGTATATTTGCAAGGAATGCTGAGCTTCAAGGGAAGAGAAGTTTACTATTGATCATGCTAATTCTGTTTTTAATGTGTGATTGTTTTGTTTAGCAAATGGCTATCATCAGTATTTTGCTATAAGTTTTAAAAACAGTGTTAGCACAACAGGTAACATACTTGCCTTTGGTGCAAAAGACTATGGGTTTTACTCCCACACCATATACATGAAGTGCTGATATTGCAGTGTCTTCTTGAAGGACTCCCGTGTGTCCTTTGGATGAGATACCTATCAACTGTGAACCTATTACCAGTTTATTCTTCAAAGCCAGCAGGCATTGTATTTGTACACAAAACACTGAAATGTAAAGATGTTTGCCAGCAGCAACCTCTTCATTAGTTATAGATCTCTTTAATGTGGAATTATTCAGATGACTTTTACTTCTGCAGAGATTGTGTATTGACTGATATTAGTGGGTTGTAGTGACAGAAGTTTGAGTCGCCTTTTATTGGTGAAATGTTCTGAAGTGGGTAGTTTTGTCCTTAATGGTTCATACGTTTTGTTTCATTGCTTACTGGAAAATGTTCAAAGCCACAAATTCTAACAAGTGGTGCTGTATTATACAAGGAATATAATTTAATACAAACATGATAGTGCATCAAAGAACACATGCATGTATGCATGGTCTAAAAAATGCGTGCAAGGGGCCTATGGTTTGAAAACAGCCCAAAGGTAAATTTAATCTGCCACTGGCCAGATGCATTTTCTTTGAATGTGGGTTTCAATGAGTAATGTGAGTTTCAATGGCAGGGAAGCTTACTGTTCACTCCAAGTCTATTTTCATTGTGAGACTGTATTATTTTGTTTAGCAAATGGCTGTCAGTGTTTCTCCTATAAAAATAGAATTAAAAGTTTTAAATATTTCTAATCACTGCAGAAGTAAAGAAGAAAATAGTATGCACAATGACCATTTAAACAGTGTTTATGGTAACTGGGAAGAAATAGCCAAGAAATGGGACACTGGGAGATGCTGCCTGCGGGAGGTGTGGCCTGATCTACTACCCTGCCTAGGCCATTCTTGACCATGATCCGACTGTGTGCATGGTAATGTACTTGGATTATGTTAACCCAAAAGGGTGCTGTATTTGCAGGTAGGGGAGACTTTACATACCTGAACAGGAAAAGGATTTGATGGTTATTCCACAGAACATAAAACCCTATTATTCAATGCAGTACGGTGGTCGGAAGAACAAACCCATTATTAGGGTGTATAGTTAGGAGCATAGTGTATATGATAGCAGTGTGATGATGCTTCTTTTTCAGGGCCTTATAAGACCATAGCTAAAATACTGCCCCCATTTCTGGAGACCTTTCATGGAGAATGAGGTCAAACTGCGGGAGATAATGGAAAGAAAGTGAACAGGATTGTGTGGGAGAACAGAGGGTATGCCTTATAAAGAGAGGCTTAAGGAGCTTAACCTCTTCTCACCTGATGCAGGAGAGTTTGGAGGACATAGCACAAGAACTAAGTCATTAAAATGGATGTGTGATGGGATAGGGTTAAAAAGGGAGGGCAAGACCAGGTAGAAGGCAATCATAATTAGTTCAGTTCAGTTCAAGTTAGACATTAGGAAGTACTTCTTCTCAGACAGGGCAGTAGATAGGTGGAAGGAGTTTTTAGAACAGTTGGAAAAATTTGAAAAACTCTGGACAATGGAACAAGAAAGTGAAAGGGGAGGGCAAGATGATTAATCAAGCTGAGCAGTTAGATTTTACAATATTTTTCATGTAGAGTTTTTTTTTTATTTGGGTTTAACATGGCAGTCTGAAGAATGACAGCATTATTTAAAGTAGAAAGCCATCTTTAGATACTGTTACAAATATCATGCATGTGCAATAAAAATAATCATGATGTGCATCTTTTCTGAAAGATAGTGTCTCATACTATGCTTTGAGGCATAGAAGTTATTGACGGGGAGGACA
This sequence comes from Protopterus annectens, assembly GCF_019279795.1. Lineage (NCBI taxonomy): Eukaryota > Metazoa > Chordata > Ceratodontiformes > Protopteridae > Protopterus > Protopterus annectens. The sequence goes on from NC_056745.1 coordinate 380,835,336, forward strand.
CTGTATGTAGAATTATCGAAATATATATGAGATAAACATGGAGGGAGAAGGAGGTGTAGAATGGTAATAGATACAAAAAATGAGGGTATCACACATTCTGTATTAACTTTATACTTGCACACATTCATTCAGGACATTGTACGTAACAGCATCATTGTCACTGGTGAATGTTAAATCTGTTCCTTGTTTTCCCATCTTCTTTCTGATGTTTCTTTGAGTGGCAGCAGTTTTACATCCTGTAGTGGACTGACGTAAATGTATGTACTTTAGCATACTTAATTTCTTAATCTGATAAGGCATTCATCATATAATAAACAACTGTTCATAGGCTCACTAATGATCGGCTAGAGAAGGAAAAGACAGAGCTAATTCACCAGCTTGAAGTTTATAGGCAGCAAGACGGTGTTGCAGGTGGGAGTAGTGGACTGGCTGGTAAGTGGAGCTTATTTAATTTAATTTTATATTTTTTTAATAAGAATGACTAATACTGCTTGCATCATCTGACACAATTCAAAAACATATAATTCTTAGACTTCAGAAGAGTCTTGTAAATATATGTCAGACTGTTTCTGTATATTTGAATAAGCTGGAGTGACATAGAATGTAATATATTAGCTTATATTATTTTCTTCTTAATTATCACTTAGCATAGTAAAAAGAGAGCACTAAGAACTAATATATTTGTTATTAGTAAACTACCTTTCATCTCCTACTTTTGTTTCATAAAAATTGACATGCTGTATTTAACACAACTCTGCAAAGTGCTATACCTTTTAAAAATCTGGAACATTTAAATAATATATAATTTTCAAGGACATAGCCCTAAGAAAGGGTAGAACATAAAAGGCAGTGCTTTTCTTGACATCCTGAAAGAAAAAGGATATCATATGATTAAACTGGTTTAATGTTTTAGTGTCCTTATTTGAACAGCAGCATGAACACTGTCAATAGATTTCCTTAAAGCATCTAGCAGACTGTAGCTCTAAGGTTAGGGTATTAACATGGAATATGATTAAATATGAGAACTAAGTACATGACAGAACTCTTATAGGTTCATAGGATGGTACTAGGCTATCGACCCTAGGGCCTATATAAGCCTAGCCATAACAATTCCCTGGATATTTCTTCCCACAATATTTACTTCTCTGGACCCCTGTCTAGCAGGGCGACTGATGTGATCCCCGGGATGAATTTCCTATCTCCCATCCAATCGTCAAGGTTCCTTTTGAAGAGGGCCAAGGAGGCACTCTGCTTGACATGTATGGGCATTCTGTTCCAGAGTATGGGGAGTCTCTGGGTTCTCAAACAGTGACCAGCAATAATACAAACAAGTGGACAGTGAGCCAGCATATTAAACTTCACATTGTTTAGTATATTAATGTTCATTACAGGTGTGCATTTGAAGTTTGACTCCATTTATGGAACTTGTATAAATTATAACAGGAGTCCTGTAAAAGGTAGGAAGATCAATATTTGAAATTGGCAACAGCGGCACATTTTGTCTTCATAGTTAAAATATGCAAGATGATTTTTCTTATCTTTTTTCTTTTGGTCACTGGATAGATGGCCTGACCACATGGATTGTTTTTAGCCACTTAATGTTATAGTTTAAATACAACTCTCAGCCTGTGCCAGTGGCATAGAGGGATGAAGTTCTGATTATTGCTCAGGTGACCCAAGTTTGAATATTGGCTCAGGTGCTTCAGTGTACAGGAGGGGAAGGATGGACATGCCCATCCAGGAGGATGTGGGAAGCACGCATGCACAGTGCATACTGATGTGTTGATCTCTCTGGTGCAGACTGGAGAGAGAGCAGTGTGTAGTGCTACCGGGGGCTGGACAGGGCATTCAGCTGATGACAAGCCCCTTGCAGAAGCGAGGGGATGGACAGTGCTGATGCTCATTGCACAGCCCACCCATGGGGTATTATCAGCGTATCCAAGGGTGGAAATGAAAAGAGAAAAAGATGATATGATGCTATCCCACATGCCTCAAGCTCCTTACTGGCCCGAACATTGGTCATTGACAATCTGGGTGAGCAAAAGAAGGTTCAGAAGAACAGACAGATGAGGAGAGACCCTGGGAGCAGCTGATGGTCAGCTGTAAGGAGCAGAAATTGGCCAGTAATATATCTCTCACACACTCATGAAGCATTGTAATGAAATGGTTTTGTTGTTTCTCAGATAATGTCTTCAGAGAATACCTTTGCAACCTGCTTGCTTTTAGATACACATATCCACACTCTGTGTGTGTGTGTGTGTGTGTGTGTGTGTGTGTGTGTGTGTGTGTGTGTGTGTGTGTGTGTGTATGTGTAAATATTGATATAGATAAATAGACAGATATAGGTTCTTATCAAACACTCAAACTGTCAAAAGTCCAAGAGCTTGAAATATCAGCAAAATAGTTCAAAAATACTCTATTAATTGGCTTTGCGAGATTGCAGTATACTGTGGACTGAGAGTTTGTCTTTACCCACTGTAGTACAATCTCGATACATATATCGGTAGCGGGGGCGTGTATGGGGGCTTGCCTCCTCTGGAAAAAATAGTTCTTCATTTTGCTTGTTTTATTTATTTTTAAATCTTTTAGATTAAATATTTGCTTCAATGTCTTACAGTTTCAGCTTTTAGGAAATTATAGGTTATAGACAAAAAGCTACATATGTACATATTCCCGTCCTTTTATCAATTTACTTGTTGGACAGCTGCAACTATGTTTGTTTATTTTAGTCATCCTATAGATTAATCAACAAGGAAGTGTGCATTTGTGTCAGATCACTGAACCAGGAGCTACCGAATGTATGTATGTATGCGTATACATATATATATATATATATATATATATATATATAGAGAGAGAGAGAGAGATATACATACACACACACACACACACACACACACACACACACACACACACACACACACACACACACACACACATACAGGATCATAGGAGTTTACTAGGCTAACAGCCCTGAGGCCCTTACAAGCCTAGTCAATTTTCCCCTCTTTTAATGATGCTATTAATAGACCTGACTCAACATCTGCTGCCCCTATCCAGAAGGAACACAGGTAAAACACCAGGGGTGAATTTGTGATTCCCCATCCAATTATCCAGATTACACTTGAAGAGGGTCAATGAAAAAATCTGTTTTACTAGGATTGGAAGCTTATTCCAGAGTAGGGGAGCCTTTGGGAGATGAACCTGTCTCTTCAGCAGGTCCTGTTAATATCGCTTCTCATGTTGAGGTCACTAGAGTGGGTGCAGCTAATGTGTACCATTTCCATCAGGGCAGGGACAGCGGTTGCCTTATAGGCTAGGCAGAGGTCACCCTTGAGTAATCTGTAGGACACAGAGTATAGAGACAGGGATTTTAGCCTGTCAGCATAGGACAGGTGTTGGATACCTTGAATTTTCTTTGTCAGATACCTCTGAGGACTCTCCAATTGTTGGAGGTGCCTGGCAAAGTACATACCAAAGAGTGCATTGTATTCTATAGTTGATCTAATAAGGGAGGAGTACAGGAGGGGATTATAACCTCTTTTTTCCTAGAAGCAATGCCCTTATTGATGAGTTGGGCAATGTAAAAGGCCTTCCTAACCACTGCGGAAACATGATGGCTGAAAGAGTGGTTGCTGTCAACCTGTGTGCCCAAATTTCTTACCATAGATTGGGTACTTAAGGTGTTGTTGTTAATGTGGTACTTTGCAGGATGTCTCACTTGCTTAAGGGTATGATAATGATGCTATTTTTAGCATTTAGCTTGAACCTGTTACTCAGGCACCAATCGTTGGTTTGAATAAGACATTCCTAAAGGGTGACAGTGTCTCTAGGGGATTTAATGATTGCACCCAGATTGCAGTCATCTGCCATCTTTGTTAGCCACATGCCTTTTGTTTTTGCCTGTACTTCTGATAATTAAATTCCAAACAGTAGGGGCACAAGCACCAAGCCCTGTGGTACTCCACTGGTTACTGGTCTTGAGGTGGATGAAGAGTCCCCCATTTTGGTGAGCCACATAACAACCCACCTAACTATATACTGGTTTACATTCAGTTGGGTAAGTTTATCAGTGTTGGCTGAGTGGGGAATGTTGTCAAAGGCCTTCGCTAGGTCTAAATAGGCAGTAAGCACAGGTTTGTCTTCATCCATGAATTTGGTGACTGTCTCAAAGAAGTCCACCAAGTTCAGTAGACATGATCTCCCTTTGACGAAACCAAACTGGGATGGGTCTAGTGTTTGGAGGTTGCCTATATCCTTGTTGATGAGGACCATGATGATTCTGTGCATGGTCTTGCATAGGAGGCTGGTCACACCTATTGGTCTGTAATTCGTGGGGCAAGTAGAGGAGCCCCCTTTCTGGAGGGCTATGACAGTGGTAGTTTTCCAATCTGCAGGAACATACCCAGTGCTTAGACTGTGGTTAAAGAGGGTTCTTAGAGGTGCCACTAGCTCCTGCTGTAAGCAGTTTAGGAAACAGCCAGGGATGTTGTCTGGTCCCATAGAGGCTGTGTATTTTGCTTTTGAAAGGTCATTAAGGACCTGTTCCTTAGAGATTTGTGGGGGAGGACATGTGGGAGTAATTTATTGTGGTATATTGGGCGGTGACGGGGAGAAGTTCTCACTGAACCTATCTGCCAGCAGGTTATTAATATCACCAGGTTCAGTATATGTTGTGCCATTTACAACAAGTTCAGTGCAAATCTGGGATTTCCTTTAAGGTTGCGGACGTAGCCAAAGAATGCCTTGTGGTTACCTATAGCTGGGGAGACCAGTTTAGATTCGTAGTCTGGATTTTTTTGCTAGGTGTCTTATTTGCTTACTTAGTCCAATAAAGGAATCCTTTGAGTTAGGAGACTGTCTTCTTTTGCTTTTGGACACCAGTTTCTTTCTCCTGTTATATAGCCTGTTTATGGTGGATGTCCAGCAAACAGGCTTGTTCTTATGTGAGGAAATTAATTGTATCCTGTTGGGTACAGCTGAGTCAGTGCAACTGTAGAGATGCTTATCTAAGGCATTGATATAAACCTTGGCATAGGTATCTTTGCCATCAGTAGGGGTAGGGGCTATGAAACTAGTAATAATGTCTCGTAAGTGGTTACAGTTTGCTTTGGAGAAACGTTTTAATTTAGTTACAGCTGGGGGAGGGTCAAAGACGACTTTACACTTGGGGTGGTGCAATGATCATTCATGTTCATGAGTACCATACCCAGGATGTTTGAACCTCTAATAGGGGTGTCCACTAACTGGTCTAGAGTATTGGAGTTTACAAAGGTCATGAATCTCCAGGTGAGTGCATTGGTACAGGTGTAGTTAGATCAGTCTATTGATGGGTTGCTGTCTCACAAACTCAGGGTGTTTGCTGGCATATTGAGAGACTCCAAGAGGTCCAGGTCGCACTGTAGGTGTCATGAGAGTCCTATAAGTGATAATCTGAAGAGGAGTTTTTGCTACAGAGAGTTGTACATGGAGAAGTTCTTGGGACTCATTTAGACATACCAATCTGAAGGAGTATTTGTCTTTAATAAAAATACTTTTACTTCTTTGGATATCCTGCTCTCATCTAATGGTCTGAGTGAGTGGAAGGCGTCATAACCCAGTGTAGCTGGGGTGTTTCCCATATCCTTGAACCAGGTTTTTGTGACAGCACAGACATGAGCATCCTCCAAGGGGAGGGCAGCTTCCAACAAGTGTAGTTTTAGGTTAAGACCTCTAGCATTTAGCAGTATGACCCTGATGTTTTTTGAGGAATATTTTGCAGTGGAAACTTTGTACTTTGTGACATTGCCTAAAAAGGTACTAGGAGGAGGCAAGAGACTTTGCCAGAAGCTGAAATCCTAGGGGTGGCAGGTGAAGACCATCTCTGGCAAAGCGTCGAGGTCTGTCAGCTATGTTATTCCAGGCTGCATCATCCTGGGTGAGGGTGGTATACTACTTAATGCTAGGAACATACCTGGGACACATAATCCAAGAGTTCAGTCATGTCTGTCTTCATTTAGTCCAGAGAGGTACATCTCAAGTCATTCATACCATTATGTACTATGACAGAGTCATGATAGTACTTGCTAAAGAGACCTGAGTTTGTGTGTGGTGTTCTGGATCCTGGCACCATACAGAAAACTAACAGTGACCTTCTCCTTATCCAACCTAGTGAGTGGCGCATCAGTGTGTCTCACAATAGAGTCGCATATGACTAGTACATTTGGTTTTGTGTTAAGCTTTAATGGCTTACCTGGAGAGACACTGGTATGTGTGTTTTTATACCACACACAATACATGCAATTATTTATTCAACCAATAAAAATCAGTGCTTTAAAATCATTCCATTCCTTAAAATAAAATACATTTAAAAAACTTCATGTTGACAAGTATAAATTATTATAAATAAATTGTATAGAAAAAAATAAGATAAAGATTGAATATTTAGTGGCTTAGTTGGGATGTTTATGCATGTATATATTTTTATACATTTTCATACATTTTCATATACATTTTTTATATGATTTTTATACACATATACATATATTTATTTATTTATTTAATATTTATACATTTTAAATTTTATATATTCGTAATATAATGTAAGATTTTTATTCAATACAAGTAGTTTATTATTCACTGTTGGATTGCATATTTTGTAACGTGCAAATGTTAATTGATTAGGTTGTATTAGTTTATACTTGTCAACATGAGGTTTTTTAAATGTATTTTATTTTAAGGAACAGAATGATTTTAAAGCATTGATTTTTATTGGTTGAATAAATAATTGCATGTATTGTGCGTGGTATAAAAGGAAGTCACAGCTTGGTAAATCCGTTTTGCATCTGAGGAAGTATAACAGAAGACAAAAACGCTGTTGTGGTGTAATTGCGTTTATGCAATAAAGCTGTTGGTTCCACATTTTGCTGTGGTCAAGAAATTTTATTTCCACCTCTTAGAGTGCCAGGACTGTGTTGGTTTTGTTTACTTGTTACTTTGGGCACTCTTTCCTCTGTTTCGTTTTTATGTGTGTTTTTATGTGTACTGTGTTTATCTACACATGAGCTGTGTGTGGTGTGCTTGTGTTTGGGTAGGTTTTTAGAGAGGACCTCCGCATATGTGGAGTTATGTGCTGGTTGGATGGTAGGTGAAGGTGGTGGTATGTGACTGCTGACAACCTCCTTGGGGTCAGGTATACTGACTGATGAGTATGGGAGCATTGATTCTGTGTTTTTTATGTAGATGCACCTCTTGAATGTTGAGTTTGAGTATTGTAAAAGAAGTGGGTTGTCAGTGTACATGAGGCAATTGCTACATTGCCTCAAAATGCTTAATTCAACCAGGTAGGCTGGAGAAATGGTAAGGTATTGTCCTTCCATGGTGCTAGGCAAGAGGTGTGGTTGGTAACAGGGATTGACTAGAAATGGCCTTTTGGGGTTCTTGAGCGAGGGTGGTCCACTAGTATAGATTAACAGAACTAGAAAGGTTAGCTCAGAGGCTGTACTGATCTGTAGACTGAAAAAGTTCCCACTGGAGAACAGACTACAGCTAAGGCAAAATTTACTGTTCCTATACCTGGCAAACAGTAATCGGATCTGCATGTTAGTGCCATACATCTCAACTGTACAGATTTTCGCAGAATGTCCACATTTTTGTTACATACTTTTGGTCCATTTTTCATAAAATTTTAGTTTTATGGCAAATTAATGGCAAATCATTAAAGATTCAAATTAGAAAATAATGATAGACAATTGAGTTTCAGACTTCATAAACTTCAGAAAATTCATGCTAGCACAAAACATGTTATTCTGTCAACTTTCTAAGTTTGTAGGAGGAATATTTAAAAATTGTCCCTATTTTTGGGCCTTTGCCCTATGGCTTTGTCCAGATGCCTTGCTGTAAGTAAGCACACACACATGCACATCACTGAGAAGAAAAGCACAGTTTGGATGTGGTAGTACACACTATGAGGAAGGTACATTTCGAGGTATGAGGCAGGGGTTGAAGCAGGGAGCTTTGTGGTTGGTAGATGTTATGGGGTACAATGGAAAAAGGGTGAACTCTTCAGAGGAAAATATGAGACATAAGTGATGTTATTAATGTGGCTGATCAGATGAGGAAATGATAAATTGGTATTGGAGTGGAAGAGGAAACAGGAGGCCAGTAAACAGCAGTAAGAAAAGGTAGGTAGAGAAAGACAGAAGTTGTCAGTGGTTTACATTTAAGTTGGATGAGAAAGTTTAAGATAGAAAGTAGAAGGGATAGCATCAAAAGAGAAGACAAGGAAAAAGAAGCCTGAGTAGAAGGGCGGAGACAGATGGCAGCGCAAGAGATGAAAGGGAGACAGAGCCAGAAGTGACCCTGAAGGAACCAGCACCACATGTAAAGCTTGAGGGAATTAGGCAATGAGATATATACAGTTGTGTAAGAGGGATAGTGGATGAAGGAGACAAAACAGTAGATAGTCCTTGTGGTAATTATGCAAAGGGGATGGGAAGGGGTTCAGATGCAGCATATATAGAGAGAGAAACATCCCAGGTATTGATTAGGAGTGAGAGTGAAAAACAGGATGGAGAAGGTTTGAAGATGGAGGATGCTGACATGGGATGGGACATAGATGAGATTTCAGCTCTTGTAGGGACAAAGAAGAAAGCTTTAATGATTTGAAACTGTCAGCTAGAGAAAAAGAGTCTTGGCAACGGAGGCTAGAAAAGCCATGTTATAATTAAATCAGTTTCAGAGCTTAGACTTACACATAAAAGGAAATAATTAAAATATTAGGAAGGAGTTGTGTTCTATCAACACCACTGATCTGTCAGTGTAGACAGCTCAGGTAGCAAAAACCAAGGTGGGTTAGATGGCAGACAAAAGCCAGGAGAGGAGTTTGTTGCTAGCATTCTTGGACATGTTACTTGCACCAACAGCTACTATGTAGAGGAGGGAGAGAATTATGGAGTATAATGGCTGGCTGTGACAGTGGACAAGGAAAAAAGTCTTGGGAATGGTATATGCTAGAGGGGGATCTAACAGAGGAGACCAGCTGTGTACCAGGGTACACTTGATCTTAGTCCGCAAGTGGCAAAGATACTAAGAGCCAAGTTTAAAAAGGTAAAACTCAATTTTACATATAAATCAAGATGGATGGGGTATCACTGAAGCAGAAGAAGGGCATAAGCACTTAGTTGCTAAACAAAGGGAAGACAAGAAACTGAATATAGTGGAGAAATAAGCAAAGTTGACTTGGAGCATGGTTGGGCAGCATTGCCATACCTTGTAAGGAGTCCATATGAATGGGGAAGCTACAAACAATAATAAAGAAGGGGGAACATGGACATTGTTGGTGTCATAGGAAGGATTATTAAAACATAAGATGTATAAGTTCTTCAGGAGAGATAGAGGGGAGAGGGATGAAAGTGGAATAGTAGCCTGCCTAAAGGAAGGCATCAAAGACAAGGTCAGAGATGATGAGGAAGAGGAACAGTGCCTAAAGAAGAGGTAGTAGAGTAAGAAGGGTAAGTACATGAGCTAAATACAGTGGCAGCTAAAGTAGAAGAAGCAATGTATTGCTGGTGGATCAGTGTATTCCATCATTTCCAAGACAGATCAGGGGAGGAGGATGAAAGACTGGAATAAAGAGCAGGGAAGTCAGTTAAGAAGTGGGCTATATACATAAATGTGAATAATCATCTCAGTGTATACTAGGAGATTCCAATCTCCAGAGTGCAGAAGAGAGTTGGAGCTGACTGAAGTATTAGACTCTGAGGGTGTTCATCTACCTGGTGAATTACTGCAGTAGAGTGGATATAATTTTGGATGTGGTCTTTAACCAAACTAGGGGGGTGGACAGGGATGCCCATGTGGAAATGCACTTTGCCAGCAGTGTTTACTGTACTGTGTATTTTAGAGTTATAGGAGGATATGAAAATACAACAGGGACAGAGGTGTGGAACTTTAAGATACTGGATTATGCTGAAGTAGAGGAAAGGGTCAAAGATTAGTTAGAGGTATGGGGCAAACTGAGTGAGTGAATAAGCTAAGGTAAGCTGAGTATACACAAGGACTTCAGGGAGAGGCTCAAGAGAAACAGAGGAGAAAAGCAGTGTAACTTCATAAGGGAAGTGAAGCTAGAGCAAAAGGCATAAAGGAGGAAGAAGCTATTGGAAGGTGGAAGAGGCACATTGCAAGTAGGCAAGCAAAAAGGCAGCAAAAAAGCTGAAAACAAAAAAGGCATAAGTTAAAAAGGAATTAGCAGACTTCAACAAGAAGGAGTGTGACATTCCTTCTCTGGACCAGTAATCAAGGAACCTCAATCCTTACCACTGACACTGGTGGAGAGTGTTCACTTAGAACAAAAATAGATACACACATTAATTTCAGATGTAGCCCTCTGCACCAAGCACAATTTCCCTTAAGAGCACACAGGGAGCACACCCAGTCCTGGGGCTGGTCTTCCTCCTCCATGCCCCAAATAAGGCTTAACCTTTCTTGCTGCAGAAAGCAGTATTCTGTGCCCCTGTTCCAAGTAGCTGACACACACACATACACACACACACACACACACACACACACACACACACACACACACACACACACACACACACACACTTTGAGATTTGATTTTCACAGACACACACACACTTGGGAAAGACTGGCACAGATTTACCAGCTATGTCCCCTCTGCCCAGACTATAAGGTAGATTCACTGCCACCAGCCAGCTACTTTAAGACTCTTACCAGGGTACCCAATCACTCTTAGTAAAATGAACACTACACAAGTGGTAATGTTAACCTAGCAGCAAGACTTTCAGGAGCATGAAGCCCACAGTGCCAACAAATAAATGCAGTTACTCCTCTCCAAGGTTAAAGTATTTTCTAAAAGACCAGCCACAGTGAAAGGTTTAGATATAATTAATAATAAATAATAAAACAGAAAACATGAAAATACTGAACATCTATTTACAATAAACACTAGAGTTTCAGTTCACAGGAAATATAAAAAATAACACAGATGGAAAGACTCAGACAGATACAGAAAAACAAAACTTTTAGCTAATCTCACTATTTTCCCAAATGACTGAATAATTATAATTCCCTGGTTACTTACTGAAGCAAGGCAAGATGAAATGGATGAGTGTCTTGTGTCAGTTCCAATAACAGAGTGCTAAGTTTCACTGTCACATCTCTCACTAATATCTAAAATAATTTCATTGCTAGCTATAGAATGACATGACATCTGGTCACCTGATTATGTGGTTCCAAAACTAGCCCCCTGACTAGAAGCTGAACCAGAATCTAACACAGATGTGTCACAATACACACCTTGCGCTTTGCTACGGTATCTGGAGACTGTAAAACAGTTGCAATACTTTCATCCTTCTTGTAAAGACTAACCAGCCATTGCCTGGCACCCCAGGGTAGCAATTAGTTCACCACTAAGGACAATAAATAGCAGGCTCCCAGACCAGACATTTCATCTCTGGCTACATTCAGGCCTCTGAGATAAAATCTTTATGGCCTAAACCAAAGCATTTAATTTCTGACTATTTTTCATAAGGTAAGCTGAGCTGAGCTTAACCCCTTCCTTTCCAGCATCCTCTGTTAATATGTATGCATTTCCTGAGTTACAGCAGTACAGTCTGATGTAAATGTATATTTCTTTTCTGTCCAGCAGAACTCACTGTTGATAATTTTTTTTAACACAAGCAACTTTACAAATCAGTTTAATATACAAGTGACTTAAAATTCTTTACAAAACTCCAGTTAGCTATGGTGGAAGTAGGGTAGAGTGAGGAGAACAATGGAAAGTTATCTGGATAGAGATGGGGGTGGAGAGGGAAATGACCTTCCTAAAGTCAGATAAATTATGTAGACCAGATGACTTCTCCAAGGTTCCTGAGGGATCTTGCCATTGTGCTGGCAGATTCCATGATGGATATTTTCAACAACTAATTGGCCAGTACCTGTTGACTGGAAGATGCAAGAAATCCCCTTTTATACAAGGGAGAGCAGTAAAATCCACAGAAATGCAGGCCATTTAGCTTATCAGTATTAGCAGGTTATTTCATAGAGAAAATCCTGATGGTAGGACTTGTTGCTTTCCTACGGGACTGCAATCTTCTGGACAACAACCCACATGGGATCTTGAAGAGAAGGAGCTATCATTTGAACCTATTCAAACTTTGAGTGAGTTACTGGAGCACTTGATGGGATTACCATTAGATACAGTCTGCTTGGATTTTTCTGAGATGTTTGATTTGGTCGTGCACATGCATTTGCTAGGAAAACAGATGGGATTAGGGGTAAGACGAATTTGAGGAAGTTGATCTCTTTGTGGTTGAAGGTTAGAGTGCAGAGGGTTATACAGCGAGAGAGTGTGTGTTCAGAATAATGAGTCCTGGATCTTTTACTCTTCACTTTGTTTTTTTGCATATGTGAGAAAAAAAATTTATTTATTTGTTTGTTTGTTTGTTTGTTTATTTCATTTGTTAACCGGGTAATGTCCAACTGGGCAAGAAGCCCATTTTCAGCGGAGACCCAGGGAGAAAAGCTCCAAAGTACAATCAAGCTAAAAGGTAGATAATATAGATGATACAGGAATAGGAAGAGATGAGTTACAACATAATACAGATGATTCAGTATTATATAAGATGCCACAGACATATGAGTACATTATCATATATTCAATACAACTTAGATTTGGAAAAGTTGACCAGGTGTACAAAAAAACTCCATTTGAGGTTCACTCCATATAAATGTAGAGCACTGCATGCGGGGTACAACAACTCTAGTTATAAGTACGAGGTCCAGAGGTGGAGTTTGAAGTCTGAAGTGGAGAGATGGAACTGGGAGCTGCTGTGTGGAAAACAGCAAATACTAATTCTATGATGTAATCAAATTATTATAGTATCCTAGTAAAATACTAGGCTAACAACCCTAAAGAGCCTTTTTTTAGCCTAACCATGGTACCCAATAGAATTAGATAGGTATTGGTCCCATAGGTTTTGTTGGGGGGTATACATATGCTGTGGAGGGATTATATATGCTGTCCTGTGTTTCCTTGATTCGCTGTTGCCCAGGAATCACTTGCTTAGTCTTGAAGCAAAAGCAATAATGGCTCAGGACCATAGTACATGGTTTTGGGGAGTTTCTCCATTCTTCAGTGTTGTATGACTGTGGAGTTGGTACATGTAAGTTCAGTGGTGTTGGAGGGCTGGAGGGCTTGCCCTCATGTAGGCGATGCAGGGGAGCTTGTCCCTTCCAAAAATGTATTTGGTGTCTGCCATAGCAATGAAGGATACAGACATGTTTTGATCTTTAGTGATCATAGAAGTCATTTCCTAGTGATTGTTTTCGGACCTATCATGGTGAAGGTTGTCTTAGAATGTGATGATATATAGAACTGTAATTCTAAATAGTAATATTATTATATTAACATATTATAATTGTATAGTATATAATATAGTAATACTAGTTCTGAATATGGCCAGAACTTCTAATTAAAGATAGTATGCTAGAATTTAATGTTAAAAATGAAAACAGTGAGCTGTTTAATAAAGTGAATGAATCTGTTCATCGGGTGACAGTAATTAGTAAAATGTAAGAAATTACAAGTGTGTGGCTGAAAGAGAGGAACAACTCTCACTATATAGAAAAGTTAAGAATTTTAACAGCGACTTAGATGACTACATAAAAGGCATTGTATAATTGAAAGGTGACCTTGGAAGATGTTAGTATAAATGCAAATGAAACTGCAAATTTGTCAGCAAGTCAGATTACTACTAAGTGCTAGTAGCCAATAGACAGATTTTTATCTCAACCAGTAGAGGAGCAAAAAAGCTTGTCATACTCCTAAAGAAATATGGACAGAAAGAATATTACTAAAACAGGTCCAGTCCAGGCTCAAAAGACTAAAAAGAAGTAAGCAGCAAGGCAGGCAAATTAGGAGAGTGAACCTCTTCAAGAGGTTACGTTACTAACATCAGAAATGTAAATAGAGTCAGTACTCACTGGACATTTGAGAGGTAGTATATCTCCATTGATTACATTTTCAGTAAATGTGGAGCCACTTGAAAGTGAAATGGAAAAGGTATTTTATGAACCAGAAAGCAGTGGCATTCCACCAGCAAATGATGTTATCAAGAACAAGTCGTATGCAATTTATAAATTGTTTGAGCATGTTCTGACTCTGGTGGAACATACCCCAAAACAGTCTGATGTTTGTTTTCAGCAGGTGGGTGTCATGGTTGATGTTATTGTTATATTGTTGAAGATATTCACTAGAAATTGAAACATTTTATATGATACATGGTTCTTCTAATTTTAGATCATGGAAGAAAGTAATAAACTGTTTATGTTTAAAATGCCTGGTAATTATCTTCAGGTATGGCCTTAAAATTTGCATCTCTGGCACCAGTTTAATATGTGATAATAAGGACATCTCACAATCTGTACCACTGGCTACCAAATAATTTGTGAGGGCAATTGACCTTGAGAATCTGTATGGTAGCTATGTATTGTTACCTTAGTTATAGTCAGTATCTGCCTCAGCCAAATGAGTTTTCACTAAATAGCTGAAAAGTAGAGCAGATTTATAAAACTGGCACCCCAGGATCTCATTGACTGAGTTTCCAGCCAATGCCTTCCAGTACTGTCTTACTATTAGTAACTGAAAAAATTAGACAAGACTGCTCAGCTGTGTGACTTACAGGGATAACACTCTATGTATGACTAAGATGACCCAAGTACAAATAGTGTCTCAGGTACTAGAAAACCTGGTGGAGGGAGGCAGAGGTGCTGGGAATGAGCAGCCAAAACCATCTTGACCATCCTAGAGGAAAGAGGGAGTGGCTGTGGTTTTTCACTTCACTTTCTTATATGACAATGAAAACAGCTGAAACTGTGGACATGAGCTTGGGAGCTTTAAGCCTTTGATGGGAGTCTTACATGCAATTATGCAAAGCATAGTACGCCCCTGTGGTGATGCAGATGGTCACATCAGCCATCTAGGGGTGGAGTTAGGGCTTAATAGGAAGTGCTCCCATAGGCACTGGCTTGGGTGTTAACAGCTGCAAAGGGGAGATGCTGCTGTACAGTCTTGTGGACAGTTAATGTCTGTCCTTAAACATGATGGCCTCAGTCTTCAGAAGGTGGAAACCTCACCCTCAGGCCACTTGGATGATGACATCTTCCCCACATCAGATGGATAAAGAGGCATTGACAAGGGAGCAAAGTTTTTTATGGCTCTCTGAATGATGGCACTCCTGGTCATCAACCATTTGGTGCATATAGAACCCTGAATCAAGAATTGATGGGCTTGAATATTTGGAGCTAGATACTTCCTAGATGGCTGAACCCTGATCATCAGCTTAATTCCAGCTGTCCCAGTGTGAAAAAAGAAAAACAGAAACAACAGCCAGTGACATTGTCCTCTTGAGTAAAATTCAGTTACAGGTTGGTAAGTACACTGTGTGGAAGTCAGCAGAAAAGAAATTTAGAGAACCTGAAAGAAAATCAATAAGAAAGGGTGAAGAGAAAACACTGTCTCGGAAGACTCCTGTAGCTCTGCAGCAAATAGCAGTTAAAGCTTCAGCTTTGGTACAAGAGATGTTTTCCAGTAATTTAAAATAAATGAAACACAGTGAAGGAGTATTTTAATGCAAATAACAAAGAGCTGGAAAAATAGAAAAGGCTTTACAAATTCAGATCAGGTAATAAAACTGAGAAAACCAGAGGTTGAAAAAAAAAAAAAAAGCATTGCCGAGTATGAAACTTCTCAAAAAGAGCAGTTTCAAAAAATGGTAGGGTTAGAAGACGGAGTGCACTGAGAAAACCTGAGATTTTCTGCTGGAAAGGAAAAACTGGAAGGAACAGACAGTATTAATTTTGTAAAATCACAAATAAGCAACTGGACTGGTATTCCACAGCAAGATTTGTTAATTGAGAAGGCACATCAGGTGTATGCTCCAAACCTGGCCATGAGAATGCAGCCAAGACCTGTGTTAGTAAAGATGCAATCATACCAGCAGAAATAGATGATCCTGAAAAAACTGTGGCAGAAGGAAAAAGTATGCAACAGAGTATTTGTGAAAATGATTATTCACTGTACACCAGGCAAAAGAGAAGCAAATTTATCTTGGCAATCAGGCAGTGTTGAAAAGCAACTGTGAGATTCAAGCTGCTGTATCCAGCTGTCTTCAGAATATCTTTCCTGTAGGATCAAAGACATTTTTGTATGCAGAACAGGCCATGAAAAAGTTTATCCAACAAAAATGAGCCAGCAAACAAAAGGGGATGTGCTTCTCATTCTTCTGAAAATAAATCTTGTGTGTGTGTGTGTGTGTGTGTGTGTGTGTGTGTGTGTGTGTGTGTGTGTGTGTGTGTGTGTGTGTGTGTGTGTGTGTGTGTGTGTGTGTGTGTGTGGCAACTCGACACTGTAAAAGCTCCACTGCCAATCATGAGCGGACAGGTGATCTGCTGTGGCGACCCCTAACTGGGAAAAGCTGAAAGAAGAAGAAGAATAGAACAGTGTATAATTTAGTTTTACTTAAAGTTACTTTTTCTTGAGGACTAAAGTTAATGTTTTCTAAAAGCATTCAAGCTGTTTTTATATCTAGATGGGGAACAGAGATAATAAAAGAACAGACAACAATCAGTGTAAGAGGGAACATAGGCTGTGGCATGCACTTTAACATGGGTGACCTTTATTTTAGGTTCAGTAATGTCTGTGGGTGTGGCCGTCGATTTGGGGCAATTGTTCCTATCTGGAGGGTACCCTTCATTTTTCAAGATGGACAGTTTTTTGTGTTTCTTCTAAGTTAATAGGGGATGGGATGTTCTGAAAATGTATTTAGTTTCTTTTTTTTTGTTTGAAGACTGTCATTAAAATCAGAAAAAAAGTCTTGAAAAATGTGACATAAGTTCAAATGGTTAGAAGAAACAACTGCATAAAAGATCAGCCTGCCATACAGTGTGTGCATGTAAGACAAACTATGGAAATGCACATTAAAAAACTCTCACGTCTAATAGTTGGGAACAGTAGCTTTTTATCATAATGGCTAAATTATCCATATTATCTTGGAATGTAAATGGTCTTACAGCTATAGATAAAAATGAAAGACTGCTGAATTATTTTAAGAACTGCAGAGTACAAGTAGTGCTGCAGGAGACACATTTTGAGAGATGAGTATGTGAAATTGACAAAGAAAGAACTTCAGAATGGATAGCAGAATATCAAGGATAAATGAGAAGAGGAGTAATTATACTAACTGCTAGTGGGGCTACAATAGAGATGGAAGAGGGGAAAAAAGGCAGTAATGGTAGATTTGTGTTTGTAAGAGCCTATTGGCCAAGGAGGAGAATTATGCTGGCATGTATTTATGTCCCACCAAAAACTGCTGTTAAAGAGCTTAAGAAAATTTGGGGAGAAATAATCAGTTTCAGCAGAGAATATTTCTTATACATGTAGGCTATAATTTAATTTGCAATGATGAAGATGTATCAGGGAGACCTAGAAGGGAAAACCTAACAAATTAGGGTAGAATTCTGAAGACATTTATGAAAATATTTGGTATGGAAGATGTAAATTCAGTAATAGGATCTCGGGCAGAATTGTAATATTATTCCCCAAGGTACAATAACTAGGCTAAATGAGATATAAATTATATGTCACAGGAATATGTGCATTTAATTGAAAGTTTCAACATACACATCCAAAATCTGTTTCAAATTGTGCACTGATAAAAACCAAGATAAAGATGCAGCAGAATGAAGCAAAAACAAGACACTTGCGCTTTTCCAACTGCCTGTTAAAAAGAGAGGATTTTAAGGAGTGGGTAGTGGAAATTATTCAAGAGTTATAACGTAGGATAGACATATCTCCAGAGTTATGTCTAGTGAGTGGGTTAAAATGAAAATGGAGTTTTGCAGTGGGGATACTACTATAAACAGGTGCTTTTGTTTTTTCTTGTTCACACTTCTCTCTTTTTCTATGTTCAATTTTGAGAAAGGTGAAAAAAGTAAGTAGGGGAGGAGATAGAGAGAGCGGAAGGGTCTGGTTAAGAGAGTATGACAAAATAAAAATCAGTGTGCTTTTCCCCATGCTTGCATAGGGAAATGACTGGGTACAAACTCTAGGCATTATCCAGTAACTAGTTTATTACAAAGCATGTAAATGAAAAAGAATATTAAATATTGTAAGGCTTTTTTTCTGATAAACAATGTACCTTAGCAGTTTTGTGTCTGGTTTGCATGTCACTAGAAGACAATTTGATAAAGAGAAGTGGCTTAGAGAAAGTGTTTACTGAAAGCATTAAAGTATTTTATCAACTAGGAGAGTTATAAAGATATACAAAATCAAGTAGCATGTACTAATTACCATGCATCTTAGCACGACTAACCTTTCTTTTTGGTTAACTTTAGCCTGTCTATGTAGAACTTATGTTCTTATTAGGAAGCAAAAACTTCAGTATTTGCAGATGTACACAGTTTTGTGTGTTATTGTTAAGTTCATAGGTTTTAGGCATTTTTTTTTTTTGGGGGGGGGGTTTGTTCTGTTTGAGGGCTTCCAATAAAACAAAAATTTACCTAAGACGTGACATAGGCGCAAATGCATAAGACATGAAACAAGTATATAAAAGACCAACCTGCCAAACAGTGTATACATGTAACATAAAAGCTGGAGCTAGACATTTAGCAAAAGAGCAGTTATATGTAAAAGGTAGTAATAATAACTATATAAGAAAATTACGCTTTCTGTAATGTCTTTCAGTCTGAATGGTCTTACATATAAATATAAAAGAGAAAGATTAGTGAACTATATTAAAACATGTAGAGTGCAAATAGCTATGCTACAGGAGACACACCTGGAAAAAACTGGACATGTGAATTTGATAAAGAAAGCTTTTCAGGATGGTTATTCAGTGGAGTATCTAGAGCAAAGGAACAGAGGAGTACTTTTATTAATTGCAAGAAGAGCTCCAATAGTGATAGAAGAAGGAAAAAAAGATAATAGAATATACATAGTACTAAGGGGCTATTGACTAAGTAGGATGATTACACTGGCATGCATTTACATCCCCCCTAAAACTGTTATGGAGCTTAAGAAAATTCTGGGAGAAATAATCAGCTTTCAGCAAGGAATATTACTTATAGGTGGAGACAGGAATTTGGTTTGCAACAGTGAAGATGTATCTGGGGGGCCTAGAAAGGAAAATATAAAAAAGAAGGGTAGATTTTTGAAGAAATTTATGAAAATGTTTGGCATGGAAGATGGGAGTTCAGTACTAGGAGTTCGGAGTGAATTTACATGTTACTAACTGAGATACAAAAAACTAGGCTACGCTAGATAGATTTTATATCACACAGGAAGATGTGCATTTAATTGAGGTTCTTCAAACGCACCCAATAACTATTTCAGATCATGCACCAATAATAACTAAAATAAAAATGCAAGGTAATGAAATAAAAATGAGACACTAGCCCTTTCCCACCTATCAGTTGAAAAGAGAGGAATTTAAGGAATGGGTTGTGGAATTAATTCAGGAGTTATTAGAGAAGACAGAATTATCTTCTGAAAACATAGCCAAGGAGTGGGATAAAATTAAAGTGGAGTTTAAAACTAGGTTAGAAATAAAAAATGGGAGACGTAGTTGAACAGTAACAATAATTATTTAGAGGGACTGACAAATGTTAAAGTATTGCAAAATAGGGGGAGTCTCTCAGAACAGTAAAAGGAGCAACTGCAGAATGCTAAACAGAGAATAAAGGATTACCTCTTTAATACACACGAGTTTAGAAAGATTGCTGTTAAGCAACTGTTTTTTTTTTCTTTATAATAATTCTAGTCCACAAAAACTTTAAGCACAACAACTCAGGCAACAGAAAGTAGAAAGGGCAGTCACCAAGCTTAGGGAGCCTATAACAAGGAAAATAACAAGAGACCCTGTAGAAGTATTAGAAATATTTTGGAAATTTTATGAAAATTTGTATAAAGCAGAGAAATGTGGAAATCAAGAAAAGGTACAAATGGAAATGTTTATGGAATTAAATATACCAAAGTTAGAGGTAGATGAGGCTCAATTACTAGCAGTTAGGCTAGGAAAGGATGAGATAAAAATGGCTATGTATAACCAAGCTACAGGAAAGTCCCTAGGAATAGATGGTATTCCTGTGGAAGTTTGGAAGTTAGGAGAGAAAAAAACTGATAAAGATTTGGAAGGTTTTATTTAACAGTATTTTAAGAGGAGGAAAGGTACCAGCATCCTGGAAGAAGGTGGTGGTAATGGTAATACCTAAAGAAGGTAAAGATCCATTGGATCCAGCTTCATTACAGGCCTATTTTAATACTAAACCATGATTATAAAGTGCTCATGTCTATAATGGCTAAACGAATGGCAAAAGTGATACCAAAATTGATAGATATGGATCAGTGTGGTTTTGTGGAGGGGAGGAAAACATTTGACAATATTAATAGAATATTGATGATCCAGAGGGAAGCAGAATGTAAGAAAGTACCACTTTTATTGGTGGGTCTTGATGCAGAGAAAGCATTTGACAGAATAGACTGGGACGTCAAGAGCAGGGCAATGGAAGCATTTACTTTCCCTGATACAATTATAAGGTTGATTAGAAGAATATATGAGGGACCAGAGGCACAAATTAAGGTGGGTGATGTCCTCTCCGATAATTTCTGCTTGAATAAAGGAACCAGACAGGGTTGTTTGCTTTACCCTTTGTTGTCTGCATTATATTTAGAACCATTGGCAAAAAAAGTAAGGGACTCAGAAATTCAAGGATAGAATTGGTATGGTAGTCAGGAAAAGCTGGCTGTATTTGCAGATGATATTATTTTATATATGACAGAACTAGAAAGGGACATTTCAGTGTTGTGGAACATTTTAAGACAGTTTCAAATCTTCTCGGAACACAAAATTAATGAAGCTAAAATAAAGGCAATAGTGGTAAATTATGTACCCACACACAAATTGGTCCAACAATATCCATATTTATGGGGACATGATAAAATGAAGTATTCAGGAGTATGGATTAGAAATGACTCTGGTGGCAGCTAAGGATATGTATATATATATATATTTTTTGCTTTTTGGATCTTAGTGCTACGTGTTTATTCATTCAGAAGTGGTGAAAATATTGTGAGCCTGCATCCCCGGTTCCTTTGCTTTGTTTAGATACTCATAAAATACCAGGGAGTATTCTAAGAACCAAACCAGCACATGAATGGAAAAAAGAGATTTTGCTGATAGGGATACAGGTAGTAAGCAAGAGAAGGCTGGAATTTATTGGAGAAAACTGACAAAGGAACCAAGGTATTGGGAGCAAATAACTAGAAAGGGAAAAGTAATAGAATGGGAAGAGGCCAAGAATCTATGTGGACTGCAGGTTTGGGATTGCCTTCCCTATCAAGGACTGATATCAGAGTACAGGCAAAGAGAAAGAAATAGGGGGCTTCTAAATGAAATACCAGCACTGATAGAGTTTTTAAGAGAATCTAGAACAGAAACTGACATTAAAAAAGGAATAATTAGTAAAGCATATAAAATATTGCATGATGATTATAAGAATCAGTCAGATGAGCTTAGAAAGGATTGGATAAGCAATTCACAAAGAGACAATTGGGGGAGATATGTATATCTCCTAAATGTACAGCAAAGTCTAGAAGATTTAGGATCTTTGCATGGAAGTGTTTACATAGGTCTTTTTATACCCCAAGTAGACTCCAAAGAATTTTTCCTGAGGTGGATAGCAAATGTTGGAGGTGTGATGGGCAAGAAAGAGGTAGCTGGAAACATATTTTCTGGGAGTGTAATGAGCTGGCAGACTTTTGGGATTCCCTGCAGACCGCTCTGCCAGAGATGCTGGGTGAACAGATTGGACTGACTCGGGAGATGAGTTATGCTACAGAATCGGAATTGCCTAGAAATAGTAAAGCCTTGCTGAGTCTAATTATGGTGGCTGCCAAAAAAAACAATTACTAGAAAATGGAAATCAAAGTCTAGACCAACTTTACTAGAAGTAGTGAATATAGTTTGTTTGTGTCTTTCGGCTTTTCCCGGTTAGGGGTCGCCACAGCGTAACTCTGGTCCGCTAATGATTGGCAGTAGATTTTTACGTGCTGGCTTGCCAAGCCTAACGCACAACCTTCAATGAAGGAACACCCATTCACGCATGTCGCAACACAGAAGATGCTCTAACTGAGAATCAAACGGGCAACGTCTAACTGTGAGGCGACAATGCTACCGCAGCACCACCACCACAGCTGCAGAGATAAAACAAATGAAATTGGGAAGTTTAGAAAAGGGAAGGAGCAAACTACATAGGAAAAATGGGAACTGTGGGAGCAATATGTGCAGAGCAGGAACAAGGTTTAAGAGGCAGGATTTGAAAGAGCCATGTATTTCTTAACTGACAATGACTGGATGGTTTATAAGTGATGTATAATGTTTGCAACTATAGTTGTTTCAGTACTGTCTGATGTAAACTGCAACTAAAGTGGTATCAGTCTGTATAGTTTTCATTTATATAAATGTGAGGTTGCCTTTTTCATATGTGAAAATTTAATAAAGATGTTTGGAGAAAAAAAATGAAAATGGATTTTAAAAACAGAGCAAAAATAAGAGAGTGTGGTATGGTTATGAAGTAATGGGAATTACTTAGAGGGGATGACAAAGGCTAAATTACTGCAGAATAAAGGGAATCTCACAGAACAAGAGGCACAAATGCATAGTGCTAAAGAGAAAATAAGGGACATTTAGATAATATGCATGAGTTTAGAAAGATTGCTGTTAAGCAACTATTTTTGATAATATTTTTGATAATAACTCCAGTACATAAAACCATTTAGCACAACAACTTAAGCAACTGAAAGTACAAAGGGTTGTTACCAAACTTTGGGAGCCTGCAACAAGAAAAATAACCAGAGATCCTGTAAAGGTATTAGAAATATTCCAGAAATTTTAGGAAAATGTGTATAAATTAGAGAAATGGGAACATTGAAAAAGCACAAATGGATATATTTATGAAATACTTAATTGTGCCAAGATTACAGGTAGATACTGCTCAGCAACTAACAGTTAAGATAGGAGATGAGATAAAAACGGATATCTTCAGGATAGTCTCCAAAAAGAGATGGTATTCCTGTGGAAGTTTTGAAGTTAGGAGGGAAGAAAGTGATAAAGATCTGGAAAATTCTGTTTTGTTTAACAGTTTTTTAAAGAAGGGGGCATTAACATCTTGGAAGTAAGTTGTGGTTGCTGTATTGCTTAGAAATGGTAAAGACCCATCAGACCTAACTTCACATGGACCCACTTCAATTTCAAACCATGATTATAAAGTGTTTCTGTTTATACAAGCTATAGGAATGTAAAAGTGTTGCCAAAATTGCCAAAATTGATAGATATGGATCAGTGTGTTTTTGTGGAGGGGAGGCAAACATTTGACAACATTAATAGAACGGTGATGATACAGAAGGAATCAATGTGTGAAGGAATACTACTGTTATTGGTGGTCTTGAAAGCACCTGACATAGTAATCTTAGGTTTTATGAGTAGGGCAGTTGGAAGCATTTATATTCCCTGATACAATAATAAGGTTTATTAGGAGGATATCTGAAGTTTTGGAGGGGAGTCAAGAATCAAAGTAAGAGAGTTTTTCTCTAATAAATTGTGTTTGAACAGAGGTGCCAGGCAGGGGTGTCCTCTTTTCCCTTTGTTATTTG
This sequence comes from Protopterus annectens, assembly GCF_019279795.1. Lineage (NCBI taxonomy): Eukaryota > Metazoa > Chordata > Ceratodontiformes > Protopteridae > Protopterus > Protopterus annectens. Next base: position 380,859,046 of record NC_056745.1, read on the forward strand.
CTTTATATGTAGATCCATTGGCAAATAAAATAATGGACTCAGAAATTCAGTGATCTAATTGGTATGTTAATCAAGAAAAAATGGCTTTATTTGCACATGATGGTATTTTGTACTTGATAAGTCCAGAAAAGGAAGTGTCAGTGTTGTGGGCCATTTTTGACAGTTTCAAGTCTTTTTGGGGATATACAATTTATGAAGATTAAAACAAAGGCTGTATGTAGCCATAGATTATGTACTCTCACACAGACTGGTTCAGCAATACCCATATTTATCCTATCATGATAAGATGAAGTATTTAGCAGTATGGATTAAAATGTTTCTGTTATGGCAGTTAAGGATATGTGGGAAGAGAGAAAACAAAATATAATAAAAAAATTGAGAAACTGGAAGCTCTTGTGTATGGATCTGGATAGTGTGATACAAGCAGTGAAAATGTTTTTGGTCTCTTTAGTTTTATATATGGGTCAAGCATATTTTTATCAGTGGGAGGAAAAGCTGTGGACAATTATTAATAAAGAGTTGAATGAGTTTATTTAGGAGGGAAAGGGGACAAGAGTTAATTGGGATTAGCTGATCCTTCTAATAGTACAAGGTGATTTAGGTTATCTGATTTAAAGGAATGTTTTAGAGCTGCACAGTTAAGGCTCCTATACATAACACAAGCAGAATGTTAGAATTCAAAATGGAAAGGGATGACGATGAAGTCAGGGGGGGATTCAAGGAATAAAGAGAGAGAGTAGTATTTTGGATGCAGATCCTAAAGGAGAATAATAACAAACATACAAAATATTATATTTGTAAAGTAGCAGAAACTATTCTAAGAACTAAGCCAACACGAGAATGGAGAAAGAAGATTTTGCCAATAGAGATGACAGAAAATAGGCAAGAGGGTGCTGGAATTTACTGGAAAAACTTGCAAGGGAACCAAGATATTGAAAGAAAATAACTAGAGCAAGAAAGGTAAGAGAGTGGAATGAGGCCAAAAAGATATTTGGATTATTGCAGGCTAGAAACTGCCTTCTCTAGCAAGGACTGATATCAGAGTATAGGCAAAGAGAAAGGGACAGGGGGAATCTTAAGTTAAAGGCTTGCTCTGGTACAGTTTTTAGTTGAATCTAGAACAGAAACTGCTATTTAAAATAGTAAAATTAGTAGAGTGTATAAAATATTGCATGATAACTGTAAACATGAACCAGAGGAGGTTAGAAAAGACAGAGAAGAGAGACTGGGAAAAAATTACAAAAGAACAATGTGGGGAATGTGTATGGCCACCAAGTGTGCAATAATGTCCAGAAGTTTTAGGATCTTTGCTTGCAAGTGTATTCATAGGTATTTTATACCCCAGGCTGACTTGAAAGACGTTTTCCTTAGGTGGATAGCAAATGTTGGAGGTGTGATGGGGAAGAAAGAGGAAACTAGGAACATATGTTTTGAAAATACAATGAGTTGGCAGATTTAAAAAAAGATCCCTACAGAGTATTCTGTCAGAAAGTGAGCAAATAGCTGTACTAAGGGAATGATTCTTAATGTGGAAATTATTATTTTGAGCTGGGACACATGATATAAATTGACTAGACATAGTAAGGTCGTATTAAGTATAATTATTTTTGTTGCTAAAAAAGCAATTACTAAAAAATGGAAATCAAAGTCTAAACCAACTATAGCCAAAGTATTGAATATTATAAAAGAAATAAAATAACTGGAAGTGGGATCTTTAGAAAAGGGAAAGAGCAAATTATATAGAAATAAATGAAAATTATGGGAAAAATACATACATAATAATATTCAAGAGGAGGAGGAGAAGTGAAGTTTGAGGGAAAGCAGGAATTCAGTAATTTATGTAATGTTGAGACTGATGATTGTCACAAAGAAATGATATGTGATGTATAATGTATGTAAATGGGAAAAATGTTAATATGATTTGTTTTAATTTCTATTAAAGTATATTTGCCTATGTCTTAAGTGATAATTTAATAGAGGCATTTAAAAAAAAGAATTGATAGGCTCAAGAGCTATTTGAAGAGGACTTGATGGTCTGCAGACTTGGATGAAAATGCGCATAGGCAAAGAAAAATTCTTGTCCAAGGTTAATTTGCTCACAAATACATGCACACAGTAGATTCCAGGAAAAGCTAATAATATATCTTCTGTGGCAAGATCTTTCTCCCCCCCCTGTCTTTACAGTAACACTGGCATCGCTTAGACTATTTTAGCACACCAAGAGCACAAATACTGTTTAGCCTTCGTATAAGCCATTTGTAATGTAAGTGCTTGGTAGCTATGGATAAAACTATCACTGTTTGAAAGGCAGTAGCCCACAGATGCTATTATTCCAACTCAATACACATACCCTTAAATTAATGAATAATACACCAGCCATAAACATGTAATGTTTAGTATTAAAATTCATTATGTGAAATAAAAATTCAGCAATGCCCTTTGTACAGTTATGTGTACAAACAGCTATACAGTTGCACAAAGAAATACCAAATACATGCTTTAAAAAGTACAGTAGCTGAAGATATACTTGCTGATCATTCTTCTTCTGACTTCTATGTCCAAACAGCTGTTACACAATTTCACAGGTAATGAGCTTGTCCAAGTTTACACATATCAGAAACAATGCATAAAAGCTAAACTCTCTCTCTCAAAATGCTGCTAGACAGTATTTCCTGCTTTTATTCAGTTTGAATGCAATATCTTACATTATTCCATATGTCCACTTTGGGCCTGATGGAATAAATCTTAAAAGGACTCTTGCAATCAGATTCCATTGAAGAAAAGAGAGCAGAAGAAATAGCAAAGAGAAAGGGAAAGAAAGAGAAAAACAAAAAGAGAAAAGGAAAAGAAAGGCAGAGTAGTACTCTTTGGGGATTTCATTCCTTTCAAGGTACCAAGACCTCCTCCTTCAGAAGAGGCTTCAACTCCAGTTCTTTTGTATCCCCGTTTGTCAACAACTTCATCTCTGACACCCTTCCTCATAAAGCCCATCACAATCCTTAAATGGTCTCCCAAGCCCCCATCTCTGTCTTTGGCATGGCCTCATGTGGTGCTGTTCTTGGTTTTGTGGACTTTGCCATTTAAAGTGTTGGCTCTTAATGTGATACCAGAGCCATCAAGTCCATCATCTTCAAGGAGTCTCCTGTTAGAGTCATCTATCTCTTCTGCTAGGTTAGAATAATTTCTGAAAGGGATCTTGTCAGGGTAGTCCAGCTCTATGTTGTTCTTTGTGCTCTTTGAGAGGCTCGTCACCCATCCTTTGATTCAAGTAGAGGATGCCCCCTGTGTTTCAATTCCACCTACCAACACCAGTCTTCCTGAGTTCTTGAAAACTCATCTTTGACCCAAAGGAAAGAGCAGTGCAGAATGCCTGGACACACCAGCTCCCTTCATCTAGGAGCCCAAGACTGTTCAGGAATTTTGAAAGATTCCACCTTAGGGGCTCTTAGTAGGTGTAAATGCTAAGGGGGGCACATAGTTTCATTCCCGTACCAAATTTCTCACCCCTGATACACCAACACTGATGAAGGGGAAGATTCCTCTCAGTCCCTCCTGAAGATCCAAGATGTGGTGACATTTTGCAGTTGATGCATTAGAGGAGGCCTTGGCTTACCAACCCTCATTCCCCTAGATGAGGGGGTGTTATTTGAGGAATTCAGCCGTACCCCCATTACTTCCTTGATGGTCCATCCCACTGACTGCATGATTGACCTGCTGGTGGAGAAAGCATAGTGGGAACCCAGTGGTGCACAGTACATGCCCCACAAAATATTGCTCCCACCCAAGGACAGACCTCATTGGAGTAAAGCCCCTCTTGTGGACTCTGTTACTGTGGTTGCTGTCACTGAAAAAGAACTTTCTAAAGAAAGCTCTGCAATCAGTCTTCCCAACAAGGAGTCCAGGAAGATGGATGACATGGGGAGGCATGCTTACTCCTCAGGAAACTTTGTCCTCCAAGCACATAATTATCTCACACATATGATAATGTTCCAGACAAACCCTGCTGAGCAGACTATGGACTTATTGTGAAGGCCTTTCATCCCAGATGCTCGAAAGCAGGTCATGCCTCAGGTAGCTACCATGTTGTCTATCTCCAACTATTCCATGAGACTGCAACATAATAGATGGAACAGTTGAGGCAGTGGGCATGGACATTGCTGTGCATTGCCATGCCTGACTGAAGTTGTATGACTTTGCAGGTGTCATTTGCAAACACCCTTTATGATTGGTTCTTCCCATTTGGGCCCAAAGTCAAAGAAATGTTCATGAAAAACAAACAAGGAAGAAAGACTTTATCTGCTTTAGGAATGAACTTTGAAGTATCTCAGATGTCCTTCTCTAGGAGCCAGAATGATGACGAAGCACTCTGGTTTAAAAAGTAATTTCCTGTCATAGCAACTTCCAGATACTCCTCCTCTCCCAGATGTGTCACCCTGACAAAGAAGAGGAGTAGCTCAAATTTCTTAGCTCCTTTAAACATCAGCCATCCAGAAAGTCTCACAAGACATACCTCTTAACCATACTGACTGAATTCCTTTGTATTTACCGGTTTTGAGGCCAAAGTAATGGGGTGCCACGAATTCCCGAGTGGCCCCCTTCAATTCCAATTTTTTCCTTGATTTTTTTCCTTTTTTTTAAATTTTTATTTACTAGTTTAAATAATGGATTACATCACCACACATCACAGCCTCAACGTGCAGGGGCATGTGTGGTGACATCAGCTTAATGAAGCAGAGGACTGCCTGTTGTCCCACTCATTCAAAGACTTTCGGAATGTCCCTGTAATTTGGAAGGAAGCAGCAGCAACAAGTGAGCAGAGCAGACTCCAGATTGGAGCTGTACTGTGTGCAATTTAAGTTAAGTTAGTACTTTTTGGAACTCTGGAACTATTGATGCTCTTCATGTCTCACTGTTGCAGTCATCACATTTGGCTTATCCCTGCCAGGGTAGCCCTCGGCTGGCCCAAATACCAGAGGCTTAGTATTTCTGCATCGGTTGCTGTCGCTTCAGGACTGACGTCCGGTCATCAGTAGTATAAAGTAAGGCAGCTGACACCATTACATCAGCCGAGGAGCCCGAAGCAGAAGCAGTTTGCATGACTGCTTGTTGGCCGCTACCTGAGTTTTGTCTTCCAAACTGAAGCTGAAGTCTTCTAAAGGTAGGTAACCCATTGGGGATCCTTTTTTCTTGCCCTAACCGATGTCAGAAAAAGTTAACAATTGCCTCACCTGTGGAAAGCAAATACCACACCAAGACTTTCATTCTTACTGCGTCACTTACTTAGGCCCAGACCATGATGTCCCTCGCTGTTGCTTTTGTGCTCTGTTTAATGCCAGAACTGCACATCGTCAGGCCCTTATTGTAGCTAGATATTTTCGCTTACAGTCCTCGAATTCCGATATGGCTTCAGTAAGCCATCTGACAGCAGATCTTCTGAAAAAAATGTAAGGATAAAGACAGGGATAGACAGCACAGGTCTAAACCTACCGACAATGCTTCTGTTAAGCTAGTCGTCAGTTCTCCGGTCCTCAGTGAGGAGCTTTCGCAGCCCCTGATGCCCGCTTCTGTGGATTTGCAGGCTATTACCAAGACCCTTTCGGGGGCCGGTATTCCGCAAAACTCTTCTTCGACTAAGGATCCTGCGGTTGTCTCTACCTTGGATGGGTCTGGAGCCGCTGAGCAGGCACCAGCTTCCAAGGAAGTACTTTGCACTACTGATTCTCGACACAAACCGACTTCTTTTGCATCTACCATTCTTTCAAAAACTACTGAGTTTCTAAGGCCCAGGATATGAACCACACCCAAGAAACTGATGACCCAATCTCAAGCACCTGCTTCCTTGCCTCAGTCTCAAATGCTTAAATTGGCAGAAGAGCGTATCATGCTGATCAGGGTAAGCCAAGCTACCCCTTCCAAAAGAAAAAGAGATCTGTCACCAGTAGTTTTGTCTGAACAGGAGTCTGATGACTCTGATGCATCTGAATATGAAGACATGCAACCACTCTCTGCTTATGAGGATTCTGATGCAAAGGAATCCATTCCTTCAGCCTCTCCACCCAAGGACTTTTCCTTTGGGGAAACCCTTCATACCTTAAGGGAGCATTTCCAATGGGAATGTCAGGACTATCCTCAGTCTAAAAAGAGACTCAGAGGATTCTTAGATCTTCCACAGCACAGACCCCTGGCCAGTCCCCCAGTCCTGGATGTTGTGGCAATGTTTTCCTGGAATCCAGTTTGACTCCTGATACTCTCCCTTCTGCTCCCAGAAAAGCTGACAGGTATTACGGAGTCCCTGACTCACACACATTTCTACTGCTGACCCTAAGGTAATTTCCCAAGGGCCTAAAGAAATTAAAGCAACTTCTGCTAAGAATCCCACCCCCTCAGATAGGGATTCCCGAACACTAGACAGATGGTGTAAAAAAGTATACACCTCTGCTACTCTTGCTATCAGAGCAGTAAATTGTCAGTTCCATATGCTAAAATTTCAGCATCATACCATGGAACTCCTCAAACAAAAAGTGTCTTTCTTTCCTGCTTTTGCAGAATCTAAAGAGTTACAAGAGTTAATGCATTCTGCAAGTCAAGTAACTAAGCACACCTTACACTGTGGTTTTGATGCCTTAGAAGCTTCTTGCAGGGCAGCAGTTACCAGTTCTGTCCTTAGAAGGCATGCTTGGCTTAAGGAACAGCCCTTGCCAGACCATGTTAAATCTAAATTATTGGATGCACCCTTGCACAAAGACAACTTATTTGGCACCAAAGGCAGAGGAGGTCTTACAAAAGATGGAAGAAAAAGCTAAATCTATGTAGACAGTTAAGGATTTACTACAGGTCCAGCCACCCAGGTTCAGCAGGCCCTTCCAAGCACCGGTCCTTTCCAGCACCCACCAGATCAGTTCAGCCCAGACCCCGGGGAAGCAGGCCCCCACCAACAGCAGCCACAGGGAATGCAGAGAACAAAGCAATGGAGTTGGTGGCTTTGCAGTTGCCCGCCCCTACTGTAACTTTGGTCTGGGACACCCCTCCCAGTCTGGTGTTCACTCTACCTAATACAGAGAGAACATTTGAGAAGGCCAACCCACTTAGGTTCTTAACCTTGATTTTTTCTTCTGCTCCTCCTTCCTCTATCCTTGCACTTTACTAAAAAAAATTGCACTTTATTTTGCTTTTGCCTCATCTTAAAAGTACTCAATTGTATTTATTCTGCTGCATTTATTACTGCTTGGTAGTACCCTGATTAAATTGTAACTGTTATTCTAAGCCTTTTGGTTTAAGCACTTGGGCTTCAGACAAGTTGTTTTACATTAAGAAGGTTTCTGGTCTGCACTGTTGTGGCAGGACAGGTAGTTTGCATCCTTCTAAGTTGGGAATTGCTGATTGAAGGCTCAGTGTCTGTTATTCTAAAAGTGTATTAGTTCTGGTTTAAGCACTTGGTTTCAGGCCAGTTATTTTACATTAAGAAGGTTTGTGGTCTGCACTCTTGTGGGAGGAGAGGCTAGATTCTGCCCTTCTGAGCTGGTAATTTCTGGTTAAATGATTATTGTGCCTGCTTATTTGAACTGTTTCTGAAATTGGTGAGACTTGTTTGCTGTAGCATAGACTAGATTCAGGTATGCTGAATCTAGCCTTGTTTGTATAACTTGAGCACTAATCCAGGCCATCTTTTTTGGAGAAGGTTCCCCTGCACCCTAGTGGCAGGTGTGTGCAGTTAAGAACTTGTCTGATTGAAGACTGCTGGAACAGGGCTCAGATTTGATCTTTTTTACTGGTTAATTGGGTAATTTGTTTAAATCAGTTTGCTCGTTTTCTGTAGTTATATACAAATGCACTTTATTCATCTGCTTTTACTGTATTTGTGTTTGTTTAAATCAGTTTGTTCATTTGCTACTATTATATTTAAAAAAAATACACTTTATGCATCGCTGCTTAACTAGGATTAAACTATTCCCAGCCCCATAAAGTCTGCTCTTCAAATTTTCCCTTAGAACTAGCCAGTTTTTTTAGTTGTAGCACTCAAATCTGTTTCGTTGAGCTCAGCACTTGTTCAGAACTCATTGTAAGCACTAAATAAGCTACAAATTTCTACAGCACTCAACTTTCCTCACTTGTCTAAAGGAAAACAGTTTTTAGTACTTAATAAATAAGCACCTATCCAGGCATGTTTAAGGGTCAGCTCCTGGTGTTTTCTCCTGTCTACCTGATGAATCTGGGCATCTTGGGGCAATGCAGCAGTTGCCTCATGTACACAGACATCCCTCTCCTACAACCCAACACTGCAGCCTGTGAGAGATGCATTTATATAGCCAAACTGGAAGCAAAGCTCTCTTCACCCAAGACTGAACTAGACAGTCGAGGAGAAAGTAAACACGTGCACCACACCACACTCATCACATAGTACCTCAAAACCTACACCACCAAAACACACGCATAGCAACACAAAACAGACACCTACATTCGTGGAGGCTCTCAATAAAAATCTGCTAAAGCAACGGAGACCTCCAAAGCAGAAATGCAAGCAACCTCCACCCCCAGCACAACCCAAATGACACAGCCTACAAACTCAGAGTGCCACTCAACCACAGCCCATAAGGCATAACAATGTACCCAACACTCTAGTCATAGGTGACTCTATAGTCAGGCACACTAATGTTACACTCACCAGGCTAAACAAGGAGTTACTGTCAGCTGCCTGATGGGTACCAGGATCCGCCACATAATGCACGCACTCAGGTCACTCCACAACAAGTACAAATATGACTGTCATTGTCCATGTTGGTGTGAATGACCTGAGATGTACCTCCCTGGACTACATGAAAAGAGACATGGAGGAGTTCACTGATCTTGTAGCCCAGGCAGGTATGACCCCAGCCCTGAGTAGCATCCTGGCATCACCCAGAATGATACCACAGTACAAGGACAAAATGATTGACTTAACCAATTGGCTAAGCTTCTGGTGTCATTCTAAGAGGATCCAGTATCTGTCTGCCTGGGACATGATCTACAGACCACAGTGC